>NC_047660.1:28852220-29210220 GCF_011762505.2 Arvicanthis niloticus | reverse complement strand
CCAAGTGAAATTTTGTGTACAGATGAGAATGAACATTGGGTGAAGCAGTGTGTTTTCAAGAAGACACTGGGAAAATTTGACCACACAAACCAAATGATTAATTCATATCTTCTTTCACTAGTTACAGAATGGCTTTTATCCTGACAATCTTCTTTAGAATTCTTGTTTATAAGATTCTATGTGATTACTAACAATGGTAGATATTCCAGGATCAAACAACTAGTATGTATTTAAGTTTGGTACTGATCACTGTATGATAACAGGAGGTCAATTTTTATAATCATCAAGAGACCTTCGAGAATCTTCCTAATATTCTTCAGCCATTGCATTGGTATTGCTTTGTGTGGTTTGAACATTTTAACAATATCCAAATAATGGAAAGTAGGATGTTTATCAATTTGCACTTTCAACTTCTTTCAATAACATTTTTTCTATTGTTTAAGGTTTTTGTTTTTAAATCTTATGATACTTCTCCATGTATTTCTTTTTATCAGTTGAAATAAACTTGACTTTTTTCCAAATTGTGATCTCTCTCTCTAGTTATAAATATATGTGTGTGTGTGTGTGTGTGTGTGTGTGTGTGTGTGTGTCTTATAATAATCACGTCAAGAAGTGCCATAGTGCCATTCTATATTGAATATAATTTAGGACATGAATATTCTTTCTTGTTCTGATCTGTGGAATCTTCCAGAAATCCTCACTTGACATGTTTCTTTTTAACCTATTATTTACTCCCTTTATTGTGTGAAGATCTATCTTTTATACTATATTTGCTCAGAATCTTTAATATGAAGAAAAGGATTTTTCTCTAATATCTTTTCTGCATTTCTTGAGATTATTTCAAAGCTTTTCTTATGGTATTATTTCTTATGAGATTATTTCAAAGCTTTTTATATAGTGCATCATATTTATAGGTTTTCATATGGTTTGCATTTATGAAAGTGTTTTGCTTCTTTTATCATTTTTTCAATTTTTATTATTTTATTTGTTTACATTCTCATCCTTGTCACCCTCTCTGTCTTCCCCCAACAGTTCCTCATCCCATCCCTCCTCCCTGTTGCCTCAGAAATGGTATTCCCCCCACCAGAACTCCCCATTCCTTGGGAAGTCTCTTGAATCATCTTCTCCCTCTAAGTCCTGACCAGGCAGAGCTTTGCTATATTTGTGCCAGCACGCTCAGACTGGTCGTGTATGCTCCTGGCTGGTGTTTCAGTCTCTGTGAGCTCTGTGGGGTCTGGGAAAGTTGAGATTGATGGCCTTCCTATGGGGGTCTCTCTCTCTCCTCTTCAGCTTCCTCAACCATAGGGGTCACCAACATTAGTTCAATGGTTGGGTATAAGTGTCAGCTTCTGTGTCAGTCAGCTGCTGGTAGAACATCTCAGGAAACAGCCTGGATACGTGCAATGAGCTGGAATTGTAGAAATACTTAGTTAATATTCAGAGGCATGATTTGTGGTTTGGTTTGTAGATGCTGGCCTGGAAGCAGAATTACAATGTGATACTCAGCACCAAACATTTACCATCAGGGGAAGACTTTATCTCTTTTTTGTCTTCAAACCACCAAGTATTTGTCTCTGCCCAGCAATGTTTTGTATTGGTTTACTGATGATACCAGCAACAATTTCTTACCTGCACATCAACACATTTACTAATATACAAAATTCAGATTCTCCTCTGTTGTGGAGGTATTTCAGTAAACGAATATCTATTCCAGAAGACGTACCTGTTGGAGATGATTTCATTGAGATTTTTATCTAGCTGCTCTCTTTCTTTAGTGTCTAACATATCCCCAACAGAACTGGAGTTATAAGGCTGAGAAAGAATCTCTTCTTTTTCATTCCTTGTTTTTGTTTAAACTTTTCTGTGCTCTTGAGAATTTTATATGTACATCAGCAAAGAAATATGAAATTATTTCCATCCTAGTCCACCCCATTCCAACTCCATATATCTTCAGCAATATGCCCTTGCCCTAACTTTATTTATTTTTTTAATTGTTGTTGTTGGGGGTGGTTATTTGTTTTCTTCTAGAGATCATTAAGTCCAGTTATATCTAGATATGTATGCCTGGAGATGGGATGAGTCACTGAAACATAGGAAACTATCTGTGGCTATATCCTCAATAAAGATGGATTGTCCATCCTCCAGCAGATATTCACAGTAATCCCTCAGTATGAACTATGTCCCTTGATTAAATTATTTTTAGGGCACTATTAAAAGACTGGCTGAGTCAGGTCTCTTAGGAGCATGGGACAGAAACATTGCTGATAGTATAAGGTCAGCCTATAGTTTTTAGCAAGCCATCTCTCCAGTAATCCATCATAGTTTCATGAGTTTAAAACTATGGAAATGTTGTGACCAAAAAATCTTAAATACCTGTGTAAATTGTACAAAGGTCATAATTATTACTAGTCTTCTGACCAGGAAGACAATTATATTCTTGATTCCTATAAATTAACTTTGAATACAGAGATACCAAATGGAGACCACAGATGCAAAAGCCAGAGACTACTGGAGATAGTTATGAATAAAGCAGCAATAACGAAAAATAGATTACCATTAATTTAGTTGAAACTGTACATGAGAAATCCCACTAGCAGTGGAGGAGTGTTCCTCTTATTCCATGTTCTCCTCAACATGTGCTGTCTCTGAGATTTTGATCTTGGCCATTCTGATTGGTGTAAGGTGAAATCTCAGGGTCTATTTTATTTGTATTTCCCTGGTGACTAAAGACTGAACATTTTGTTAAGTGCTTCTCAGTCATTCAAGATTCCTGTGTTGTGAATTCTGTTTAGTTCTTTTTTTTTTTTCTTTATTGGATATTTTCTTTATTTACATTTCAAATGTTATCCCCTTTCTCAGTCCCCCCCCACCAAAAAAAAAAAAAAAAAAAAACCCTATCACATCTCCCCACGCTTCTATGAGGGTATTCCCTGACCACACTCTCCTGCCTCCCCGCCCTGGCATTCCCCTACACTGAGGCATTGAATTTTCCCAGGACCAAGAGCCTCACTTTCCATTGATGTCCAACAAGGCCATCTGCTACATATGCGGCTGGAGCCATAGTTTTTTCCATATATACTCTTTGGTTGATGGTTTAGTCCCTGGGAGCTCTGGGGTGTTTGGTTGGTTGATATTGTTAGTTTTTTTTATATGTTTTATATGTTTAAGTACGTAGTTTGCCATTATTTTTAATAATGTTATGCTCAAAGAAGATTGACCTGAACTTTACTGAAAATAGAGAAAGGTAAGGCTGGAGAAGGTTAAGTGAGCTCTAGACATTTTTTTATTTTACTTACTTTTTCAAGTGTATGCAGGGTTTGGCTATGTGTAATTCTGTGCACCATACACTTATCTGGCACCCCAAAAGGCCAGAAAAAATGATGAATCCCTTGTATTTGGAGGTACTGTCCATTTTGAGCCACCAGTGTATGCTGGAGACTGAATGTAAGTCCTCTGGAAGAACTATTAAGAAACCATTTCTCCAGCCCCAAGGACAAATTTTAAATGTTTTCTCTTTTGTTTAAAGCATTCACCCTCCTGTGATGAGGACTGATAAACAGTTATTCTGACACTTTGCCTTTCTTTAGTAGTTTGTCATAAGTCTCTTAAATCTTGTCATGAATCTGAGACTAAAATTCCTTTTATATCAGTATTTACTCTATACAAGTTTATTCAATATTATTTTATTACTTGTAAATATCTGGATGACCATAATTTAGTACAAACAGGTTGGTTATTTCACATATGTAAAATAATTGTCATATAAATGTGAGGTAATTTTTAGCTCCATAATAAAAATCTTTACCAAATGAAAGGGCTATCATTTATAGCCCTCTAAACTACTGCACAACAAAATGCAAAGAAGTATTTAAGACTGTGTTATCTTATATGGTGCCTGGTACTTGATTTCATATATTTCTTTCAGGCTGGAAAATTTGAAAAAAGCCTAGAAAATGTCCGATTGAGAACAAGGCTGTGTGTCACTTCCATGCTATGCCTTCACAGACACTGGTGGTGTCAGGGTGCCATACATGGAGTGGCAGCTGTTTCTTCTGTGTGTTTGATATACACACTCAGAGTAATTTCCTGATGGTTATTTTGGTTGCAGACTTTCCAGTTGTTGTGCGAGCATCAATGACTCTGACACTCTTCTTTAGAGGTAATTAAACTTTCAGCCCATCTGTGCAGTAACTTTCATAATATTTTCAAAGGGCACAGAATGCTTTTAATATTTGTACCACTTGGCTTTCGCTTGCTAAGGGACCTATTATCTAGCAGAACATCGTTGAAACAAGGAGAAAAAAAAAAAAAAAAAACAACTGGATAGAGAAAAGGGACACTAAAAAATGTCACACAAGCAGAAAAGCAATGCTGAATTTAAAAGTAACCTGAAGAATGTCTTGTTTACCAAAGCTCCACTCCAAGTCCGAATACTATTTTATCTTTGACTCTATAGTGTTTGATCCCAAAGAAAGGTAATCAGCTTTGATGCAATCTCTATTGTCTAAGAAATTCTTTCTTACAGACTGTATACACTTCATTAGCAGAAAGTTAAAAGAAAATAATATTAAAACAACCAGAACAATTAAGTTGGTAAAGAAAACAGGAATCTTTTTACAGATTTTGAGTGAGCCAATTGCTTCAACAGCATAGAAGACAAAGAATTGTTGTTGTCTCTAGAGTCCAACTTCTAAGTCACCAAGTCTTTGTTTACTGACATCTTGATGAACATAAGGTTATATAGAGAATAGAAAAATTTAGATTTTGTAATATCCGTTTATGTTTATATTTTCTTATTATAAATACTTTTACTATATAAAGTTTAACAAGAAAGATATGAAGTTTTTAAAAGTGAAATCCTTTCTAGCTCTGTCTTCAATAATTAAGAGTGGATTTTTTTATATATATAAGTAAAAAATTAAGCAAATATAAATTAAAATCATCCTTGTATTTTGATTTACTTTCTAATATTTTATGTCATGAATATTTACAAAGATAATCTGCATTTTACTCAATGTTTCTGAATGACTTTAGCAAATATAGAAAATGTGTGTGCACTAGCTAATTACTTTTAACTGGTAACATCGTGCTAGTCTTTCTTTCTTTGTCCTCTTTCTTTGTCTGCTTTGTCATTTTTGGAATTCTGAATGTAAACATAAAATATGACTATATATATATATATATGTACATATACATATATATGTGCATATAAATATATGTGTGTATGTGTATTTGTGTGATTGTATGTTTTCTATAATAATTTGATAAAATAAGAATACAAATCTTCAATTATGTATGAAAAACACATTATTCTATGCTGATTTTTTAGTATTGTCCACTTTGGGACATAGACTGCTTGACATTGGCAAGTGTTTTTTATCTTGATGTCCCTTTAAGTTTATACAAATTATATGAAGTTATGAACTCACCATACAAATGCATTCATCCATACTTACTTCAGTTTCAATATTCTTGTTACTTAAGCAAAAAAGTATTTAATCTAGAATTTGTTTGTGCAGAAAATGAATCAGTGCTTGATTTATTTTTCCCAAAAGTGTTATAATCATCTAAATACCATTTATATTAATCTTTCCTCTGCCTCTAATTTCCCACTATTTGTGGTTAGTTATAATTTCAAACTTTATCATTCTCCTTGAATCATTCCTCAATGATTTATAAATTCATTAGCATCTAAATGCAGCTTCCAAAACTTTCAAAACTGGATGATTAAAGTTCTATAATTGAATACTAAGTTGCTTTTAATAAAAGAACACAAGAATTCAACACCCAGTGGTTTCTAAATTGCCCTAAAAGGCTTTAAATGAATATTTAAATTATGAAAGACCTGTTAAAATCTGATGATTTAATGTATATTAAGTGCTTGTAATATCATGTTTTCATGAGTCCATGTGTCTCAAAAATGAAGATTGTAAGTCCTTTCCTCAGGACACATCAAGATAAAATGTTATCTAGAAACATTGTGATGGAATTTAATTTTTTATAGTTTTATATGTTAGAATATTTTAATAGAACTTTCATTATAGAAAATACAAGTGACAACATGTTCAGATGTGTACACATGAATAAATAAATATTTGCAGGCAAATGAAACAAAAGCATGCCTTTAAATGAATAAAGCTATGAAAATATAAATCAAAAAGATTGTTACAGTTTCAAGCTACTTTTTCATTTTGAGTCTGTTCAAATTATTTTTCTCTTCTAGGTTTAATGTTAATGTTTCAGATATGTCTAATAATTCCCTATTATATCCTAAACCAGAGACTATAGTTACTGCATATAGGAAAGCCAAGCAGATATTAACCAGAAACCTTTCTACCTAGTCCCTAGGTCTTCTAGTGGCAGAAGGTGTTATGTAGGCTGCCCCAGGAGAAAAGTCATCAACTATCTTACATAGGTATAAATTTTTCAACCTATATGATGAGTTTCTTATCAATACATGCTAATTCATTAAATGGCATTGTGAATGAGCCAACTGTTTAATAATTTGACTTAAGACCATATGGACTCATTCCTGATACTCTAATCCTGAAGAAGAGCCTGAGTCTTGGGTGGTCATAGGCCCTACTACTAATCTTTTGTGAAAACAACATAGTGTTAAATTGCTTTCTACATAGTTATCCCCATACCCATAGACTATTTCAATTCAGTTTCTCATGAGACAATCATCTTTATGTAATGAATACTGCTTTAAATATACAATGAAATGTACATCTTGTCAAAGCACAAAGTATAAGTTACTGTACAGTATGCATCCCTAAACAGGATATCTGTATCACACCTTTCACTACACTCAAGGCTCATGAAACATCATGTAATAATCAGGTGTAATGAAGAAGATTCCTGGAAAATAATGTCTCTTAGACATGACACAGCAATTGTATCCATGAGCCTAGCTAGTTCTTTTTGATGGAACCAATAACTGTACAACATCAACTCAAATAGGGCCTCACACTTACCTGAGGATTCATGAACAATTGATGGGGTTAAATATGATCTAAATACATAATGATAATGCATGTAATATCAAGTACCAATTAATAAATTAATTTTTAAATAATTTAAAATAATAGAAATAGAATATTGAAAACTATCAGTTTCATTGGGGTATCTTATAAACAGGAGAAAATGATTTCCAATGAATCATCCAATTGATTATTTACAAAACATTTTTGGCTGAAATAGTTCAGGAAGGAGGGAGCTAGAGAACAAGAAAAAAGAGCAAGAGAAATACAAGGAAAAGAAGGAAGGATGGATAAAGTGAGGAAGGGAGGGAGGGAGAGGCAGTGAGTCTAGCCTCCCTGAAATCATGAAAAACTATGTTTATTAACTTATTTAAAGCATTGTTTTAACTCCACCATTGTATTTCTTCTGTCATTACATCAGCACTGGGATTCTTAGAATTGATTTGAAATTGAGTTCAAATATCTTACAATGAAGTTTTTCATGTCTTATTACCTGCTCATGTGGACATGGTCAGTACTAACTATGCAAATAAACTTTTCTCCCCTTACCATTTAATTTCTACTTATTGACTAACCATATAGTCTCCCAAACAAAATTCCTTGTTCAACACACTAGCTACAGTGCCTCATGCAGAGAATAAAGCAAAATTTTCTACCAGATTTCTTCTTAACATGGTACCTGTAATACATATAGCATTTTTGATTTTAAAATGTATCAGTTTACTTTAAATTATATGGAACCATAGAGGTAATAAAATAGAAGTTATTAATACTCCTCATTCTCTACTTAATTCCCTAACTTGGTGAAGAAAGTTTAATTACGTAATTTATGAGCTTTTAGAATTTAAGACTTACAAATTGTAAAAGATGATTTTACCTTTAGAAATATTGATCTTATTTATAGATATTTATAGATATACAAGATTTTATCTTTTAATTTTTTATGTTAGTTTCTTACTATATGATATTTACTATATATACATACATATATATGTATTTATATATACTATTTACTGCTTACCAACTAATAAAAGACTTCTATGAATCCACATGTATCATTCATCTTCATATATTTCATGTTTCTATATTTTGGAAACTAGCAAAAAGGTTGCTTCTAGCACAACAAAGATATATCCATTTTTATGGAGATAATTTTTTATTCCCTTGTCTTTTATTTGCAATCTCTATGTTTATTTCTACATATTATATTTATCCCACTGACCTTTTTCCTCAAGGTTCATCCAAGGTCATAAGCTGTAAAATATCTGTTTTCATATTAAAAAGTGTACAGAACTGAAGCATGGAATGGATGTTTACCAATTTATCAAAATCATAAGACTATCACCAATTAATTTCTTATATGGGATAGAGAAAATAAAAATGAAAGCAAATGCTCCAACAATTGGTCTTAAGATTCAATCTGTGGTGTTCTTAGTGTGCTCAACTAGCTGCCAAGTGAAAGCCAGTATGATGTTCTAGAGACACTGATATCACTTAAAGCCATGGTTACAGCATGGCTCTACTGGAAAAAAAAAAAAAAAAAAAAAAAAGCCTTCTTCTCACCTAAATTGACAATCAGTTCATCAAATTGCATTTTCTTCATTCTTTGTCTTAAGGGGTTGCAAATATGAAAGAATGCTATAAATGCTTAAATAAGAATTTAAGGTGAAAACATTGCTGAAAATCTTAGACTGTTAGTTAGCAGACAGCACACCTACTGTTCGTGAAGAATATACTGTGTATTGTCTTATTTGCAGAGTAAATGAAAGCCACCCAAAGGTTTCTTTTTGTGAAAGCATTAAAGAAAATTCCATAGTCAGCATGTTACCTCTTCTTTTATCAAAATATTTCACTAAAGTTCTTTATAAATCAAATGGATGTTCGAGTTTTGAAGAAGTATTCTATGTTACAGAATATTAGTGTGAACTTCAGCTGCTCTTTAAAACTTTGCAATAGATTGAAACAGTTATTATATTTAGTCATTTATTCATTCATTATAATTTTTATTAGGTTTAAATTAAACATTAATTCTTTGTATATTAAAGAAAATATCTCCAACTAATTTTCTGAGTAGTCTGAATGGTAGAAAAGGCAAACCAGGTTTGGCAACGATCTCACATTTGACTGATTACAAGTATTAACAAAATTTACCTTAATTATGTTAACATGTTTCAAGATTACATGCAATTCATTATTTGAAACAATTTTTAACCACCTGCTAGCTTTTGTTCCTTATTCACTAAATTTGACTTAACAAATTTATTCAAGTTGACAGAAAGGAAGTCCCCAGCAGTGTCTGGCTTTTATTTTAAGGAAATTCACTTTATTTCTCCAATGGAGACCTCACTAGGGGTTTAGCATTTACATTCATCAGGAATCTTAATATTCTCAGCAGGGTCAAAATAATTGTTTTAGGTATTTGTTGTTTCAATAAATCAATGTTGGCTTGAAATAGCTGAGTGGATATAGAAGTTATATATCCAAACAGCAACAGCACTATCTTAACTTTTAGACAAATCACGATTCTATACCAATCAATAACAACAATTAATAATAATAATAATAATAATAATAATAGTAATAAAGATTCTTAGTCCAGTATCAATTTTAAAAATTGACTTCCTTTGTCTTTATATGTAATGAAAATATTAAACATTTCTTTTATTTATATATATTTACAATTCTCAGTCAAATATTTGGAAGTGGTTTTCAAAATATAACATATAAAACATATTCTGTTTGTATGCACTATACTCATAGTGGAGAATAAGTTTTGGACTTATAACCAAGGACTTTTCCAGTGATCAAACTATGAGCTAATAGTAACCATTGAAAGAAGTATATAAATTGATATAATATTCATCATAGAGACACATGCTATTTTAATTGTGAAGTACATTATTCACCTGTGGTACAAGTTAAACCTTCATTAGTGTGTCATTTGTGCTCCCCAGTGTTCTAAGTGATAGGCATAACCAAAAGAAAATCAAGATAGAATTTAAAGAATTCATTGAGGACAATCTAGGCATTTAAAAATAGAGAGAAAGGCAAAGAGTAGGACTAGCTAGGAAAATAAGGATAGTGTTGACTCAAGCCAACTGGAAGTAGAACAATAGACATGTAACTAGAACACCACAATAAAGGGAGAAACAAAAATGAAAAAAAAAAAACAGGGAAGTGTAAATGGTTGGGTACAAGTATAAACATGTTATGCTGAATGCATTATTTTATTCATTTAGATCTACTAATTTAACAAACTGTACAAAATGGTTCACTTTTACTGAATAACTCGATAAAAATATGAATGTGGGTCAAACTCACTTAAATAGATAGATAAAATGAATATGGCAGAGTTTTCTCTCATTTAAGAACTCTACTTAGAGTGGAAGAGACTTCCAAAGGATGCATAAATTCTTATTTCAGATAACTCTGTATCCATTTTTGAGAAGACAGATGAATCTTTGGAGTTGTAGGACAGACACACACACACACACAGAGAGAGAGAGAGAGAGAGAGAGACAGAGAGAGACAGAGAGAGAGAGAGACAGAGAGTGACAGAGACAGAGACAGAGAGACAGAGTCAAAAATAGAGATAAACAGAGTCATATACGTAAAAGTAAAACTAAACCTATATCTGTAATATAGTTATATAAAACATATATCATGTTGCCATTGCTACATTACTATACATGGTACACAGTAAATAAAACATCTATGAAAATAATCAAAAATATGCATATTAGAAAATGCATTAGAGAGAAAATCTCTAATTTTATATATGATTAGAATACCTTAAAATTCAACAGTATTAAAACATTAATTTTTATTTATAAACATCAATAGTCTCTATGTAGCCTTCAATTTACTTTTCACAAACATATCCTTTATTTTATTCTTATGGCTAACAGAAATCTAAATTGAAAGACGTATCTTCTTGTCAGATCCTTTTTAATGTAAAACCTACTTTGAACCCTAGACAGATACTTAATAATCTTTATTAAAGCTACCTGATATGACCATAAGAAATTTTTATTATAAAAGTGTCAAGAGGCCTTGTAACACTTTGGGAATATTTTAGTGTGATTATCATCTCATATTTTTCAAGTTGAAAAAGTTTAAAATCTAGACCCAATGAGTTGTGGAGTTTCTTAGCAACATGGAGTGACTGTAGTGCAAAGTAGCAGTTTATATTTATTAAAAATCAGCAGATATGGGCTTGGAGATGATGAACAAAAAGCTGATAGATAGATACTGATAAAAATAAAAGTGTTGGCCACCCAAATTTTTTCAATGTATATTGTAAACAGCTTTAAATAGCTCAATATACATCATAAATATGTGCAGTTAATAATTAATATTTATTTTAGATTTAAAGGAAATGAAAATGTTAAAACTACCTTGATATAATTATTACATGATATGTACATGCATTAAATAATCATCTTGAAACTATTAAGTTATACAATTAATAACAGAGGAAATGCCCGAGGTCATAGAAATAATGAATGAAAGACTTTAGAATTGAAAGATTGCAGTCTGGTTCTAGAACTCATTCTCTTGGTTTGGAAATGTTATTAATTACATAAATGACTCTGTGTAAAGGTATCAATTGCTGAGTTTGATGCATTCTGTTTAGCGAACATCACTTAATCTTTATTTTCACAGATAAATCATTCTCCATTGTTCTCTAACATTTCTACTTCAAAATTGCTTTGAGGTCCTGCCATTTTATTTCTATAAATTTTACTAGGATCTTAGAAGATATATGCCATTGGAATAATACAGATTCCCAGTAATATTTTGGTATCCTGCAAAGCTGGCAGGAAGCAATAAGACTAAGAAGAAAGTTGTATGGTATTAGTTTGGCTGATACTATGGCTGATGTTGATGGAAAGGTCAATTTTAAATACATGTAGGGAAAATATACTGATGGCAAATTAATATATTAATAATATTATTAATATATTATAATAATTATATAAGTATTATATAATATTAATATTATTATTAATATTATAATATTAATATATTATATTAATATTATATAATATTATAATATTAATATATATTATAAATATTATAATATTATATAATATTATAATATTAATAGTACAATAATTGTCAATATAAATATTAATAATTATTAATATATTAATAATAATTGTTAATATGTTAATAATAATTAATACATTAATTTCCCACATATATCCCTATATATATTAAATATATATAGGAAAAATAAATGGATGAAATTACTCAATATAATAAACCAGACACAGTGTTTATTTATCTGTACCTTTAAGCTTTTTACTTGCTTTTGCTGAAACTTGTTAATTGACCAAATCATGCAATACTCTGATTCTCTAATTAGAAATGCATTATTAACATCAATGACCTTGAAATATCTAAAATTAATTTCATAGTTCTGTCTTCTCTGAAATCCCATATAATTGACACATGAAAATTTCACACAGACACAAATATTTATGTATCTTATTTTAGTTCTGGCACATACTTAAATATCATGATTTAAATAGCATCAAAATAATTGCATAGTAAGCACATCATTTTTGCAAGATCTAAATTTGAAGCATGGAACCCTCTCTGAAATACAACTCAATTAAGTATTCATTTTACTTACACTTTTATCAACTAGTCTATTTTTCCTGTCAGGTTATTAACTTTCTCTTTCAGCAATACTTTAGGCTAGAAAAGGAGTTTTATTTATTGCATTTAGTGGATAATTTATATTCTTGTGATTCATTACATTTGCATATCATGTTTATAGCTACATCACAAACCAAAAAAATAAAGAAGAAATGATGGTTGCTTGACATGTTAAAGTGTTTGTGAAACCTTTGCATAAGAGATTTCCTTATTTATTAAAATTTAACTTACTGAATCTTCTTTTATGTTGATACAGCACTACACATATATATATATATATATATATATATATATATATATATCCCACACACATATACAAATTACAATCCAAAAATTCCTAGACTTTAAAAAATAAATATAGTGTTTATGTCTTTGTAACTACATTTCTATAAATTCAAAATTGTGTATTTTATGTATTATTTTATATTTTGTTAAGTAGTATAATTCTTTTCATTTCAGTGTTGATTGCAATTGTAGAAATTCTTTTTGTTCTCAAACTGTTGCATTTTATTTAAAATTATATATAAATATAATAAATATTTTAAAAATTTATACATTAATACTATATACTTAATGGTGAATATTAGTGTTTTTATTAAATTGATTTTCAATATTATCTATCACTGTCCAATTTAATTGTAATGTTTTCAACTTCTGAAGGAAATTTCCTTAAAAAATGTTGCAAAGAGTTTTGCTTTATTTTCCTTTAAAATAGCTAAAGATTGCACACATATCACAGTGTAAATCTTTAATCTCAGTGTTCAAGAGGAAGATGCAGGTAGGTCTCTGCAAGTTTAAGGCCAGACTGCTTCCAGTCACCCAAGTAAGAGAAAAAAATAAACTTAGATATTTACTCTGTTAGTCATTATCATGTGGGATTTATTCTTACGTTTTTGAAGTTGGTAGGATTTCTTTTTCATTTGTTTTAGGCTATAAATGGTTTGATTTGAATACTTAAGTTTTTACTAATACAAAGCTTTCTAGTTTACCTTCTCAACTTTTGGAATATTTTTTCTTTCTCACCTTGGAGCAGGTACCTTGTATTAGACACCTACTCTGTGCACAGTCTTCCTGTGACCCTTCCTGCAGAATTCCAGCTGTCTTACCTTATTGAATTTTGATTTTACTTATTCAAGCTGGACCTTATTTTCTGGTCAGCACTCCAAAACTGTTGATTCAAAATGTGTTTGTCTGTGATGCTGTTTGAAAACTATCCTCCAGGAGAAGCTGGCATGAATGTGGTAGTCACCTCATACATTCCACTTATAACTTGCACAGCCCTTTGATGTTCATAGAGAAATCTATACTGCTTTATCTAGTTTTGTAGCTGTTTACAGAAACACTGCAATTCCAGTAGCAGATGCTCTGTCATGGCAAGGAACTAGAAGTCTCTATTTGAATTTTAATTTCCCAAGGGAATTGTGTTCAATAATCATTCCTTTTCAGCAGTGATCAAAGCATCAATTTCAGCTGAAAAATCTGTCTGAGGAACACACATTTGCATATCTCTAGCTATTCAACTGAATTCTAGAACCAACCAGAATTCTTTGAGTTGCCTTTTCTTAGGATACATGCTCTCTGACTCCTGAAGCACAGCAGTCTTTCTTTCCTTATCTTATAAACATCAGTGCTTCTTAAGGCACTTCTTTTTATGTACTAACATCTAATGATACCTGAATATCAATCTCCATGTTGGTACTTAAGATATAGGTATAAGACAAGATATAAACAAAAGAAAAACCCTCAACCAACACCAGTGGAGATGAAGGTACAAACTTATGATGGTTGTATTACCAAACTCTGTTTTTATTTATTTTTAATTTTTGAGATTATAACACAACAGTTTTCTCTCCTTATATTCTCTCCCTCAAAACTTCCCATATATCTTTTTGCTCTCTTTTAAATTATCACACATTTTTATTAAATATTGTTTCATACATATATATGCATGCACTCCTGCTTCTATTCCTGAATATACAAAGGTGGATTAGTCTGTATAATAATATTTGTATGTTGGTGATTTCAAAGACAACCATTTAGTATTGAATAACCAATTGGTGTGCTTTTCACTGGGGAGCCCTGGTGAGATCCCACTCTCAGCCTCCTGAAGTATTTGTAGTAATTCCTTATGTAGGATTGAGGTCTAGTGAGCTTTTCTCCATCCATGCTAATGTGTCCTTATTCAGTTCATGTTTAGGAAACCTGTTAGTGACACTTTACAAGTGTAGCTTCTGTATTTCTAGAAAACACAGTCTCACAGCAAACTGCCTAATCCTGTCTCTTCTGTCTCATATAGCCTTTCTATCCCCTCTTCCACAAAAATCCCTAAACCTTCTTAACAGGAATAGTGTTGCAAAAGTATCCTTTGTGATTGGATCCTACAACTCTTCTTTTTGACTAGTTCTTGTTTGTTTGTTCATTTGTTTGTTTAGTTGGTTGTTTGATATTGTTTGTTGGTGGCGGTGGTTGTTTGTTTATATTATGGTTTCTGCTGGTTTGTATTTCAATGAGAATTTCCCTTGATTTTTGACGAGTATCAAACTTATCTATGTCTATCAGGACAAACACGTAGGATGTAGTTAGGGTTTATACTGGCAATAAGGTGGCTATTAGGGAAATCTAGGTATTCATCCAATATCTGTGACTTTACTTGACTTATTTTATCATAAGTCTTACAGAAAGTAATTACTAAAGATCAAATCCCATGATACAAGTTTATGAATGAATGCCATGTGTTAGAGAGAAAATATCATTTGCTACACATAATCAAGTGAAAAAACATAAATCTCCATTTTGTAGAAAATGGACAATTTAAATTATATAAAGAGATAGATAAATTATAATAAATATTGTTATAAAATAGAACTTCAAAGTGCTTATCACCTAATGTAAATCACAGATTACTGAATTTAATGTCACTTTGACATTTTTTTTCATAGAATTATATCAATGATTTAGGCAGAGTAACTATAGTTAGTTTTTCAGTTATATTAATATTTTTATGGTATATTTATTCTGTGAATATGTTCTATGCACAATTAAGCTGAGACTATTAATGTTAAAATAATTATTGCAAAAAGGAACTCTATTTTTTTTTTAAAATAATTTCACTAAAAGGGCTTTAATAGTTCATCCACAATTAACAATGCAGATCTCACCCCCTGAGCTTATTTACTTGCTATGAAAAATTGAAGCTGTTAGATGTTATTTATACGCCACAATTCATGTCTGAGCATAAAGCCCTCAGGGTGTTATCATTGCATATTTTTCATTCCTGTTGCAGTTGGCACTGTGACTCACCCAGTGAATTGCCATTTTCTGAGTACCTACCATTTCCCACAATGTACTGGATAGGAAAACGAAAATGTGTAGTATTTCCTTTTCCTAAAAATTTTCAATGTACATGAAGGAGGCAATATGGAATTGCACAGATGAACTTTATAGAATATGTTAATAGACACAAATAAATCTCACTGAGAAAACATTTGTATAAATAAAATCTGATAAGTTTTCAAAAATCCAAATTTATAAACAAATGTTATTGTTTACAAAATTTACAATTTTCTTAGGAATGTGGCTTGAATTGAGGAAACCACAATGTGGAAAACTATTTTCCACATTTAACTACTTTTGCTACTATTGAAATACAATGAAAAACTCTAAATTTTTATGTAAATATGACTAGGCCCGAGCTGCTGCTCTGGTCCACGGGTCAGGGTACAGCAAAAGAGAGAGTGGGAATGGAGGGGCAAGAGACTCGAAGAATGGAGACAAGACAGGGGTATGTGATCAAGTCCCTTTTACTAAAAGGAAAATCCTGGGTATTTATACACGTTACCACATGCCTTGCAGTGTGGACATGCAGGGGAACACAGCTGAAGACACTTTATCACATGCGCCTTGAACCTGGGGGCACTAAATAACAAAACAAGATATGTGAGGAAAACAAGAAGTTTATCGGAGTATGCTCAGCTGTTGTAGGCTGTTGAAAACAAGTCTCTTGTCAGGGTATATGGCTTGAGATAGCTGCAAAGATGATAGCCACTTTCTGCCAGGAGTCGGCTCCCAACAGGTCCCTCTTTTTAAATTTTTTTCAAAAGGAAAGGCTGGGAAAACTTATGAAAACTGTGCCTGCCTTAGGTTGGAACAAAGAACCCCAGCCTCTCTTTCCTGTCTTTGGATACTCAACAGCCATTGGTTGAGCTCCTGTCTTAGGATGGTGTGGCCTCCTAGTTAGTGGCAAGGGTCTTGAGGCGTTCTCTTATCCGTCATTGACTATCCAGCTTATCATGTAAGTTAGGGGTTAATTTTTGTCATTCTTGATGACAGAGATTTTAAAGTACCCTACTTCCAGGCTGTAATAACGGACCTGTATGGGTTTCATTTGAATAGTGTCTATCTGTTGTCATATAAAAGCCATCAGTTTGTTAAACAGCATGGACCCAAGAGACAAGAGACTTAATGCCTGAATGGTTGGTCTAAAAGCAACACTCTTCTTTAAGGGTAGCCCACAAGCTCCTTGTTGGAGAAATAAAAGGTCTAAGCCTTATACCCACAAATTTTGAATTAATGTTGAATTAATAGAAGAAATTTTACGAATGAAACTCTTGAATTGGCATCAGCTTAGTAACAATTATACAGATTCCTACAAATAGATTATGGCTATGTAATCAATATTAGCTCTTCCTCCCTGTTCCAATAAAACCATTACTTTTCCCTAGAAAGACAGCCTAATGTTAACCACCTCAGTCCCCAAGTTTAGGGAATTGGGACCGACTCTTCATTAACTTCTTCAAGCTGAATATGGGCATTGAGATATTAGAAGAGGGATGAGGGGAAGAGTGAATTGATCAGCCTCTGATGTCTGTCTTAACTGCATCCAACTGGAAATTCAGGACATCAGTGGACATGCAGGTGACAAGAAGATTCATTCACCAAGGCTGTGTATTCTGTAATATACAAATCTTAAATCAAATTTTAAATCAAGATAATTATTTTGTTTGATTTTCTGGAATATAGTCTTCTGGAGGCCTACCTCTGTCCTGTCTAATCCATATAATTCTGGAAGATATAACTACTAACTTAATGACCTCTTTGGAAAACAGATAGAAAAACTTTTCCCAAATCAGCCTATCCTTGAGCCAGTAACCAAGAAAGCCTTTACATTGTCTTTTTTTCCCCTTTTTAAAAATTGGATATTATATTTACATTTCAGATTTTATCCCCTAACCCCGCTCCCCCCACCACCCAGCAACCTTCTATCCCATCCCCCCTCCTCATGCTTCTATGAGGATGTGCCCCCATCTACCTCTCACTTCCACCTCCCCACATTGACCTTTTATCCAGAGAAAAAAATATAACTACACAGCTCAGAATCACACCCATTTTGAAAGTTAAATCAATTTAGTACAACTGATTGACACTATCTTTCTGTTCATCCCCCCTCCTCATGCTTCTATGAGGATGTGCCCCCATCTACCTCCCAATTCCACCTCCCCACATTGACCTTTTATCCAGAGAAAAAATATAACTACACAACTCAGAATCACACCCATTTTGAAAGTTAAATCAATTTAGTACAACTGATTGACACTATCTTTCTGTTCAGCTTTCTGCCTAGAGCAACCTTCTTTTTATCTATTTGGCTCTCTTGACTCGGAACAGCCTGCAATTTACTCCTTGTATCTTTAAAGCCTTTTTCATCTGTTGCTGCTGACTTATTTCTTGCCCCATTTTTGTTTCTGTGACCTACTGGTCTTGATGTGGCATGTTCCCATGGGGATCATGTTTGTTTCACCCCTGAATTTTTGGCAGACCCTTCTTTCAGTACCATCCCTTACTGGGTCTCTCATTCTTGCTGCCTCACCTTGAGAACCAAGACCAAGCCAGCGCTTTCAGTCAACAGGTTCTCTAGCACAGGAGTAAGGATGTGTGCTTCCAATTGCCTTGACGTTCTTCACTGTATTCTGCTTACTGGAGCTCCAACATTGAGGGGCCACTATGTCCTGGCCCAAGCTGCTGCTCTGGCCCGTGGGTCAGGGTCTAGCAAGAGAGAGAGTGTGGATGGAGGGGCAAGAGACTCAAAGAATGGAGACAAGACATGGTGTGTGATCAAGTCCCTTTTACTAAAAGGAAAATCCTGGAAAATCCTTTATATACATGTTACCACATGCCTTGCAGCATGGACAAGCAGGGGAACACAGCTGAAGACACTTTACCATGTACACATTACACCTGGGAGCATTAAACAACAAAAAAGATATGTGAGAAAAACAGGACGTTTATTAGAGTATGCTCAGTTGTTGTGGGCTGTTGAAAACAAGTCAGGGTATATGGCTAGAGATGGGTGCAAAGATGATAGCCGCTTTCTGCTAGGAGTCGGCTCCCAAAGTAAATATACTTCTCAAATTTTAAATGTCCTGACTAAAAATATGGCTCAGACGTTTATCATATGCTTAGCCTGAACAAGGCTGTGGGTTAGGTCTTTATGACTTAATTTTAAATTATTCTTACTTAATTTTTATTTGAGTTTTTCAATATATATGTTACATTCCAAAATAGACATAATATTCAAGTGTTATTAAATATTTAATTATTAGGTTACCCAGTACCCAATACAAGAACCTAAATATGGCCAATGGAGGATCACCAGTTTTCTTCATTCACAATGAAAACTAAACATAACATTTGTGGTTAATATTTTTCTCACATCCATATAGTTACAATACATGGCTGTTATAAGAGAAATATTCACTGCTGTTTTTCATTGTTATTAAGTTTCAATATGAATCCATTATGATACACCAAATTATAACCTCTGCAAAGATGTCATGCTGTAACTCTTGCTATCTATGAATATGCCACATTCCAAAGTCAAAAAAATTAAATAGTAACTTTATATTATAATTTTATATTTTATAAAATAATTTATAAAATAATTTATTAAAGTTATAATTTATATATAACTTTATATATAATTTATATTTATATATAATTTATATTATAACTTTAATAATCACTGGTCTTGACTATGTGTATAATTCTATTGGCAGTATATATATATTTTTAAACAAAGGCAAGTTAGTGAGAAGCAAATAGTGTAACAACAAAACAAATGTTCAAGTCATATAATTTCTGATTTCTAAAATGTAAAGGAACCAGGAGTCCTGACTTAGTCAATAGTAGAACTGAAACACATAAGTTTCAAGAATTTGTTCAACTAATGTTTCAGTAATTTAACACAGAAAACAACTTACTGTCTAATGAGACCCAGACATCAGTCTTGCAGAATTGTAAAGTAATATATTTGAATTTTCATCCCTTAAGATTGTATTGCTCCAGAAAGGGTATGATACAGATATTTTTTAAATGTATCTTGGATTGATTTAAGAAAATATTCATTAAGTTCTACATACTAACACTTACTATTTTGATAAATAAGTTCTTTTCATACTCTAGTATTTTTTATCTATTCATAGTGTTAAATTTTAAAATTTTATCTTTATTGATTGAGTATTTTAATATCTAATTTAGAAGGTCTAGGTTTTTGTGTGCTTATAAACTTGTAGTTAGATTCCATATCAAAAAACTCCTAAAATATAATATAAGCCCCATGCCAATGTTAGTCAAGTTCTGTTTTGTGTCTGATCTTGTGTCAACAGAACAGTGGCTGTTCTGATACCAATTCAGATAGCATTGTGTTGTCCTCTGAGTTTGGAAGACAAATTCTCTATACTATAGGATTTTACAATGAACGCTTATTTTTCACTAATGCATTAAGACCTCCATAAGATTGCATTTAACCTTTACTAATGGACTGGAAAATATTTTCGTGCTAAGATTTCAGTGTATTAATATGGTATATATCTCTCCTTCTTTGAATAGTTTATAGCAAGAACAAGCAAAATTTGGATTCTCTCCTTTTCCCTTAGTACAATTTATCTTCTGTTTTCTGAGGACTTGTTTGTCTTCTATACTAAATATGTATACTTAATGTCTATCTAGCCCTCTTGTCTTTGCTAGCAAAGAGCTTGCTCTATCATCATTAAATAGCGCAGACTATATGTAGTGTTAAAGGAATGAGAAACATTTTGTTTTAATTTATTAAATTGATTTATTTATATTCCAAAGTTGCCCTCCTTCCTGGTAACCCCTCCCTGAGTCTTTACCACATTCCCCTCCCCCAGTTCTGAGAGGGACCATCTACCCACTCCCACCTTAACCTCAGCAACATCCCTATTCCCAGGGGCATCAAGTTTCCATAGGATTAAACACATCCTCTCCCATGGAGACCATATAAGGATATCCTCTGCCACACATGTGCTGGGGGCCATGAACCAGCCACTGTATGCTCCTTGGTTTTGAAGTTAGCCTCTGGGATCTCTGAGTTGGTCTGGGTTAGTTGACACTGTTGTTATTCCTAAGGAGATGCAATCCCCTTCAGCCCCTTCAGTCCTTCCTTTAACTCTTCCATATTGGTCCCTGACCTCAATCCAATTGTTGGCTGTAAGTATCTGCATTTGTCTCTGCCAGTTCCTCTCAGAGGAAACTCATGTCAGACTCCTGTGTGCATGCACAATATGGCCTCAGTAATAGTATTAAGACTTGATGTGTGTGCATGGGACAGATTCAATTTGGGCCAGTAACTGGGTGGCCTTTCTTTCAGTCTCTGCTACATTTTTGTCCCTGCACTTCATTTAAACAGGAACAATTCTGAATTAAAATTTTTGAAGATGGTTTGGTGGGCCCTAGCTCAACTGCGAGTCATGTCTATCTACTGGAGATGGCCTCTTCCAGTTCTATCTTCCAGCTGTTGGGTATTTCAGCTAATGGCATTCCCATTGAGTCCTGGGAGCCTCTCACATACCAGGTCTCTGGGACTTTCTAGAGGTTCCTGATGTCCCCTATCCCTAACAGCTCCATATTTCAATCCATTCTCCTGACCCTACTTGTCTCTTATCTCTCGCCATCACTAATCCTGCTCCTTCTTTTCTTTTCTACTTCCCATTTTCCACCCAGATTCCTCCCTCCATCTGTCTCCCGCGATTATTTTATTCCCCTTCTAAGTAAGCTTCATGTATCCACAGTTGGGCTTTTCTTCTTGTTAAGCTTCCTGTGGTCTGTGTGTTGGGTCATCGGCATTTTGAATGTTTGGGCTAATATCAACTTATCAGTGAGTGCATACAGTTTGGGTCTGGGATACCTCACTCAGGATGATATTTTCTTGTTCCATCCATTTTCCTGCAAATTTAATGATGTCCTGCAGAAGAAATCTTCAACAAAATCTTAGATGAAAACTTCCCCTACCTAAAGAAAGAGAAACTATTTTTATAAAGAAATTTACAAAAATTTACAAAAAAATGTTAACTTCACTGGCCACAACTAACCCTAAATAGCATTCAAAACCCGAAAGAGATGCTATCAACCTATAATATCATGTTGCTTCCAAAATTAATGTTAGATTCTTGTCTTTTTAAAGATTGATTTCAACCTATCAACCATTTTCAGTAAATGATAAGAAAACACACAAATGTAAACACACACACACAGTCACATAAAAAGATAAACGGACAGACAAACAGACACATACATACATGCAAATATATACCATATTATTTTGTGTTCTATGTTAGGTCAGGAATAAATACATAATTTAAGATAAACTAATGAATTTATCTTAGCTTGTAAAATTGGATTACAGGTGAAGTCTAAGACACAGTAAGTTTGGTTAACTTGTTTTTCTGAAGATAATTTACACTTAAACAGATTGAATATACAATAGGAACACAGATTGAGTGTACAATTTTAAATAATATTAGGACATATTTTACCAGGTTGGTTGCGTGGTTTGGCAAAAGTTCATTTTTTTTTTGTAGATAATAGGTATTTTCAGAAAAGCTATTTCTAAATATGGCAAAGTACTACAGTTATCTGTACACTAAAATAAACCTATGCACCTTGCTATTGTATTAGCTAGGGTTTTATTACTGTGAAGAGACACTGTGACTAACAAAACCTTATAAAAAATTATTTGAGGCTGGCTTACAGTTTCAGAGGTTTAGACCATTATCATCGTCATAGTAAGTATACCAGTATGCAGGCAAGTACAGAGTTGAAGAAGAAACTAAGAGTTCTACATCCTGATCCAAGGGAAGCCAGGAGACTGACTTTTCCTTGTTGGGTAGAGCTTGGGCACTGATAATCCTCAAATCCTGCTTATACAGTCACACACTTTCCTCAAAAAGACCATGTCCACACCAACAAGGCCATACCTCCTAAGTGTGTCATTTCCCATGGGCCAAGCTTATGCAAACTACCATATACCACTCCCTTGCCCCCCATAGGTTTGTTCAAACACATGGGTCAGTGGGCATCATACCTATCTATAGCATAATGAAAAATACATATAGTTCAACTTCAAAAGTCTCCATAGTCCATCATAGTCTCAACAATGTTAAAAGTCTGATGTTCAAAGTCTCTCCTGAGATTTATCCAATCACTTAATTGTAATGTTATATAAAATCAAAATCACAAACCATATCACATTCCTCCAATGTCACAAGATATATATTATCAAATGTCATAGTGAGTAAATACTGGACCAAAGCAAGACCAAAATAAGCTGGACAAACTTCAAACTCTATGTCCTCATGTTAGATATCAAAGCACTCTTCAGATCTCCAACTCCTTACATCTTTGTTGACTATAACAAACTTCTTTCACATGGATTGGTTCCACTCCCCATAAACAGCTTTCCCTGGCAGATGAAAAGTACAATAGAAAACAATAATCAGGTAATACTAATGTCAAACTTTAAAATTGTAGATGTAGAAAAATAGCTTTAAGTTTGCTAATTGTAATTTACAGTATTTTTATAGATTCAGGAGATAACTGTCCAAAAAGATAGTCCAGAATCATGTACATTAGTGCCACATTCCATAAGTTTTTGAATTTGAACTTTTATTTATTATATGCTATGTTTTACATATATTTTCTTCTCTGAAATTAGAGTTTTAGTTTGACTGAGGTGTATTAAGAGCACAAAATTGCTATACTTATATATAGTGCCTTATCTAGGCATCACCAGAGTGGCTTCTCCCAGAAGCACGTAGGAGCAAATGCTAAGCCCAACACCCAGAAATTATGCAGAGAGAGTTTTCAAATTGGAGGGCTCTATCAGATCTACCCTCAGAGCTCAGGATCACACAGAAGAGGGTGAAGAAAGATTGCAGGAGTCAGAGGGAAAGAAGGACACAGGGGAAGATGCCCCACTGAATGAAATAAGCAGAGCTCTTATGGAATCATGGGGACTGAACCAGAAAGCATGGGATATGCAGGGGTTTGTACATGATCCTCTGTATATACATTGTTGCTGTTAGCTTGGGGTTCTTATGGGATACCTAACAGTGGGAACAAGTGTGTTCTTTTCCTGCTCTTGAAACTATTTTCCTCCTGTCGGGTTGTCTTAACTGACCTTGGTTTGAGGAACTTTACCTTTTGTTTTGCTGTGTTTGATTGTTTTATCTTAAAAGTCTGTTCGTTTCTGAATGAAGACAGAATGGGTGTATATAACAAAGAGAGGGGAGGTAAGAGAAAGCTGTATGAGTGGACAGAGGGGAAACTGTGGATGGGATGTCTTGTATGAAAGAAGAATATATTTTAAATTAAAACAAAATGAATGTACAACAATCATTCGTGTACAGTGTTAAGTTCTGGGCCATGGGAAAGTAAAGAGAATTAAACAACTCCATCAACTGGATTTATTATTGCTAACTTTATATAAATAAGGAGAAAGAAAACCATGTGCTACCTTGTACCATACTGGGATTCTATGAACAAGAATACCAGATATGTTCCCTCAATCAGCTCGGGATATCTATGAGAAAGTGAAAATTACTGAGTGATTCATACACATATTAGTCTGTTTAAGTAGAAACCAAGCAATGTTTCTTTCCTCTCTTCTCCTTCTTATCCTCTTTCATATTTGTTTTCTTATTAATCAAATTTATATATGCTAAATTGTGTCTATGAAATTCAAGAGAGTCCCAAACGATTATTCAATATATGTAGAGCATGCATTACAACAAGAACAAACATACCCACATAGTAATATAAATTCCTGACATTTAATATATTTATACATAATTTAGAATTGTAATGGTTATTCTTACACTGTCTTCTTGAGTAAATATAGATATATAACTATAGTAGAAATGTAAGTAAATGAAAGGTAATTTCAATGCTCACTACACCTCATGCACTGTACTCTTCATTTTATTTCTGTATAATTTATCTTTTGTGATCCTCATATTAGACATACTTTTGACACTGCTAAATTACATTTTTGTGTCCTTTATAATAGTCAACATTGCTATACTAATGTTAATAGAAAACAGTCTTTGTCTTTCATTTAAGAACTTACCATTTGAAGAACTAAAATCACACACAAAACTCCAGGTACCTTAGCCCCATCTTTTCTAGCCTCTTGAATTGTTCAGTCAAATACAGCTTAACATAGAAAAAACCCTCCCCAATCTTAGTGATTTGAGGAACGATTTATATTAAATTCTATTAGCATTTAACTCCTTCATGATATGCCTGCATGAAAGAATAATACTATTCCATTTATTTACAGTTCCATTGTTTGTAGTAAAACAAAGGTAATATACATTCAAAAGGTGTTGAGTATTTTTTTCCTTTTCTAAAGCTATTAAAACATTAAGATTTTTATTCTAACTAAACTCTATTTGTTAGTATTCTGTGTCACGTAGGCTTAGATTTTGCAAATTCTACTTTTAGTAAGGGATCTCAAATGCTTCAACCTCCCTTCTAGCACACTGTCCAATGGTAGGGGAGAAAAGATGGTAAATAGGACCAGGAGATATGGACCTATTTAGAAGTAGTTCTTTGGGGAGATTCCAATCTCTGTCAGAATATCATCAGTCCCATTCAGGAGCATCAGGATTCCAAATGCAAATCAGTAGCGGTCAGCAGGAGAGACTAGGACCAGCAAGAATACCATGAGAAGTCCTCTGCTATTCTTTTCTTAATGAATCGAGGAACAGTAAAGATGTGAAACTGTGAGACCAACAAGGTCAGATATGCAAGCATGTCACTGTCCATTGAGTCTTATTTATGCTCTTCCCAAACATCACATGTTCTCCCAGTAGTCTTGTTTCAGCAAAACACATGAGTCTTCATCACATGACACTAACAGAAAGTTCCACTTCAATCTTCTATAAAACAGTTTAGCCTAATGGTATATCTTAAAAAAAAAAAATACATAAATCAACTACCTTAGTAAATTTCCTTAAAAATTGTGATAATATTAACATTTTAGTCTCCAGTTGAAAATTTTTTGATGGTTTGAAATCAGAGAAATTGATTCTTCATGCCCAGACAGACCCCTGTTTCTGTGTTCTAATAAAGCTTCCAAGATGTGCTCCACAAAATTCTATATGGGCTTGATGAAAATATATTTCATATTAAATTTTAACAATTTAAGTAGTAATTAAATTCTTTAATAGCATAGGAAAGAACCAAAAAAATTTTACTATGGAGGAATAATATGTAAAGACTGGGAAGGACAGAAACACTATTGGTAACACAAAATTGCAGTTTGCCAATTATTATATAGTATAAGAATTTTTTATTGAATAAGAACTAAAAACAAAGTTAATTCTCCCTGGTTTATTTGTACTTTAAGCAATGTCAAATATAGATACCTAAATTTATAGTGTGTTAATCATTATTATAATCAGTATTTTTTGAAAGTGGAGATACTATGCCCAATTCCTGTCAATAACACATTTAATCATTAATCAATTCTGTATATAATATAGAATTATAGATCAAACAAACCTAGGTCTTTTTATTTATAGAAGCAGAAAATAATCAACATAACATTAACTAGAATTTAACTTTCATCTTTCACACAATTTTTATTACTATTTTTTCCTGGTAGTAGCATTAGAGACTAGTTTAACGAGAAGATTCAAGTCATAGGATAGAAAGATATATTTAGTATATTTACAAGAAAATGAAAAGAATTAAATGAACTAAGACAGCCTGTCTCTCAGCTACCATGTTAAACTCCATAAAAAATTCTAGATGACCAGTAAACAATTTTTTAATCTACTTTTTTTCTCTTATAAATCATATCACATAATTTTACATAAAAATGCTCTAGAAACACAGAACATTTTTTCTAAACAAAGAATTTTATGTTTAAGCCACATTTCTTTCATGTACAAAATCTAGCTACTCAATTATATTTACAAAGCATACATAATATTAGCATATTTACTGGACAGATTGCTGATGATTTTTTTTATTTCCTCACTATCTACTCCATCTACACTGAACATCATGGTGTTTTATCTCATAGCCTTTGTGAATGGAAAACACATAGACCACTTAGGAAACACAGAGGTGCCTCTGATTATGTGCCGTGACTTAATGAGAACTTAATCCTAAATCGTGCCACCTAAGAGCTTCAAATCGCTTTGTTACTGCAAATGTATTGTGAGCAAGACTATTGCTGCTTTATTTGCATATTCCTAGTTCATGTACAGCACTTGTCACATATCACTTAGCCTATGTGTATTTGTTGCTAAGCTTTCCTAAAATGCTTTACTAAACATGTGAATTTTTCCATAATTTATTGTTTATTCATGTTACATACTGATAGCAGTCCCTCTCCCTTCTCTCCTGCCAGTCCCACCATTGTAAATCTCTCCTTCTCCCATTATCCCCTTTTCTTCTCCTGAGAGAAGAGGAAACTTCCCATGGGTACCAACCAGCCCTGGGACAGTTAGTCACAGTAGTACTAACCACATCATCTCCCACTGAGGCCCCACAAGGCAATCCAGTTAGGGAAAGGAATCCAGTGGCAGGAAACAGAGTCAGAGACAGTCCCTGCTCCAGTTGTTTAAGGATCCACATAATGACCAAACTCACATCTGCTACAAATATATAGTGGGTCTAGGTCTAGCCCCTGAATGCTTTTTAGTTGGTGATTCAGTTTCCGTGAGCCCCCGGGAACCTATGTTAGTTCACACTGTAGATCTTCTTGTGCTGTCCCCAATGCTTTCTCAAGACTTCCCTAGCTCCATTTGATGTTTGGTTGAGGTTCTCTTGATCTGTTCCTTCCTGCTGTTCAGTGAATTCTCTCAGTACAGTTATGCTACGTTACTGCCTGCAAGCATAGCAGAGTATTATTAATCATGTCTGGAATTGTATCTTTTACATTGGATGGGTCTAAATTTGGGACAGTCATAGGTTAGGGGTTCCCTCAATCTCTGTTCCATCTTTATGCCTGAACATCTTGTAGGAAGGTCAAATATGGGTTCAAGGTTTTGTGGATAGGTTGATTTTCCCCTTCCTCCACTGGAAGTCTCTCTTGGCTAAAGGAGATAGTCATTTCAGTCTCCATATACCTTGTTTGCAAGAATTTCAGCTAGGTAACACACATAGCATCCCTACATCTCTTTCACCACAGGTCTGCAGGTAATTCTAGAGATGCTCCCCACCAATTTCTATTCTCAATCCCAGCACTCTCTCTCCTCCCCTCTCCCCACACTGTCCTCATCTCATTTTTTTTTTCTTCACCACTGCTTCCATCAATCTCCAATGACTATTTTGTTTCTCCTTCCAAGTCAGATTATACATCTTCCCTTGGGCATTTTTTATTACCCAATTTCTTTGGGTCTGTGGATTGTAGCATGGATATACTGCCCTTCATTGCTTATTATCAGCTTATAAGTGAGTACATATAGTATGTACCTTTCTGGATCTTGGTTACTTCACTTGGAGTGATTTTCTCAAGTTTCATCCATTTGCCTGCAAATTTCATGATGGCTTTGTTTTTAATAGCTGAATAATATTCCATTGTGCAGTTGTATTATCTTTCCTTTATTCATTCTTTACTCGAGGGACATCTAGGTTCCAGTTTCTGGCTATTACAAATAAACTGCTATGAACATAGCAGAACAAGTGTCCCTGTCATATAGTGTGGCATCTTTGGGTACAAGCTGGGTCTTGGAGTTTGTTCTTCTACCAGAAGTGGAGGAGTATTACCCTTTCTCCACATACTTGCCAGCATGTGCTTTCATCACTTGAGGGTTTTTTTTTTTTTTAATCATGGCTATTCTGACAGGTATATGTTGGAATCTCAGCGTCATTTTGATTTAAATTTCTCCAATTACTAAGGATATTGAACATTTCCTTAGGTGCTTCTCGGCCATTTGAGATTCATCTGTTGACAATTCTGTTTAGCTTTGTCCTCCATTTTTAAGCTGGGTTATTTGATTTGTCAATGTTCAATTACTTGAGTTTTTAAAATATACTTTGGATATTTGTTCTCTATCAGATATAGAGTTGGTGAATTCTAACCACACAAGTGAAAGACCTGTATGACATGAACTTCAAATATCCAAAGAAAGAAGTTGATGAAGATACCAGAAGATGAAATGTTGGGGGCCGACTTTTAGCAGAAAGCAGCTATCAGCTTTGCAGCCATCTTGAGCCATATACCCTGACATGAGACTTGGATTACAATAGCCTACAACAGCTGAGAACACTCCGAAAATCTTGGTTTAGATACCTTGGGTGTGTGAGATTAAAGGTGTGTGAGATTAAAGGTGTGTAATTTAAGAGTTTAACTTAGAAGTGTAGAGATCAGATTTAGAGACAAGACCTAAGGGCATGATTAAAGGTGTGACCAAAAGGTATGGCTTAGAAGTGAGACATATAAAAGGCAGAGCCAGACAGAGAGTAGAGAATAGGACACTTCAGAGAGTACAACTTGGAGTACAACTTGGAGTAGGAATTAGGCATTAGGTAGCAGGCACTTGGAAGAGAACTTGGAAGAAGTAACTTGGAACTTGGAGGCATTAGGGACTAGGAACTAGGGACTAGGAACTCAAGACTTGGGACATGGACTAGGAAGAGAGACTGAAGAATAAAAGGGATTGAAACACACTCTGTCTGGTCTCCATTCTTCGAGTCTGCCCTCACCCTCTCTCTTGCTGAACCCCGACCCGCGGACCTGAGCGGCAGCTTGGACCGGGATACAGTGGCTGCCAAACGCAGGGCAGCCCGGGTCTAAACATTTTTCTCAGGCCGTGACATTTTTGGCACCCGAACATGGGACTAGTGGGCTTCTCAACAATGAAAAGATCTCTCATTCCTGGTAGTATTAAGTCTTTCTTCTTCTGCTTCTGCTTCTTCCTTCTTCCTTCTTCCTTCCTCCTTCCTCCTTCTTCCTTCTTCCTTCTTCCTTCTTCCTTCTTCCTTCTTCCTTCTTCTTTGTTTAATTTTGGAGGAGACTATTTATTTGGCTTATATATCCCCATAGCAGTCTAGCATTGAAGAAAGTCAGAGCAGGAATTTAGACAGTGCAGGAACCATGAAGGTTTGCTTCCATGGTTTGTTAAGCTTTCTCTTTTCTTTTAAATTCATTTTATACCTCACTCATTGTTACCCCTCCCAGTTATTCCCTCACTCATGTCACCCCATTCCAACTGTTATTCTCCTCTTCTCTTCTGAGACCACCCTGGCACATCAAGTCTCACAAGGATAGGTTCATCCTCTGCCACTGAGACCAGACAGGGCATCCCAGATGGAAGAACTTATCCCACAAACAGACAACAGCTTTGGGGATAGCAACTCCAGGTGTTTCAGACACACATTATGACAAGGTGTACATTTGTGACATACATGCACAGAGGCCTAGGTCCAGCCCATATATGCTTCTTTGTTGGTGGCTCAGCGTCTGAAAGCCCCAAGGATCCAGGTTAGTTGACACTATTGGTTTTACTGTGGAATTACTATTCTTTTGGAACCAAAAATCCTTCCTTCACCTCTTTCATAAGTTTCCCAAAGCTCCATCCACTGTTTGGCTGTAGGTTTTTTTAATCTTTCTGAGTCAGCTGCTTCATGGAGACCCTCAGAGGACAGACATCTTAGATTCCTGTCTGTAAGTATAACAAAGTATCATTGATAGTGTCAGGGATTGGTGCTTGCCGGTGGGATGGGTCTCAAGTTGGGCCATTTCAATGAGGTCCCATTCATCAAGTGTTGATCTTAGAGCTTGAGCCATTGGTGTTCTGTTTAGGAAATTGTTGCCTATACCAATGCATCCAAGAGTATTTCCCCCTTTTTCTTCTCAGAGATTCAGTGTATCTGGTTGTATGTTGAGATCCTTGATCATTTTGGACTTGACCTTAAATGAAATTGTGAGTGAAGACTTTGATCCTAAGAGAGACATATAGTTATGGTAAAATATCAGAAACTATGGATGTATAGTTTACATACAGCACAGTAAAATAACAACAGCCATGGGCAATCCCAGGTGTGAACTCTCACCAGAAGCCAAGCACGTTGACATTCTGAATATACACTGCAGCTACAGAACATTGAGACCAAAAATATCTGTTATTTAAGGTCCATATTTATGATGTTATTTTTTATGACATTCCAAGTTAAAAATAAAGTGTGAGACAAAGAAAATATGCTAAATATTACACAAAACATATATATTTTAAATCCCTATACATTCTGTGTATGAATGCATAAGAAAGCAAAAAGAACAATAATCAAAACAATAGAGATATGTGCAAATGTTGGCTGTAACTCACTTACACAATGAGAGAAGATGCCATGGAAAATAAAAAATAATATCATGACATTGAGAGAGCAAGGAGAAATGTCAAGCAGGCTGTCTTGAACAGGACTGTTTCAAATGGAAGATGTATAGCAGTGGCACAGAAATCAGATCTGTCCTGTTGTGAGAGACAAGAAAGAGTAAGAAATGTTTGACAGGTTGTCTGATGTTGTCCTTCCTGTCTTTGTGTGGAGTTGACATTGCTGGAATTCAAACCAGATGTTTAACAGACTTCATGTGAAAGTTATTTTACTAAAAGCATGGTGATGCAAAACTCTTAAGTGCATGAAGAAATAAGGAGAAAGAGAGAGAGAGAGAGAGAGAGAGAGAGAGAGAGAGAGAGAGAGAGAAGAAAGGAAGGAGGGAAGGAAGGAGAAAGGGGTGGGGTGGAGGATGATGTGCCTTGGATAGCTTGGAGTTGACCAAGCTTCTGCTGAGAAAAATCCATGTGTGTAATGCAGACTGCCTTCCTTATGGCAAGGCCTGAGGAGTGGATCCCCACAAGGACTTATGAGATCATTCATGCAGAATCTCCTAATCTTTTCTGAGAGAATGCTTCATTTATTTTGTCTTGCTTTTGTATTCTTAGCATTGTTACTGGACTTATAATGTACTTTTACTTATCTGTTACGGACATTTCTTCAGAATCAGAAAAAGAAATTTTAGACAATGGTTCATTTTTGTTTGTCTCTGAGGATCCTGAGAATGAAAGAGACCATTATTCTTTGTTTGTCAATAATGCAGTTGAGTCAACAGAAGGCCTTGGTCTGGGTACATCAGCTAACATCTGGATGTTTTCTTCCAATGAGAACTTGGTTCTAACAAGAATTTCACCTCCAAACTGTTTCAAACAGCACTTAGTTGATTAACAGAAAGTTAGAAAGGTCTTGCTGGATTATTGCTTCTATGACCTAATGGGAATGTTCAGAGGTGAGCCAAACAAGGATGAGGAACTGACTCAGTTTACTAATTTGTTTAGATATATTGGCATTAGAAGAATTAGATCTCCTGATTAGAATATACGGAGATGACGTGTACCAATAATTTTACCAAAATATTCTGTTTATATAGTCTATCGTCTTTCTACACTGTAACTGCAATTGTAGCAACCTTAGTCACTTGGTTAAGTACCAATGTGATAGATTAGATACTGACTACTTGCTGAAGCTATGTTTCCTCTTTTGTGATGTATTTCATTGGTTAGCAGGAAACCACTGAGTTTGAGGTGGAGAACAAAGGGGAAAAGGAGAGTGTGCACATTATTGCTATACATAGGAAGTACTTAAAAGATATTGTGCATGAAAAAAAATGAGAAGGTCAATGTAAAAACTTATCAGCTATGAACAAAGGGATGTATAAATAAAGATGGCCTGAGCTATCTCAGGGCCAGAGTGTGAACTTCACCTTTTGGTCAAAGTCTTCATTCACCTGTACAACACATCCTCCTTCAGGTTTTGAATTCTTCCAGGGCTAGAGCACAGCAACTCCCCTACTCATCTATACACATCTAAGCTTCAAGAGCAAGGATATGAGGTCTTGTATTCTTTACTTACGTAAATATGACACCTTAATCTGAGGGTCTTATTATAAATTAGATATTTTCTTATGTTGGGCTTTCTATACTTAAATCCTATTCATCCCAAATTATTTAATAATAATAATTCCTCCATTCAAGGAAGAAAGAAAAAAGAAGACAGGCAGTAGGAATGGACTCTTCAATTCCAGCACTCTGGAGGCAAAGGCAGGTAGATCTCTGAGGTTGAGGCCAGTGTGGTCTATAAAGCAAGTTTCATGACAACCAAAGCTACATAGAGAAACCCTGTCTCAAATAAAGAAATAGGTAGGTAGATAGATAGATAGATAGATAGATAGATAGATAGATAGATAGATAGATAGATAAAACTAGGTAGATAGATGAAAAATTAAGAAAAAAGAAACAATGAAACAAAGAAGAATTTATGCTATTTCTATTTGTTATTTTGTTTTAACATGTCAAAATTCCAAAATAACTGACTTAATAAACGAGGAAGGATTTATGAGGCTCATGATTTCAGAGGTTTCAGGCTAATCCTGAGCTTTGTTGATCTTATGTCAATTGTGAACCTGAACATTTTGGCAGTAGAAACATTACAAGGGTTACTCACCTATGGTAGAATTCACAGTACAGTACAAAAACAATACAGATTTTTAGATTTGAACAAATCTAATAAAGCAAAGACTTTACAAGAAAAGTTGATGGTTACTTTTTTGCTATAGTCCACTGCACATGGGTGAGATGCTTGCAATTGCAGAATTTCTGTGAATATATAAATTGTGTAGGAAACTAGAAACACTTTCATGACTCAGGATGTCCACACACATTATGTTTCACAGTTTGGTGTGTGCTACAGATGACTAGACTTCTGCGGTCCTTGCCTAATGCTCTGATACTTTTAAATTTTATATATAAAGCTAAACTAAGAATTGTTTTATAGTAGTATAATATGGCATTTGCACACAAATATTGTGTAAATATATATATATATATATATATATATATATATATATATATATATATATATTTGGCTATATTTTTTTAAAAAAATGGTAGAAAAAGCTTACTAGATTAAAATGCATATTTCCTCTGACAGGTTCACATATTTTGAATTAGACTATACTAACAATTTGTAAGGCATAGGTCATGTTAACATGGATACATAATGTAAAGACAGAGAATGTCCTATTTCTATAGGTTCTTTTTTTTTTTTTTTTTTGGTTTGTTTGTTTGTTTGTCTTTCGAGACAGGGTTTCTCTGTGTAGCCCTGCTGGCTGTCCTGGAACTCACTCTGTAGACCAGGCTGTCCTCAAACTCAGAAATCCGCCTGCCTCTGCCTCCCAAGTGCTGGGATTAAAGGTGTGCGCCACCACCGCCCAGCCTATAGGTTCTTATTACAGTAATTATTTCTAATATTTTGTTTGTTTGTTTTAATATTTGCTTGAAGCTATTGCAAGAGGCAGACTCACTCAGTAAAGCAAGCCTTAAGTAAAATCAAATAATGCTAAATCTGTAACGATGAAACTGACCAATGTCAAATGCTATTTGTGGAATATTAATCTGCAAAGATTAACAAGAGTAGAGAGACCCTTCTCTATTTTGTTCTCCTTGCTAGCACATCTTTTCACATTTCACTTTCTGTTCTGTGCTTGCAAATGGACCCTGCCTGTTGGAACTGAAGTAGGTTCAATGGCAGATATCAGCAAGTAAAACCCATCAATCAGTAGCTTTTAAGGAAAGATTACAATTGGAGCAGAACCCTCAAGCCATTAGAGAATCTTACATAATAATGTGTACAATGAATTTGAAATAAGGATACCCACTGTGCAAAGTAATTCTGGATAGGCTCTCGTTATCAACTTAAATATGTCTTTAGCCTGAGGTTTTGTAATATGGTCACACTTATAACGAAAAGATGTTGAAATTGTGGTAACTCATAAGGATGGAAGCTAATTTATTGTTAGATGATTCTTTACAATCTGGAGCATTCCTGCTGTGGTTTACATTGGATCAGGAAGTACTTCCCTTACTATGACAAGAAAGTAGAGTGTTAGATGTGGTCTTAGGTGGATAGTTCAGTAAATGCCTCCAGGAAAGGCTACCAAGAAGGCTGCTTTCCCACCATAGGTAACAAGGAGATAAACTTTAGATGCTGGAACAGACAAGAAAAGCTGTTTCTGGAGCAACATTAGCTGTCACACTTTTTGATCCTGTCACAAACTACAATACGATACCTGTTGGTGAATCTATGCTGAGGTCTACCTCAGAAAAATGCAGAGATGGTGTTTCAAGAGAAATCAAGTAGCAACAAATAACTTTTAGAATGTACATAAGGATTTTGCCAAGAGTGATCTGGGATGCAGTGCGTGATGGAGAGAATGGAAGCTGCAGGTCCTGTGGTCAGAATTCATTGTCCTTAGAGACCTCAGCTAAGTCACAACTATTTCATTACATCCCACATGTCACGAATTGCTTATCCACTTCCTAGTGGCTCTAGTTGTCAGACTTGTTTTTGGAGGAGTAGTTTGGTGTTACCTTCCTAGAGTGTCTGCCTGTTTGTTGTAACTCTTTCAAAGATACATGACAGAAAATGCCAGAAGCATCACTATCAAAAATGAAAATAAAATAAAAAAAGGCACATTGCTTTTTACTCTGGCTCGATGTGGCTTGAGAGAGTTCATTCCAACAAAAAAGGGTTTCCTCTAGAGTACCTTTTTTTCATGCTTCAAGGAAAAAGTCCCTTTCTTTTTCAGTTTCAATTTGCTTTACATCACATCTTGATAAACCAAAATTGGTTGACAATACAAGTGCGTACTATCTTCATTCCAAAGAAAAGCTTTATAGATGTGGGCACACTGCTTTGCTTAGGTGCTTCATATATTGTTAGAACAATACCCTTGATTTCTAGAAAGTGAAGTATTTAAGACTTCATTCCCTAGCCTATATCTTGTTCTGCATTTATTATCTGTGAGAGAAGTAACATGATTACTCTCTCTGTCTGTCATATCAGCACTATGTCAGAAAACAACACTTCAGATGAAATAAGTGAACCCATTAAAGACATAGGAAAAGGGCCTGCACTGTGAAAAATACTGTAAGAACCTGTCTCTTAATTTAACTTAATTTCTCTTAATCTAACTTAATTTCTTTTTTTCATTTTTTATTGGATATTTTATTTATACTTCAGATGCCATCCCCTTTCCCTATTCCCCCCTTACAAAACCCCTATCCCATGTCCCCTTTTCCTTTGTGCACTTATATATTTTTTTTTAAAAATGTTAATCAAAGGCTTTATAAGTTTGGTAATGCTCAATCAGAGGTGTAACCCACTACCCAACCTAGATATATCAACTATCTTTGACTGGTGGAGATACGTGAACATCTGCCTCCCTGTCTCCCTCCTCTTTCTCTCTCTCATTACCTAGCTTCTCCTCTCCTTCTTCTCCTCCTCTCCTTACTCCTTCTCTTCCTCTCAGTACTCCTCCCACCTTAGCTCCTCCTAAATATCACTCTTCTTGTTAAAACAAAACTTTTCTCTCAAAATACAATTAGAGCACAATTATGCAATTTGTACCAGTGAGGTACAAGATAGTCCTAATACCAAGTCCATCATTTTTTTGACTAACCAGAACCTCTGTGATCTCTCCTAACTAAAACACTTAGTTCTGAACCTGGTTTTTTTCCTTGGCTTTAGAATGAATGTCAGCTGAAGACCATCCACTCAGATCTTTTCTCTCAAGGTAAATAGCCAGGATTGGCTATGAGGCTATAGGTTTTCAACCCTGTCAGAAATCCAGAATGACTGAGTTAACTATAATTGTGGGAAGCACAAAGCATAGCTTCTAAAACTTAGCCAATTTATAGAGACCTCTGAACACCTGGACACTCCCTATACTATAAAACGTTGGAGCATCTGTTCTTCCGCCTTCTGGCTCAGGATCATCTGACAGACCTTAGTGCTGCAGAATTATTAAGGGCTGATAACTCTATCTAGGCAGATATAACCAGTCGACTATTCCGCAAGTGTGTCCTTTTCTGGACAGTAATTTGTCTGTAGATGGAAAGAGGCAATTCTTGTCTAGTGGCTGTCTCACCACAACTGGAGTAACTCCAAGGATGCTCAATTTCTTCTTAGAATTCAAGACAGGAAGCTGTCAGGAGCAGACAGGTCTCTAATCAAAATGAACATTAATACAGAAATGTTTGTAACTTCAATTCTGTGGACTTCTGATGTTTTGAAAACCAACTATCTATGTAAGGTAATCTGGACTGTTGTCTGTTAACTCCACTCAGCTATTTCTAAATAAAACATAGAAAACACCCTAACAATAAACTCTAAACCATGAATTTGCTATAGTCCCTTAACTCACAGGCTAACCATCTCAAGTCTGTTAAAAACTAACTTAATTTCTTAAGTCCTTTGTATTCAAAGTTCTCTGTAGATACCATTTAAAGTATTGATCATAAGTATATAATATTACAAAACATGACAAAAATAGGGTGAATACATATTGTATGCAAAAACAAAGAAGATATGTGGAGTTATAACTTTATTGCCAGGTCAATTATTTTCTAGGTTTTTTTTTCTTTCTTTCTATTTATTTATTTATTTATTTATTTATTTATTTATTTATTTGTTTGTTTGTTTATTACCTTTAAGTCATACCACATACTTTTGGGACTTACAGTCTTCTTCCATTATTCTATAAAAATTATATCTCTTGGAACCTGAAACTGTTATAAAACATTCATGTCTTGCTTGCTCAGTTGCAGCTATGTGATGACTATGGTCCACTTTCTGAGAGAACCAAGGGGTGTAGACACATAGAGTCTTGATGATGCTGATTTTTGACCACTGAAAAGTTCCCTGAATTAAGCTCTGACAGAAAATTTCAGGAGTTTGTACCTTTTTCTTTGTACCAGTCAACTGTTCCCAATTATTCTTCGTGCTGTCATTTATAAACACTGAGCATGTACAGAAGAAATTTCCAGGGAAGAAACAGGCTGACATCCAACCTTTCTGGCTGCATTCTATTTTCTGACTCTTCTCGGTGACAGTCATGAAAATGCCAGGATCTAAATTGTGAGACTTGGGGATGGTATTTCTCTAGGTCTCAGGAAAAGTCTATGGACACTTAAACTTTTTCTGTGATTATAAAATGGTTTTGTCACTGGTATAAAAACAAGTAAAATGCAAATGATTGTCTTAAGTCTAGTTATTTATAATCACCATATGGGTATGAGCAAATTAGTTTCATACTGCATATTACATGCATCACAAATAAATAGACACAGAACTTGTTATGTAAGTAATGGAGAGAAGTAATTTGGATGTTTGTGTATTATGTTAAGGTGATGTGGTGGTTTGAATAGGTATGGCCCCCCATAGATTTATGTATGGTTTGGTCCATAGGAAATGAAACTACTCTGAAGTGTGGCCTTATTGGAGGAAGTGTTTCACATTAATGGTTCACTTTGAGAGGTCTCCAAAGCTCAAGCTAGGTCCACTATGGGACAAAGATTCTTTCTGCTGCCATCAGATCAAGATGCAGAACTCTCAGCTTCTTCTCCAGTGCTGTCTGCATATCTGCTGCCATGCTCCTTACCATGATGATAATGGACTCCTCTGAAATTGTAAGCCAGCCCCAGTGAAATGCTTTTCAGTATCAGAGTTGCAGTCATCATTGTGTTTCTTCACTCAATGAAACCCCTAATTAAGACGGTTGGTGTCATTTATTGGATATATATTATTACTACATTATGAACATTTCCCATATATTTGGATTTGCATTAAACACATGATTAGGAGGTCACAAGGCTGATGAGATGCTCTAGCTGATTAGGTACTTGCTGCCAAGCCTAATTACCTGATTTGATTTCCAGAACACACATAGTGTCAAGAAAGGTTTTCACAGACCTTCATACATATGCTGAAGCATGTATAAACACAAACACCCAGAAACACATGCACAGAAGAAACCATTTTTAGAAATAAATAAATGTAATATGATCTTTTAGAAAATAGGTGGGTTTTTTTTTTTTCCTATTCTGATCCACATCAAAATCTCATTCAAGGCTATGTATTTTGTTCTACTTCTATGATGTCTTTCTCATGCTTTGTAAGACATGCACAACTCTTGAGAGGAAATTTTATTTTATTATGTTTCAAAGTGTTCCTCTTCCCATTGATTGAATAATAATAGCCAAAAAGGGTATGGCCATCTCATCTATTCCCTCCTCTCCTACAATGTTTCCTAATTCAAGTTCAAAGTAGAATCTTTATAAATATATGCTTTGTTTCTTCTTTCCATTAGTTTGGCAATAATTGACATATTCTCTCTTTTTTCCTGTTGACTTGTGATCTGTTTAAAAATATTTTTTATCTCTTTCAACATATATCTGTTCATTATCAGACACTATCCAACAATTGTTACAGTAGATGTTAACTCAGATAGCCATAACTGCCTTCCTGTGTTTAGCATGTTACAGGACAAAGAATAATCAAGCAAATAGAGAACTTACTCTATGTAAGAATGCTATAAAAGCCTTTAAATGATAGTTCAGATGGAAGAAGAATATGTGTTACATATGCATGGCAGGTGGTAAGGGAAGGTCTCACTGACAAACAAATTTTATTAGAAGTCTCATGCTGTTAAAACAGTAGCCACTCACATTTGTAAAATGTAAGAAAATTCTTAGCAAAGGCCAGGGGAAAATGTCTATTTTCTAGAAAAAAAATATCTTTTGTCTTCTTTCATAAAGCTATTTTGATGTATTTTATATTTTTATTGCCATGGAAAATGATTTTATATATGTAATTATTTCATAATTAGGGTCATTATTGCACTGGCTAGATTACTGCCATTGTACAGAACAGGAATTAATTTGCTTTCTATTTCTGTTCAGCACTATTGGTATTGAGATGCTATTTAAAATGAATCTGCATGACACATAAGTGCAGAAAGAGGTCCTGCTGGTCTGGCCAGTCCACAGTTCTAATGCCAGAAGTAGAAACTCAGTATCCTTACTGTTTGTTAGATAGACACAAGCAAATTTCTCAATAGCAAAGTTTTCAGAATTTTGCATATTTAATGAGGACTCTCACACACACTCCTATTAATCCTTTAATTCAATTATGTTGTAGTTTTATCCAGTCAATATTAAATTTTTAAGCTATTATTATAAATTACTGTTCAGTCCCATATAACTTACTTGTGATATGTATATTCTTTTTCTGTTTGTTTTGATATTTTAATTATATATATATAATATATATATATATATATATATATATATATATATTATATATATATATATATATATATATATATATATATATATATAATTTTATGTCTTTGGTGACAGTTCTAGGGGGATTGTTTGTAGTTATATTCTTTTCATAGCCTTCTGCTCTTCTTCCCTGGTTGACTTTGAAAAACTTTTCAGACTATGTTAGGTGGTTTTACATATATGTATATATGCATAAAACATAGTAAAGCACCTGACTCTTTATGCCCAGAATTAAGTACTTTTCACACAGATGACTGTAAAAATAGAATTATTTTTTCCCTGTTTTCAACAAAACCACTTAAATCATTGTTGTATTTACTTTTCTTATCTCTACTTACTTTACTTAAAAATTGTGGGTATTGATTCTTTTCCTTTAAAAGTTTTGAGAACACTTTAATTGAATTATATTTTCTTTTTTTCACAATTACCAATTATTTTTTGTAGTTTTAATATCTCTTTCTTTTCTATGTTTTAAAACTATTTTTATATTCTAATAATAATATATTGGACAATTATAAATTTAGACTCATAGTTTTGATTCTACATATTCCATGTGGCAATATGTTAATTGTGTCATTTATTTTCTGTAATTCTCCAATTATCAGAAATTTAATAGTTTTAAGATTCTAAAACATATTTAAATTTTGCAGATACACGTAATTTTCAGAGGCATGTTTCTGCTTTCAGTGTTTAGTGTTTAATCAACTTTTCTTATTGTACAGCATTTCAAATGAATATTTATTATCAATCATTCCTGAATGAAGAGAAGGATTTCCAGACATAGTCATGAACCGCTGAAATAGCACCAAGGATAACACTGATGTACCTTGCTAATGGAGATTCTGGGTATATCATTTTACATATCTATTGTGATTTGAGTTGAAATGTCCCTCCTGAGCAGATATTCTGAGTTCTTGTTTGCTATCTCAGATAATATCACTACTTTGGATAGTCTGAATCTTTAGGAAGTAAGTTCTGCCTGGTTAAATTAGATTTACTGGTAGTAGCAGTTTAATGGTTCTAATTCTAGTTCCTGCATTGTTATCTGCTTCTGGTCCATAATAATGTAAACACTCTCTACCACATACTTCCAGCATCAGAATCTTAACTCTTCTATTATGCCTTCCCTTCTAATGATGAAATGAATCCTTTTGAAACTTTGAGGACAAATATATCTTGTGTCTCTTAAGTGACTTCTACCAGTTATGTTGTCCCAGTGATATAAAAGAACTATATTAGAACATATGTTTCTTGATATTTTCTCTAGAATACTTAAATTAATTAAAATGGATGTAGACTAATCCTACTATGCTCTCCATTTTATTCATTTATTTATTCTTTACTTTCTTTCTTCTTTCCTTCCTTCCTTGCTTCATTTCATCTGTCTTTTCCTTCCTTCCTTCCTTCCTTCCTTCCTTCCTTCCTTCCTTCCTTCCTTTTTCTTTTCTTTCCTTTGATATAATACTTTTCATTATACTCACATCAAACCTGTTAAGACTGATCTAGCTAAGCTAACCCCTGATCCTCCTACCCCTACCAGTCAAATGTTGGGATTGTAGACATGTGCCACGGCCTCAGGCTGTGTTCTCTATACTCTAAATTTCAGCCTTTTCATTTCATAATCTGATAAATGTTGGAACAGGTGACTTTTCTTGAAAACACAATTCTTAGGGGCTAAGGAGATAGATAGCGCAGCTGCTGAAGTACTTACTATACACGCATGAGAATCATCCTTTAATCATCACAACCCAGTTCAAAAAGCCCAATGTTGTAATATGTTATGATCTCAACATTGAAGAGATAGGGATAGTAGATACAGGTTTTCCAGGTTTGATAGCCAGCTAGCCTGGCTTATTCATCAAGCTCCAGGCAATGAATGACAATGTACCTCAGCAAAACCTATATGAATACTAAGGAATAATACCTGAGATTGACCTATACACATGTGACTATGCACCCAGTTGCACACATGCAAGTATACACAGACATACACACACACACACACGCAGAGACACACACACTGAAAAGATAAACAAAACTATCATGTTGTTTGCATTATGTTTATTGCTATGATGAATATATCAAAAAACAATTGAAGAGGAGGAAATATTTATTTTGCCTCAGTGTTACTACTCTTGTTATCCCATTCGTTCACTGCTTCCTGCTTCCTTTCTTGCTTTAATGGAAATCTTCACTTTGCACTCTACTGTTGTACTCAGTATGAATTTTTTACAAAGCACAAGTCCAGGGGCTTCAGTTGAGACCAGAGGAAATTGAAAACTTCTCTGTTACTTTGATAGTTGTGCAATATGAAAAGGTAAAGTCTGAGATTTAATAACATACCACCTTAAAGTGACACTTCAGTATTAAATAAGTAGCTTTTTAATATTTGGAGACAAATACATATAATTCTCTAATTTTTGTACCATATATTTGGCATCAATATCGGTTTTCTACAAAAACAGTGCAATCTTTTTTATTGAGACTTTGTTTCTGTTTCATAGATCTTCATCCAAACAGTTATCTAAAAGGAGACATTGTTTTAACTCAACACTATAATTTCACTCAATTTTATACCGTCAGGGATAAATAGTCAAAATGAATGCAAATAAACAAGAAAAATTATGCTATTTTTTTTTCACCATGACGCATTATCATTTCAATTTGTCAACCTCCTACCCTAAATTTTAACAGCTAATTAGCACATCCTTTAACTTGTGAAGAAGAAAACACTTACAAGAATGGCAGGTGGTTGGGTCCTAAGTTATTAGAAAAGTGTGCCATTTTTTTTTTGGAAGATGAAAAGCAACAGATGAAGGAAATGCAAGTGATGCCAGTTTGGAATTCTGTCCCTGGAGTTTTTAAAATATTTTTCAACAAAATGGACTTGTCCAGTATGACTTTGAAATGATTGCTTAACTTAGACAATCAAATATTTAGCACAGACTAATAATTATTGTAATGATTGTTACTCTACTATTGAAACTATAAAGCAACTGATAAAAAGGTTGAAAAGTATTTTCTTGCCAAGATGAACTTAAACTTATTGACACAATGAACAGTTCTCCTATCTTAAAATATACCTGTGCCTGGGAGGATCATGTCAGTAAACTTCTACATTTGAGAAAGTTGCCCTGATTTGCATTGACATTCACTAGCTTTCCCCAGGCAAGAGCCTGAAGACAATCATCTGTTGATGCCTGTCTATAGGCAGAGGAAGTCTACAAAAGAGCAGTTCTATAAAAGCAATTATTTACCTGACTGGACCAAGAAAAGCATTAGAGAACAAAAGAATATTAGCTCAGTTTAAAAAGTTAGTTTCAATCCAAATATTTTGAAAACTTATTATTGTTTTTAATATAATTTAATAGAAGTAAATCACCAGTGTGTGTCTGAGTTCCAGGGTAAAACATATACTTAATCAGTATATATAACTTATCTCCGATATCAATCATTCAGCAATAAGTGTGCACTGTAGGTAGCTTAGAATATCTAGTCCATTTTTATACAAAAAATAAAAACATTATAGAGTTTGAAATACAGTAGGGTTGTATCTCTGACTATGTCAGATTACATATATTTAGGAGTTTTTATGTATAAAATGAAGGTATATAATGTAATCTCTTGATCAATTATAATAATTAAATTTAACAATCCAGTGTAAGTTTCTGCTTAGTTTCCCAGTAACATTATATGGATAGTACTGGATCAACCCAAGCCCACTACTGTAGTTAATATATTATCAAAATTTAAATGTCTACTGTGAAGCTTTGATTATATAGCTATTACTTTGATTACTGAAAAATGATTAAATTATTTAAAATAACAAATCTGGGGAAGTAAAATCTTTAAGCACTTTTATCGATCATAAAAACAAATCATAAATTTGGAGTAAGACATTGCAACTATTTACAAATATATTCTGGAATCATACCTCCAGAGAGACAGCACTTTTCAATATTCTAAAAACATGAATGAGTAACCCTGTTGAGAGGCACAAATTATTAAATAGAAAGGTAACAATAAGAAGTTAAATTTTTGGAATCATCCATTATTTTATTGGGAGAAAAATACTAAAAGTGAAAAAGCAAAATGTAACCTAAATCCTGTATATTTTTGGTCACTGAAGACTTATAATTGAAGCTCTTATGGATCAGAGCAAAGAGAAGCAGGAGTTCAAGGTCAGTCTTGAATCTATATGGAATTCACAGATAACTTCTGTTACAAGAAAACATGTTTTGTGCTTTTTTTTTTTTTTTTTTTTTTTTTTTTTTTTTTTTTTTTTTTTTTTTTGTCAGGGTCTCACATGTAAGTCTCCTGTTCTTAAAACTTAATATGTAGATGAGGCTGGCCTTGAACTCACAGAAATCCCTCTGTCTCTGCCTCCCAAGGTCTCTGTCTCCCAAGTACTAAAATTAAAGGGATATGCCACTGAGCTGAGAAAAACTCTTTTAAAATAATGTTTTTATTTTCACTTTCATGTTGTAAAATGACAACTTGTAACCGATGAGAAAGCTTGGAAGTGTGACTTTACACTAATTTAAATATCGAAATAATGACAAAGCAATGAAAATTATAGGAAACACTTTCCTGTTGATGTAGTATGTGTTTACTCAGGTTAACCCCATTGGACAAAAACCATGGGACTATAAAGAGCAAATCTACAAAGCTCTATATGTAGAAGTATTTATTTTTCAAAAATCCATTGCAGTTGTTATGAGAAATATTAGAAAATGATGTGACTCCTCGAGATGGGGAGCTGAGGATCACAGTGAACAGTAGGAGATGAAGAACAGTAGGAGAAGAAGAAGAAGAAGAATCTGCTCCCAGGAACAGATTGAACTTGTGCTAGTTATAGTCTTATAATTGTTATAAAACACCATGACACAGAAAACTTACAGAAGAAATGGTTTCTTTGGGGTATAGAGGTTCAAAAGGATAAATATTCATCCCAGTCTTGGTAGGAAAGTGCTGCAGCAAGCACTACACATGGGGGAGGCATAGCTTGGAGTCACCTATTCAGCCCAACACAGGTAGCAAAAAGAGACTGTTTGAGATGATGTGATCATTTATGCTCTCAAATTCTGTCCATACTAATACACCTTTGCCTGGAAAGCCATAACTCCTAACCATATCCCAAGCACCCCTAAGTGAAATATTTATTATTCAAATCACCATTCAGAGATCACTGTGCAACCAGAAATTCCATATTTTAAATTATGTATAACTGAATGAAAAGAGGTGTTTTGTAAGACAGTAGTAAAGGGGAAAAGATCTTGTTTGTGGTATTAACTGTCATTAGTTTTGAACAGAAGGTCTTGAGTGGAAAAAACAACTGTCATTTCTGAATGGTAACAGTAAAGAGATTCCACATGGTGTTCCAAGTTTTCTCTTATTTCTGCCAAAATCTGGTTGCATTCCCTAGTGACAAAGGCACAAAATAGAAGCAAACAAGAGTCTCAGACTGTCATATTCCAGGAGGTGCACTGAAAAGTTTCCCAACTTGTTTCAGAATATTTTTAAATGTCCAACTTATATTGAGTTAAAAATCATAAAATTTGGTGATTCATTTTTTGTTAATATACCTACAGCTTTTATTATATAGAAAATATAATGTTATATAAGGGAACCATCCCTGTATTCCTGGAATAAAGCCTACTTGATCATGGTGGATGATTGTTTTGATGTGTTCTTAGATTCAGTTTACAAGAATTATATTGAGTATTTTTGTAGATATTCATAAGGGAGATTGATCTGAAGTTCTGTTTCATTTTTGGGTCTTTGTGTGATTTAGGTATGAGCATGACTGTGGCTTCATAAAACAAATTGAGTAGTGTTTTTTCTGTTTCTATTTTGTGGAATCATTGGAAGAGAACTGGTATTAGGTATTTTATGCAGGTCTGATAGAATTCTGCACTAAATGCACTAAAACAATCTGGTCCTGTGCTTTTTTTTTTTTTTTTTTTTTTTGTGGGAAGACTTTTAATGACTGCTGCTATTTCTTTAGGGGTTATGGGACTGTTTAGATGGTTTATTGCTTCTGATTTAACTTTGGTACCTGGTATCTGTCTAGAAAATTGTCCATTTCCTTCAGATTTTTCAGTTTTGTTGAGTATAGGTGTGTTGGTTCATTTCTGGGTCTTCAATTCTATTCCATTGATCTTCCTGACTGTCTCTGTACCAATACCATGCAGTTTTTATCACTATTGCTCTGTAGTACAGCTTGAAGTCAGTAAGAGTGATTCCTCCAAAATTTCTCATACTTTTGAGAATAGTTTTCACTATCCTGGGTTTTTTTTCTTATTCCAAATGAGTTTGAGAACTTCCCTTTTGATCTCTATGAATAACAGAGTTGGAATATTTATGGGGATTGCATTGAACCTGTAGATTGCTTTTGGCAAGATGGTCATTTTTACTATATTAATCCTGCCAATCCATAAGCATAAGAGAAATTTTCATCTTCTGAGATCTTCAATTTCTTTTTTCAGAGACTTGAAGTTCTTTTCATACAGATCTTTCACATGCTTGATTATATTCACACCAAGATATTTTATATAAATTGTGACTATTGTGAAGGGTGTCATTTCCCGAATTGCTTTCTCAGCCTGTTTATCCCTCGAGTAGAGGAAGGCCACTGATTTGTTTGAGTTGATTTTATATCCAGCCACTTTGCTGAAGTTGTTTATCAGGTTTAGGAGTTCTCTGGTAGAAGTTTTGGGGTCACTTAAGTGTAGTATATATCATCTCTAAATAGTGATACTGTGACTTCTTACATTCCTATTTGTATCCCTTTGACTTCCAAATTAATAAAATCAGACCTGGAAAGTGAGACTTAACAACAGAAACTGAAAAAATTCAAAAAATCATCAGCTCCTACTACAAAAGCCTATATTCAACAAAACTGAAAAATCTGGAGGAAATGGACAATTTTCTAGACAGATACCAGGTACCAAAGTTAAATCAGAAGCGATAAACCATCTAAACAGTCCCATAACCCCTAAAGAAATAGCAGCAGTCATTAAAAGTCTTCCCACAAAAAAAAAAAAAAAAAAAAAAAAAAAAAAAAAAAAGCACAGGACCAGATTGTTTTAGTGCATTTAGTGCAGAATTCTATCAGACCTGCATGAAATACCTAATACCAGTTCTCTTCCAATGATTCCACAAAATAGAAACAGAAGAAACACTACTCAATTTGTTTTATGAAGCCACAGTCACGCTCATACCTAAATCACACAAAGACCCAAAAATGAAACAGAACTTCAGATCAATCTCCCTTATGAATATCTACAAAAATACTCAATATAATTCTTGTAAACTGAATCTAAGAACACATCAAAACAATCATCCATCATGATCATGTAGGCTTTATTCCAAGAATACAGGGAAGGTTCAATATATGGAAATCCAACAACATAATCTACATATATTAACAAACATACATAATATATTAACAAACTCAAAGGAAAAAAAAAAACCTCATGATCAACTCAGTAGATGTTAAGAAAGCATTTGACAAAATTCAGCATTCCTTCATGGTAAAAGTCTTAGAAAGATCAGGAATTCAAGGCCCATACATAAATATACAACAATCAGTAGCCAACATCAAACTAAATGGAGGGAAGCTTGAAGCAATCCCAAGAAGATCAGGGGCTGGACAATGCTTCCCACTTTCTTCCTATCTATTTAGTATAGTACTGGAAGTCCTAGCTAGAGCAATTAAACAACAAAAAGAAGTCAAAGGGATACAAATAGGAAAGGAAGAAGTCAAAATATCACTATATGCAGATGATATGGTAGTATACTTAAGTCACCCCAAAACTTTCACCAGAGAACTCCTAAACCTGATAAACAACTTCAGCAAAGTGGCTGCTTATAAAATCAACTCAAACAAATAACGAGCCTTCCTCTACTTAAAAGATAAACAGGCTGAGAAAGAAATTAGGGATATGGCACCCCTCACAATACTCACAAATAATGTAAAATACCTTGGTGTGAATCTAACCTAGCAAGTGAAAGATCTGTATGACAAGACCGGCAAGTCCCTGAAAAAAGAAATCGAAGAAGATCTCAGAAGAAATATCTCCCATGCTCATGGATTGGCAGGATTAATATAGTAAAAATGGCCATCTTGTTGAAAGCAGTCTACAGATTCAATGCAATCCCTATTAAATTCTCAATTCAATTCTTAACAGAGTTAAAAAGAGAAATTCTGAAATTCATTGGGAATAACGACCATCTGTAATTCCAGGTCCAATAATTTAACATTGTTTTTTCTTATATTTAATTATTGTTTACATTTACAGTATGTCCATATCCCCATCCAGTTGTGATCTCCAACAGTTCCTTATTTCATTCTTCCCTCCTTCCCCCTTATCCAAGAGGATGTTTCCACACCCCCACACACTCCACCAGGCCTCCCCATTCCTTGGAGCCTCAAGTCTCTCAAAAGTTAATTGTGTCTTCTCTCATTGAGGCTAGATCAGGCAATCCTCTGCTGTATATATGTTTGGGGCCTTGGACCAGCTAGTGTATGTTGCCTGGGATTCTACCTTACACCAGTCACAATGGCTAAGATCAAAACTCAGGTGACAGCACATGTTGGTGAGAATGCAGAGAAAGAGGAACAGTTGTACAATGCTGGTGGGATTGCAAACTGGTAAAGCAACTCTGGAAATCAATCTGGAGGTTCTTCAGAAAATTGAAAATAGATCTATCTGAAGACCCAGCTATACTACTCCTGGGCATATACCCAAAAGATGCCCAACCATGCTATAGGAACATGCATGGCATGATGTTCATCATGGCGTTATTTGTAATAGCCAGAAGCTCAAAACAACCTAGATGTCTCACAAAGGAAGAATGGATACAGAAAATATGGTTCATTTACACAATGTAATACTATACAGCTATTAAGAATGAGGACATCATGAGTTTTGCAGGCAAAATGGATGGAACCTCCTCTTTTGATCTCAAGAAATACCCACCATTGTACACATATCTCTACACTCAACATATGAAACAAATTATTAAAAGATGAAAAGAAAAGGAAGAACTTTCGTTACAAAACAGAATTCCTCCATCTTGTATTCTTGTTGAGCCCATTTTGTCTTTAACTAGAATTTAATCTCATTAATGGAGAATCCCATGAAAAAAATTACTCAAGGTAATTCTAAGAACCCAAGGTCAAGATGCCCCAGCAAACTAGCTTTAGGTGAAGAACTCTTTCTAGCTTCTCTTGTCTTTGCTTCAAATAAATTGCCTTCATATGCAAACCTCTTGCTGCAGGTGCAAATCAAAATACCAGAATGTATTTTTTTTTTTTTTTTTGCCTTGAAAAGCCCCTTGGTTTAAATGCTTAGGAATATACACAGGACCCAAAAACCTGTGTGTGGTCACAGCCAGCCCACATCTTTTGGCTGAGTCATCATCTCTCTTGGATACCTGTAACACTTTCTATTAGTGTAATTTGAGGTTACAAAGCAAATGCTCTTTGATGAGACTCTGATTCAGGTCTCTCAGAGCAGGAAAATTGGGTGGAATTTCTCTGAAATGGCATAAATTGGAGAAAGATATAAAGAGGACATGGGGAAAGTGTTTCCATAAACTGAAACAAAAGGTTTTTACTAAGGACTCAAAGCACAAATGACAACTTCACTTCCTTAGTATTAAAAAAGAGCCAATCATGCCTAAACATATAATTCTGAAAGCAGAATTATCATTAACCTTGAAAGATTTCATGGTCCATGGTTTATTGTTCTCATTTTATTTCTTATTTCAAACTGAGCTCTACTAAAAACCAACATTTTTTTCTCCTTCAATAATTACCTGAAATCTAAACATCTACATGAAGTTTTCTATGATTCAGTCATTTAAATAAATTAAACAGTCTTGAGGAATAATCAGTCAGAACTGTTACCTATTTTAGATGAGTCGTCTGAATAATAAAAGTCTAAAAGTTCTCATCAATAGCAGTTACGGTGTGGATTTTTTCTGTAATTGCCTTATTCTCTCAACACATAACTAGGTGTCCACATACTCATTTTATAATTTTACTATCCAGACAGCACTTGTCCATCAGCTTTGAAAATTTGTAGTATGTTAAATGTACCAGGGTAGCATACTTTGAAGTAATTCTAAATTGAATTTCTGTAATTGGCTAATAAAAATTGCCTGAAAATTTATTAAGAGACTTGAACGTTTCTTACACTGAAGTAAACTTGCATTTCTTTTCAAACTGCTGTTTTCACATACAGAAAAGTTCATTAATTTCAAGGAATAACACCATGAATAACGAAACCCATGCCCAACTATAGGGTTGATACTAGGAATTAGATGTATCATTTTCAAGGCCAACACTTAAGGATGTTAGCTGTATTGATATGAATTTTAAATTTTAAATCTTGTCTAGAAATTCAGTATATAAGTTATGACTACAAAAGACAACACATGAGCATTCTCTCTCTCTCTGTCTCTCTCTCTCTTTTTCTCTCTCTCTCTCTCTGTGTGTGTATGTGTCTCTCTCTCTCTTATAATAGTCAAACTATTAAAACAATATGCTCTATAAATTCCATAAATATATCTGCTTTCTTTTCTCTATATAATTGAAAGATAAGTAATAATTATTTTTTGTAAATGCTCTTAATCAAACATATTGGAATTCCAACAAATTATTTTCAATAAAAGAAACAGATCTAGTTAAAAAAACAATGCAGAAGGAGTGAAAAATATGGTTTCGTAGTTAACAACACATATCTTTCTTGCAGAGAATTTGAGTTCCATTCCTAATACCCAGGGTTGGCAGCTGACATTAAAGGAAGGTTGATGTCACCAGTCTCCTTGAACACTTGCTATTGCATACTCAATCTTCACAATACACATAACTAAAATAAATATTTTTAAATGTAGTTTTGTTTTAGGTTAGTTACAGTTGCTATAAACATATTTATTCATTTGTTCATCTACAAAAGCATAATAGTAATGATAAATTTTTACCCCTCTATGGAAAATTAAACAGAAATTATTATACAAATATAAATTAAGATATCAATTGTATACTAAATATAAAACCTTGCCACCAGCAGTCAGTTCACATTAAGTTGTTGCTAAGATCTGCTTATTTGCTTTGTGACACTGAAACAAGTTGTCTTGAGATACTGTAAACTATTATTGAAACATGGGTTTCCTTTGCTACTTAAATACTTCCCTCACCTTCCCTGACTTAATGATTGCCCTGAATCTATTCTTGTCCATATATGCTTGACCATATATGCTTATGTGGGATAACCTTGGTACAAGAACTTCCAAATACTAAGGTATACTATCTCAGTATCCACAGGATAGGAAGGCTTGTGAACCAGATTCAAATGCAGATCATAAATATTATCAAAAAATTAAAGCAAAAGTGGAGACATAAATTAGCATCATTAAAATACTGTACAAGAAAGATATAAGTAAGTCACCTCAATTTGAAGCACACAATACTCCTACATGTCCTATTTCTTTCTCTGCCACAACAGTCTTTCATACTCATGATGTCTATAGAAAATGAAATGTCATCAAAGAGCAAAACTAATAGGCATAAAGCTTCATGGGGATGGGCTTCTGATGTATTTTAGAGATCCAGGAATAGGGATAACTTGGATAAAGCAGTTCTAGAATCAATATTCTAAAACATACCTATAGGATATAATTATGTCATTGACAGAAAAGATATGAAGTTTTATTGGGTTACCCAAAAGTTCCTTAATCAGATATTTTGAATTTTTACTGCCTATTTGAAACTTGCACTTTGAATAATATGACTATTTAGTGTATCATAAATATATACTACGCAGACCTGTAGTGTAGCAATGTCATCTAAATTGAATCCTTCCATCATGAGACACCCGTTAAGGTTTATAGACAAGTAAACAAAGCACATAGTTTTTGCAAAGATACTAAACTTAGGGAATTCATAGCCCCACCACTCCTCCAAGGTCATAGAATCAGCCAAAATTTGCTGGCTAAGGAAAACTCTCCAATTCTCCATGTTGCCTGAACATTGTGCCAAGAAGGCTAGGAATGGAGACTTTATAAGACACCACCAGTATGGTTACACAGCTACAATTGAGACATCCTAGCTCTTGTAAGTAACTCTTCAACTATACTACTATAAGTCACTTTGAAAAAATTATTGACTAAGCTATATTTTCATTTGTTCGATCATTGCTTGCCTATCTAGGTGGGAGGAGATAGTTGCTTGCATCTCCTTAGAACACTTTACACAACAGGATGATTGCAAAAGGTGCGATGTTGGGCCTTGGACGAGGTAACTCCATTTAACCTGTTATTTTCAGTCACGTAGGACAGGTAGAGGGCATGATTAACAAGTCTCTACCTCCAGAGATTTAAATATTAATGAATTATCAAAAGGCCAGGGGCGTAGCTAATTAAGTTATTCCCTCCCCTTTAAGACTGGTCTCCCCTGGCCTTTGGGGGGGGGGGGGGGAGAGAAGCGCACAACACCTGCATCCATTCACCATGCCATGAACAATAAAAGCTTTGGAAAACCGGACTCCACGTGTCCATGGTCTCTCCGCCTGATTCCCAGCTTTTGGAACCCTGGAACCTTGCCGATGCAGCCTCCAGCCAGCCCACCGACAGCTGCGTGAATGTGACATCCTCCGCTGGCGGCACGGACCGGCCTGAGACTCTGTTGCCGGACTCCCTCCCATCCCCACCCCCGCCTGCGAGATTCGTCCCGACAGTGCAGTGCATTTTTATTCTGTCCATTCCTTTCTGTGTTACCTAAAACCTCTATTTATCACCTTCAAACAATAAATTCTGCCACTGTCCAATAAACTCGTTTGTTACCAGTTATCTGTAATGAATATGTCTTATGTACTTCTGCTTATGTTTTACAAATATAAGCATGTTCACCTAAGATTTTTATAAATAGACTTAAAAGTGAATACACATGTCAGAAACAAGAGAAAATATGCTGGGACTCAGTAGTCTTTATTTTATTACTGATTTTTGAAGATAGTCTCACCATGCAACTCCATAGAGCCTGGAACTCAGTATTCATACATATTGGACTCAAACTCAGAATCATCCTGCCTAGGCAATTTCTGGGCATTAATTACAGCTGTGCATCACAATTTCCCAGTTGGGAAGGTGGGGGTTTTTTGTTTTGTTTTGTTTGTGTTTGTTTGTTTGTTTTTAGCTAAAAAATGCTAACTCATCTTTCCTTCAAACCCATGTCCACCTTGGGATGTTGACATATAACATAATACTGTCTTCTCCCAGTCCCATCCTGATTCCGTGAGGAAGAAAAGCAAAACTGAATATTTATCCTCAATATTTTTGGTATCAGCTGCAAAGTAGAAATGCTGAAAAAAACCCAGTAGAATTTTAAAAACTTTTTCCAACTCAATTACCAACAAATTTAAAGAACTATTACCACTGTTTAATGTCCCCATCAAAGCAATCACGAATGGAATACAAAGTGTATTATTATATACAATACATTAATAAATATAAAAGAAAAACATGAAGAAAATTTATAGTCTTATTTTTTTGATGTTTTACCATATATACAATCTTGAGAAATCACTGGATCATTTTCTGTTAACTTATTTTTAAGCATATTGATAGTGAAAGAGAAATAGATACCTTGTTTTGTTTAGATAGAATTATATATGTATGTGTGTTTATTTCCTCATGGAAAGCTACTGATTGTTGCACATTACACTTTGGAGTTATTTATGTACACGTATGTGTGTGTGTGTGTATTTGTATGTGTGTACAGATATACAATTCATGAGCACTATCATAATTGTAACACACACACACACACACACACACACACACACATATATATATATATATATATGCATACTAGTACACTAACTTATCTCTATATCCATGCCTATTAATATGTATTATGTGTATGTGGGAATGGAGTAAGAATAACCTTATAGGTTCATATATTTAAATGTTTTGTAATCATGTATTAACAGTATTTTAGAAGGATTGAGAGGTATAGCATTGCAGAAAGTGTCTTAAGAATTTATGCTTTGGGGTTTCAAATGTCAAAGCCAAGACAGATGAAAGACTCTTCCTGCTGCCTACAGTTCTGACTATAGAACCTTCTGCTATTTCTTCAGTAAAATGTCTTCCTTAATGCTGCCATGTTCCCTACCATGACGGTAATGGACTAAGACTCTGAAACTAAAAACAAGCCCCAACTAAATGTTTTCTAGTATAAGAGTTGTTGTGGTCATTGTGTCACTTCAGAGCAATAGAGTACTGACTAAGGGTATACTTAAAGAATCATTTTATATGTGTACGTATGCACATGTAGCTCTATGTATCTATTTTTTAAAGTAGTGTAAAATCATACCTAAATGCATTTCATCTTATATATGTAATACAAAAAGAAAAATTAATCAGATTGTCTTACATAATTATAGCTTCTTTGACATAGAATTCAACAAAACACTAGTATATAAATTCTCAATTAGATCAGATATTATTGATATTTGTATATCTGTATGGAAATATAATAGCTTCTGTAAGAATAACTCTTAAAGAAAATAACAACAATCATTGAACAAAGCAATATAATAACACAGTTTAAAATTTACACAAAGGCATCACATAAAACAATCAGCCAAGGCTATTGCATACTTTTCTCACACGTAACACTATGCAACAGCGGTAAGAACTATTGAAATAATTTGTGCTGTCTCCATAAGTAAATGGCTGCAACAGAAAAATGTCATGCTTGTGACACTCAATGATCTTTCTAATTTCCAAGATGTTCTATTTTTCAATTTTAAAAATAAAGACAATAAAACACTGTGTTGAATAGAGTAGTTTTTTAATCTAAAACAGTTTACTCAGAAATACTTGGATAGGATTGTAAAGTTCTATGTTGTCAGTAAACTCACTGATAAAATGAAGTGAAAATTAAATACAGGGAAGAAAATAACAGGAGAGAATACTGCAAGAAATGTAGTCAGTAGAAAACAAGAGTTGAGTCATAGATCAAGGATAAGAATTTCTTGATTCAATTGTGTAACCAATTACACAGTGTGTTTGGGTGCAAGTTTCTCTCTCTCTCTCTCTCTCTCTCTCTCTCTCTCTCTCTCTCTCTCGGTGTGTGTGTGTGTGTGTGTGTGTGTGTGTGTGTGCGTGTGTGTGTGTGTGTGTGGTTTTCTAGTATTAGTTATTCTTTATTTAAATGATGATAAATTGACAGGTGCTATCTCAGAAGTAATTCATCTCATTCTGGGAAAGGCTGTATAGAAGCTATTAGAAAAACTTGTGTAAATATCTTCTGTAGTTGAAACCTTACATTCTGTGGGGAAGCTCTGTAAACTGTGAGGTAAACAACTCAAAATACTTACCAGATCAACTAGACCAGAACATCAACCTGGAATCTAAAGAAACAAGCAGAGAGAATATGAAGGAGTTTTGACTGACTGGGCCACCAGGAAATGACACATTCCAACAATTGATTGCTTGCAGGCTCTAAAGTGTACTCTGTGTTCCCAGTCTTGAGAGCTGTCACATGTGCTTGGGGTGAGCTTTGGTGATACAGCTGTCTGAGTCATTTATGCTCTTGCAAGTAACTCTTCACTCATATTGTTATAAGTAACCCCAATAAAAGCCATGGCTTCACAATTCCTTTGGTCATATCTATATTTTGGGTTGTTTTATGTTCTGTACCTGGGTGAGTAGAAATGTGTACTGCATTTCCCCAGGAAAAGTTTTTGTCCAACAACACTCTTGAGCCAAAACTTCTAATTCTCTACCCTTCCTATGACACCAAATGACTATGTAATTACAGACAAGTCATTTAAACTCTTCATTTCTCTTTTTCTTCCCCAGTCTGGAATGCTTAAGTGAACCAATAAAAATAGGAATAAAATTGAATCTGCTTAAATAGCTTTCAGTAATTATTAATAATAAAATACTATTAATTTATTTAATATAACTCCCTGAAGTCATACTGTCATATTAGTGGTAAAAAGATAAAAAAAGTAAATTACTTGATCTTCTAAGAGGTCTGACAAGAAATAATTACCCACAGTCCTCTTGCTAAGCACCACAGAAATCCCTGATCATTCTAACTAAAAAATGGAAGAGTAGTCTGAAAGGTAAAAATGAGGCAGAACTGCCAGAGACTTTTATTATGATAAATTCCTCATTAGGGCAGCTCCAGGATTTTCTTTCCATTTTCTACTTTCAGACTAAATAGGGAATGAGTTTTCAAATCAAAAATAGCACAAAGATCGTGTAAATAAGAAATATCCATGAATGTCTCTTACTTTTGAACAAAGCATTTAAATAGGAGTAAACTTTAAAAGATAGCTCTTTAACTACTTATGCCTACATCACCAGCCTAGAAAAAGCTCGTATTTTTATCTTTATCCATTCCAGCACCATTGCCATTGACAGTCAGTGAACAGGTAGCCACCACATCTGCCATTACAGTGGCCAAAAAGCTGGGACAAGAGCTCAGAAATTCTCATCCAACCCAGATGGCAAGAAATGCCTTTTTCATAGTACACAGTGCAATAGGGCATCATAAAGCAAGAAATGACTTCTATTCCTATCCACCAAGAATATTCTCCTTTCTACATTTACATGATACAGTTTCAGAGGAGGCTCATTATGCAGGTAAGTTTCAGCCTCTCTCACAATACCATATCCTTATGTCATATCACTGTTGGTTACTTGGGAGCAGTAATCAGGCCCTCTTACTGCTAACAGCCCAGAACCTTGCAAGAAAAGCGTAAAGCAGTGTTATAATTCCAAGACTGTGCTATAATGATTATAGTAAAGACCACAAATATCTGCAGAGCCAAAGTGTGGTAATTGGTCTTTTGTGTCACTTTGTACTCATAGATGGGTCTACATACTTTTCATGTCCTTATAATTTCTCAGAAAGCTAGGTAAACCAGATGTAAGCTCAAGTATAGAAACACACAGTAATGTGAGCATCCTTTCTTATGGTGAGGCAAAGCCCTAAGCAAAACACCATGGCCCCAGAATGGCCATTCTGTACTTGTAGAAGTTTACTAAAATGTATAGCATTTGGAACTTATGAAGAGCATGCTTTCATATAGCAGTATGATTCATTGATTTTTATTTCATTTCAATAAAGTAAAAAAAATTATAAAAGGTAAATTTTACAATTTTTGAAATTTATGGTTGAACACATTGAGTGCAAAATGACAGAGGCTTCGTCTGTTAACTCAAAATGACATATTCACAGATTTAGAAAAAGAGAGTCTAGTTTGATAGAGTCACAGAACACAACATTTAAAATGTTCAGTGATACATTTAAAATCGATTATCAAGAATAACAATGTCTGTTATAAGATGGGAAAATAAAATTAATTCATGAAAACTTGAAATAGTGATAGCATGCAAACTATCTAGTAAAGGTTTTAAAGCCACACTCATAAACACACTTTCTTTCCCATTATGCATATTCTTCAAAAATGAAAAAAAAGATAATCAAGAAACAGGAAAAGCAGTGAACATAGAAATACAATAAATTGTACATCTTAGAACTGAGTTGTACAGTGAATCACATTTAAAAGTATTTAAAAGTATTTAAAAGTATTTAAAAGATAAAAAATCACATTTAAAAGTATTTAAAAGATGAATACCTGATAGGCATTCCAGCTGTTTGATATTTTAGACTGTAAAAGGAGGCCATTTAAAGCAGATAACCAACCCATGAAGTTTGCTGTAGGAGGTAATCTTGTAGATTCAGGCTATAGGATAAAGATACAGGCAAGGTTCATAGAACTGAGTTGTCAAAGCAAGATCGTGAAAACTTCAGAAGAGAAGGGTAGAACAAAGTCCAAGCAAAGAAAAGAGTGGAGGAAACAATGGCAACTTCCAAAAGATGAGCATATGGTATTTTCTTTAAGTAGTCTCAGTACTTCAAAGTGAGCTGAGCTAAAGGCCCTGGTCAGTTGATAATTCTGTGGTTTTGTGGTTCCTTGATATGCACATATGTAGGTTAGGTGACAAGATGATGAGGCTATCAATATCAGAGTTATTATTTAGTGATAGGGAGGGTGTGGAAATGAATTCTCATCTGATGTGTTTAAAAAGTGTTTAGGCCTACCTTTTCTGATCTGATTTTTGAGGGGCCTGTACTGATACAATTTACTTCTACTTGGTTATTTTTGATATTTTATTTTAATTACAACATTTCTCTCTTCCCTTGGTCTCTCTAAACACTCCCATGTACTTCTCCCTGCTATCCTTCATAGTTTTATATACATGCATATGCTTAAATATTACCTGTTCAGTCCCTATAATGTTATTTGCATGTGTTAAGGACTGAACATTTAGCATAGAATAAACAATTGATATAATTCCCTAGGACAAACCACCTCTTCTGTTCTCGACTTTGTTTAATTGTCTGTGTAGGACTGAGATCTAGTGAACTTTTTCCTGTTCCATTTTGCTTGTACATTGGTATCTTCTTTGTTCATTTCATGTTTGGGTAGTCATGTTGATGAGATTTTGTATGTAAGTTATGATGTGACTACAAGAAATGGTCTCATAGACAAGTTGCCTGATCCATTGGCTCTTGTGATCTCCCAGTCCTTCTTCTATATATAGTGTTCCTTGAACCTTAAATGTAGAGCTGTCCTTTGGGACTGGGGCTCCGAAACTCTGCATATTGATTGGGTTTTAGGTTTATTTCTTGGTTTCTGTTTTTGGAGTTTTTTGTTTGTTTGTTTGTTGTAGTGGTGTCTGATATGATTTTAATAAGACTATGAGTTTGTAAAATCCAATTTACTGTAATAAATCTATAAAGTAGACTTTTATTTTGGGGAATCATTTATTGATCAGTTTGTGACTTGTAGGTAGATGTGGGCAAATGGTGATACTTATATCCCACTAAGGTACACAGTCATCCTGCTGGACTCATAATTAAGTCAAAAGCTGTTTATAAAATAGAATCTCTCAATACAAAAAACTACAATCTGAAAAAATCACCATTTTTTTTTTTTATAAAAGGCAGAGTATAGTCTCATTTAAACTCTGGGTTAAAAAGAAAACATCAAAGAGAATAATAAAAAATACTCATCTGAAAAATAGGAAGGAAAAAAGGAAAAGCAGAGCAACAGGATTCATGGCTTAATAACAAAAATCAGTCCTAATTCCTTAACATTCCCACGAAGAGAGAAAGAGAAATATTTAAATAAGCGGTAGCTTAAAAGTCCTAAATTTGAAAGTGACATACACCTAAGGATTCAAAACTATGATCAAACTTCCTTCAGGATAAAAACAAACAACCAAAAACAAAACAAAAAATATCATAAAAATATAGTCAAATTTCTGAAATCCAAAAACATGAAATCTATAATAAAAGATGAGATGTAGGAAAAATAATTAATAGTACATTTCTCATCAGAAATTATAGAATCAAGAAGGAACGGACATATTTTTCAAGCACTAGAAAAGGAAATGTCAAACTAAATGTTTTAGTGTCTTTCCCAGTAGCTGTTATAGACAAAAGAAGAAAGAACAAAAGAAAGGAAAGAAATAAGGGAGGAAGAGATGGAGAGAGACAAGGAGGAAAGGGATGAAGGAAGATAGAAACAAAAGAAGCAAGGCAAACTGACAAAAACTATTTAAAGAAAAGTTTATTGTAACCTATGGTTCAAGGTACAGACCATCTTTGTAGGATTGTCAAGGCAATTTGAGCTTGAAGCAACTGGAAACAGTACAATCAAAATAGAAAGAGTCTAAATTATGTGTGCTTAGTTGAGAATCTTTTTGTTGTTGTTGTTGTTGTTGTACATTCTAGTATATCAGCCCAGGGAATGGTGTTACCCAGAGTGGGTGGATCTTCCCAACTCAGATGAATTAATCAATATATACTCTCCAAACCATGCATAGAGGCATACCCTTGGGTGATTCTAGATTTTATCAGTTTGACAATTGCAATTGGCTTCCATACTAGAATTATGTTTAGAGCAGAATATATTTTACAAATGAAGAAAAATGGAAACATTTGAAAACTAAAAAAATCTATCAGTAGCATAACTACCTTAAATTAATACTAAAATGATGTTACCTTATGAGAAAGATTATGAAAGTCTTAAGCCAGTTAGCATTCATGAACCCCAAAAGATCATCAAGTAGCTGTTTCTGATATAATAGCATTAGGGTCTCTATATTATAAGCTCTGGGTTAGACTCTTCTCCAAACCAACCCTGTCAGCAGGAAAGGAAGGCAGAGCAGCCTAGAACCCTCAGCAGGACGAGGTTTTCTAGAAATGGAAGTAAATGAGGGGTGTCTATCCTGGCAAGTATCTAACTAAATGTCTATTGTAAGATGACATCTGAGTGTTCTGAAGCAAGACCATATACAATCACAAAGGGTCTAAAAATACATTTGAACCCATTAGGCAGATATTTTATTAACTGTAGCTAGAGTGTAACTCTGGCCAAGGACAAGCTATGGGATCCTTGCTGGTACTTGGGTGTAGGAGGAGCTAAGGTGAGAGGAGTAAGGAGATGAAGAGGAGGATGAAGAGGAGGAGATAGGAGAGGGAGAGAGACAAGAGAGAGGGGAACATGGTGGCGGATGTTCATGTGTTTCTGGCAGTCAAAGGTAGTTAGTATATCTAGGTTGAGTGTTGAATTATACAGCTGATTGTATGGGCATCTTGTTACTGATCATTATCAAATATATAAAGCCTTTGGATAATCTAAGCATTAGAGTCTCATTTGTACCATGTCCCAGTGGTTGGCAGGATGGTCTGGGCAATGCCCACCCAGCCTTGTGGACACAGTGTGGGAGATTGGCAGAGCCATTTCCCTCGCTGGCATCTCATGGGTGGCAGGGCTAGTGTTTCTGGCTGGATGTTTCTAGCTGCAGCGCTCATGTGGCCTATGGCCAAAGAAGATGGCAGCTGAGCTAAGCAGAGCCGCTGCAGCTTAGATAGTCGACTTGACCACTGGGCGTTTTTAAAATATTTACCACAACACTTGGGTGTAGCTTGGATTCGGCTGTGAGTCAAGTTCTTAGGCTTTTTTTTTTTTTTTTCTTTAAAATATGGAGTAGGTTTGGCCTCTCAACGTAGTAAGCATTCCTGAAATGTTAGCAAAAAAGAAAGTACACAAAGAGATGTATACATACACATAATGAAATTTTCATCTACTTTTATGTTGTCTTTATTATGTTTAATGCTATAAAAATATTAAAGTACTGTTCTATATTATTTTGGATGTAAATATTAGAAACATTAGCTGTCAAGAGAACCTTATGGTGTTAAATATATGTGCTTCAGAAAAAAAATACTGCTGTCTGCTGATATTTCTTCAGTCTTTTCAAGTTCATCTGTGTATCAGATGAGGTTTTTCTGGAGCAAACTATTAAATCCTGATAAAATTGGCAAAGCCATCCAACATTTCTCTTGATAATTAGTAAACATTGCTTATTGTTATCCTAAGTGCTCTGTCTTGGAATTGTGCCTGGAAGCTATCTTTGAACATGTGGTAAATGAGAAAGCATGATCTTAGAATGAGTAATATGTTCGTACCTATATATGAGAACCAGTACACCAAAAAGCAATAATTTATTTGTGTCATGTTCCTTCTTTGGGACTTAGTCTCCCTGTTCTTATGTATCCAAACAATAAACTTTCTCATTCTTTTATCCCTTGGCTTTCCTACTGAATTTTCATTCAGCAAGGGGCAAAGCTGTGTTGTTTAGCTGCGCAAACATTTAAAACAGTTAAACCTGAAGAAGGTAGAAAAAAGGGGTGTGCAAAAGAGTAAGATTTTCTTCCCAGTATCACTGTAAGCTTTAGAAAATTAAGTGTTGTTGTGTCATCTTTGTAAATAATACTTGTTACCATTATTATTGTTTGAAAATAAAGTCATGCTTGCTATTTTATGGCCTTCAGAAATGTATACTTGACAATGAAACAAATAATGATCATTCCAGTTAGTCCAGTTAAATGATAATAACAGCCAACTCTTCTATTAAGCCAGAAATACTACACTGTCTTATAGTTTTCTATAATATGGTTTGTTATATTTATGAAAAGTCTTAAAAATGTCTCTATATCTATGTGACCCAGCTCAGGTATAGTTTTAGCCAGAATGGTACCTCTTAACAACTTCCACCAAATTAATCAAGGATACAAAGAACAATGCTGCATTGGGCAAATGGCTTAGTTAATATATTCTTTAATACAACCATTAATATTGAGATTCAAAACTGCAGAACTCATGTAAGACACTAAAAAGGAATGGTCACTTTCAACATCAATGGACTCAATTTCCCAATTTAAAAAAAAAACAAAAAACTTAGACTATCAGGCTGGATACATAAACAGGACTCAGAATTTTACTGCATACAGGAAACACACCTCAGTGACAAAGACAGTCACTACCTCAGAGTAAAAAGATAGAAAACAATTTTTCAAGCAAATGGTCCCAAGAATCAAGCTGCAGTAGCCATTCTTATATCAAATAAAATCGACTTTCAACAAAAAATAATCAAAAAAGATAAGGAAGGACACTTCATACATATCAAAGGAAAAAACTACCAAGATAAACTCTCAATTCTAAACATCTATGCTCCAAATGTAAAGGCACCCACATACATAATAGAAATTTTATGAAAGCTCAAAGCACACATTACACCTCACACAATAATAGTGGGGGATTTCAACACCCCACTCTCAGCAATGGGCAGATCATAGAAACAGAAACAAAACAGAGACACAATGAAATTAAAAGAAGTGATGAACCAAATGGATTTAACAGATATGTATAGAACACTTCATCCTAAAACAAAAGAATATACCTTTTTCTCAGCACGTCATGAAACCTTCTCCAAAATAGATCATATAATTGGTTACAAAACAGGCCTCAACAAATACAAAAAGATTGAAATAATCCTTGCATCCTATCAGATCACCATGGACTAAGGCTGGTCTTCAAAAATAACAAAAACAATGGAAAGCCCACATACACATGGAAACTGAACAAAGCTCTACTCAATGATGACTTGTCCAAGGAAGAAATAAAGAAAGAAATTAAAGACATTTTTTTTAGAATTTAATAAAATTGAGGACAAATCACACCAAAACTTGTGGGACTCCATGAAAGCAGTACTAAGAGAAAAACTCATAGCTCTCAGAAAGAAACTTTCTTCAAAAGAAACTGGAGAGAGAATACACTAACAACTTCACAGCAAACCTTAAAGTTCTAGAACAAAAAGAGGAAAGTACACCCAAGAGGAGTAGATGAAAGGAAATGAACTCAGGGCTGAAATCAAACAAGTAGAAACAGAAAAAACTATACAAAATATCAACAAAACCAGGAGCTGGTTCTTTTACAAAATGGACAAGATAGATAAACCATTAACCAGACTAAAAATAGGGTACAGAGACAGTATCCAAATTAATAAAATCAGAACTGAAAAGGGAGACATAACAACAGAAACAGAGGAAATTCAAAAGATCATCAGCTCCAACTACAAAAGCCTATACTCAACAAAACTAGAAAATCTGGAGGAAATGAACAATTTTCTAGACAGATATCAGGTATCAAAGTTAAATCAGGAGCAGATGATCTATCTAAATAGTTGCATAACCCCTAAAGAAATATCAGCATTCATTAAAAGTCTCCCTACAAAAACTGGCCCATGACCGGTAGGTTTTAGTGCAGAATTCTATCAGTCCTTCAAGAAAAACCCAATACCAATTCTCTTCAAACAAGTCCACAAAATGGAAACAGAAGGAACACTACCCAATTTGTTCTATGAGACCACAATCATATGCACACCTAAACCTCACAAAGACCCAACAAAGAAAGAGAACTTCAGACCAATATCTATTATGGATATCGATGCAAAAATACTCAATAAATTTTTGGCAAACCTAATCTAAGAACATATCAAAATAATCATCTATCATTATCCATCAACATAATCCACTATATAAACAAACTCAAAGAAAAAATCAATATAATCATCTCACTAGATGTTGATAAAGCATTTGACAAAATTCAACATCCCTTCATGGTGAAAGTATTAGAAAGATCAGGATTTCAAGGCCCATACCTAAAATAGTAAAAGCAATATACAGCAAGCCAGTAGTGAACATCAAACTAAATGGAGAGAAATTTGAAGCATTCACACTAAAATCAAGTACTACACAAGGCTTCCCACTCTCACCCTACCTATTCAATGTAGTACTGGAAGTCCTATCTAGAGCAATTAGACAACAAAAAGAAGTCAAAGAGATACAAATACGAAAGAAAGAAATCAAAATATCACTATTTTCAGATGATAGGATAGTATACTCAAGTGACCCCAAAATTTCACCAGAGAACTCCTAAACCTGATAAACAACTTCAGCAAAGTGGCTGGATATAAAATCAACTCAAAGAAATCAGTAGCCTTCCTCTACTCGAGGGATAAACAGGCTGAGAAAGAAATTCAGGAAATGACACCATTCACAATAGTCCCAAATAATATAAAATACCTTGGAGTGAATCTAACCAAGCAAGTGAAAGATCTGTATGACAAGAACCAAGTCTGTGAAGAAAGAAATTGAAGAAGATCTCAGAAAATGGAAAGACCTCCCATGCTCTTTGATTGGCAGGATTAATATAGTAAAAATGGCCATTTTGCCAAAAGCAATCTACAGGTTCAATGCAATCTACATCAAAATTCAAACTCTATTTGAAAATGAAAACTCTATTTGAATGTCTGCCAGAGCCTGAAATATGCAGAGGTGGATGATCTCAGCTAACCATTGACCTGATCATGGGGTTTCCAATGGAGAAGTTGGAGAGAAGACTGATGGAGCTGAAAGGGTTTTTGGCCCCATGAGGAGAGCAACAAGACCAACCAACCAAAGCTCCCAGGGTCTAAACCACCAGCTTGGAAGTACATAGGGAGGGACCCATGGCTTCAGCTGTATATGTAGGGGAGGATGACAGTATCATGCATAGGTAAGTGAGGAAGTCCTTTGTCCAGTGAAGGCTGGACACCCCAGTGTGAGGGAAATCGTGGGTGGGGAGGTGGGAGTGGGTGGGTGTGTTGGGTCATATCTTCATAGAAACAGGAGGAGGGGGAATGGGATGGAATTCCTGGGTGGGGGGAAATTGAATTACACCTAAAATGTAAATAAATAAAATATCCAGTAAAAAAAAAAAAAAAAAAGGAATGGCTACTTTCTGTAAACTCAATACTCATGAAAAAGATGCCAGATATCTGTAAGCAGTCTGCCTAGACTAAAAGAAGTCTGATTTCAGCAAAAGGTAATGCCTCAATAAATAAAATACAGTGTGATGCACGTAGACATCTGGCCTTCCACATATGTGAACACACATACGTACACACACACAATAACTCACACAAACACAGAAAGTAAGACACACACACACACACAACTGATATACCTTCACAGACATATGAACACAAATACACATTTGCAAACATACTGCTTATATGTATTTACACAATTCAATAAGATATTTTGTGCTAACTTAAATATGTGTGTATAAGTGTAGTGATGCACATTGACAAATATTCATGGCATCATGATGCACAGACGTTTACTTCAGGCAAAAGTTTCATAATGAAGACAGTATGCACAAAAGAAAAGCCAAAATTATAAGTTAGTAGAGGCTCACAAAGAATGATATCAGGGAGGCTTTACAGAAATAATTTTAGACAGAGTAATGGCCACAGGAACTAAAATTATAGGCACTAAGTGCTTGTTTTTTTTTTAATGCAACTGCAAAAGTAATTTTTTATGTATAAAGGAAAAGCACATTTTTTTTTCTTTCCTTCCTTTGTCTGTGTGTATATGTATGTGTGTGCATAAGTGTGAACTTTAGTTTTTCTATATTTCTTTCTACAATATGCTCCATGGGACCAATTAGAGAATGAGAACATAGTATAAATTACAAAGATATATTAATAATTAATATTTCATCTCATCTCAGTGTACTCACCGAAGTCTATATACTCTACTAAAGTCCAGAAAACCAACAGAAATTGACCACAGCTTGGAAAAGGCAGTTTTGTGGTGGCCATCTGTGTACTGTAAACACTCTCATCATAGTTTGTCTAGGAAAGTGATCTATTCAGAATAGACATTACAGCATGTCTACAAATACACATCCCTAATTAAACAGTTATAATAAAATTATTTTCTATATAAATTTTTTACACCCTAAAAACTATCTTATGAGTTTGAAATAAAATATTACTTTAAATGTATTTTGATACTTTTTAATAATTCTCTGAAATGTTTATAATCTACATAAAAAAGAAACCAGCTGAAGAGTATGAAAATTATAAGCACCAATTAGATACAGACATAAGACAATTGGATACATAAAGTTCTCGAAAATCCAAGTTTGAGAGCAAATAGAACATACACTGTACCAAGAACTTACTAAAAATATTTTCTGAATTTATCTTCCTGAGACACTGTTGTATTGATCCAAAAATTGGAAACTACACCAAATATATTCCATTAACTTTCACATAATTAATTTCATTGCCACCTTGAATGGGAATCTAAAATCATACCTGTGTACCTCAGGCATGCCATAACATTAGAACAATAACATTAGTGTCTTTTTAAGTACAGAAGTATTAGTAAGAAAACCAAAAACTATCAAAGAAGCACTTTGGCTATGTTTGTGAGTTTTAATTGTTTCTTTGGTAAGGTAAACTTCCTAACCATCTTCCAGTAGATTCAAAATTGTGGAAATAGAATAAATTGGGTACTGTCACTGACCACTGAGGACAAAAAATAAAGTAAACATTTAAAAAGTATACTTGAGTCATTAAAAAAACCCTTATCTTTCTTTTGTTAAGATGAAATGATGACATGCACTCATGCAGTACATAGCTTGGGTTACTACCTTGCTTAATAATTCAAACCCCAAGCATTTGCATTTACTGTGGATGGTTGCTCACTAGGCCTACACTACACATTACATATGTTTCTGTTTCGTCGTGTTACCTTTGTTTCACTAAATACTCAGCTACATTACATATAAAAAGCAAAATGACTATACTTCAAACACCCATTCAGGGAAATTGGGTCTTAAGAAACAGGCATTTAATTTGTCTAAAGTAGTTCTTTCCTGCCTATTTTTGTAGCCTCACCCTCCTTTGTAGTCAATCAAAGCTAATGCTGCTGCAGTTTTGTGTTTATACACAAGTTGTCATAAAATGGAAATTTTTTGTTAAAAGATGCAGAGAAAATATGTGCTTTTGAATCGATCTATTCCTTGTGTATATAGTCAAGGCATTAAAGATCACTAAGAAAGAATCATTACCAACTTCCTAGGGATATAATTACAAAGTTGTATTCTAAGGTTCTAAGGAATGACAGGATCCCCTTTCAACTGAACAGTACATTAATTTGTTGTAGAGCAAGAAAAAAATGCTATAATTAGATGTACATGGTAGCAGAATTACTTTTTTCTCAAACTACTAAGAAAGTTCTAGGAATTCTAAAAAATTCTAAAAAAATTAGCTTCAGTGAAATTTATGATCAACACCCAAAGACAGCTAATAATGTTATTTGATATAAAAATAGTTGTATAAAGAGTCTAGAATAAATGAGAAAATAGAATGTATTTCTGACCCAGTGTTTTAACACAATTGTTTGTTTGGCATCAGTTTTAGAAAAAAACAAAATTACAATACCTGATATAAAGTAGTAGAATATTCTTTAAGTTATTTAAGAAAGTTACTTAGTTTGAAATGACTATTATATCATTGAGCTTTAATAATAGATGACGTTGAAAACTGTGATGCAAAACTAATTTTCTTAATTTGTTGAGGAGTTTAAAATTACTGAAATTATTGAAGAAAAAATGTTTTAGGAAACTCTAGTTTTTTTTTTTTAAGCAACAGTTTAATGATCCACCAGATGTAAAATCTAAATATGACTAGTACTGAATTATAATAGACATTTAGAGCAAATATAGATATATTCATGTGATATTTGGGCATTGTTTAGGAAGTAGTAGGAAGTTAAGAAATTTATTGAAGTCATTTGGTCTTTGAATATTCCCAATAGCAAACTATACTGAGCCATCTTTTCCAGCAGTATAACCCATTCTGCCTATATTATATGATTTTTCTTTTGAAAATTGTACAATGAGTATGGTAGTCGGCAGTCATATAAGAAAGAGATGCCAAATTTTCTCATTTTCAACTTAATATCATTCATTTTGCATTTAGAATAAGATTCTACCTAGATGTATTTTAGAGTTTCATGTGGAAATGTATAATATTCTTCTACATTGGACAATAAACCAGATTCATCAAGAAAATTCTTCCTAAAAAAGGCTTGTTGATATATAGGTCCCAGTTTTAATATTTTCACACACACAAACACACACACACACAGAGAGAGAGAGAGAGAGAGAAAGAGAGAGAGAGAGAGAGAGAGAGAGAGAGAGACATGCACACACAAACCATCATCATCTCTACCACCATCACCAAAAACAGCCATACAGATACACCACCAAAAATGTTTATGTTTTTATGTTCTATGTATAAATAAAATATGTTTAAAATTGGGGATACTTTGATAAAAGACTCTAGACTTCATGAATTAATTAGAGAGTTAAAAACATCTCATGCATATTGGTCTAAATTTCTTCATATGTAGATAAAAATCAGAAATGTTGGCATTGAAATAATTTCTGTTTCATGTTTGTTAAGGTATTGTGACATTACTGTGGTCCAAAGAGATTTACTTAAATGCCAGAAGCATAGTTAGTAGCAGAGGTGGGATTGATAGAAGTCCCTGGGCTTTTGATGGTAATTACTTAATAATCATTAAATGTTTAGGAATAAATGTTATTTTTTAAAACGCAATACACAACTCCAGCCCTTGGCACATGAGACCACATTCAGAATTCTACTCTCTTCTCCAGCCTTTTCCAGTCTAAACTCCACTCCCACCACCTGAGCACCACAGAGTCTACCCCCAGGTAATGTTGCCCCTGTCACTCTGGGTCTACATCTAGAAGCATTTAAAATACCTACATTACTCTGAATATCTGAAGGAAGAACCTGATAACTATATAGAAGGTTGATGCTTTTGCCCAGGAACTGGATTGATTTCTATGAAGCATGGAGGTCAAGCAATGGGGTGAGAATTGTGAGGGATAACACTAAAGGAAGTCAAAACAGTCTGTATGGAAACCAACTACTATAGAAGCTTCCTAATTATATACATGTACCCATATAATGTGAGTTTGACATGCAATTATTTATAGGTTCCTATGATTCAGTACATATTTCCAATCTAATTATAAACTACAACATTATAATTGCAGAAATATGTGGAAGAGTACTTATTTACCTGACAGCAGGTAAATGACCATGGGGAGAGTCTTTCACTCTTTGTATAGTGTCTGGGTATGGGCTTCTAAATTGGTTCACATCTGTTTCAGGAGGAAGCTTGTCTGATAATGGCTGACCAAGTCACAACCTCTTTGGTTTATGGATTTGTAGCTAGGTTGTACTCTATGTAACAGCTCATATTCACATAGAAGTGAACATATATACTCTATGTGTCTTTTGGGGTCTTGGATATCAAACTCAGAATAATTTTATCTATTTCCAACCATTTTTCAGCAAATTTCATGATGTCATTTTTAAAGGCTGAGGAATATTTCATTGTATAAATGAACCCCATTTTCTTTATTCTCTTCAGAGATATCTAGGTTGTGTCCAGTTTCTGGCTATTATGAGTATACAACCAACGAACATGGTTGAGTAAGTGTCTCAGAAGGAAGTGTCCTTTGGGTAAATGTCCAAAAATAGGAATAATTCTTGAAGTGGATCTTTTCCTAGTTTCTTGAGGAATGATGCCCTTGATTTGATATTGGCTATACAAGTTTCCCTTCCCAAAAGCAGTGTATGAGTGTACCTCTTATTCCATACTCTTGCCAGCATGAACTGTCAGTTGTTTTGCTTTTCTTATCCATTCTGACAGGTGTAAGATGGAATCTCAAAGTAGCTTTGGCATTTCCATGATGTTGAAAATTTTTAAGTTTTCTGTATTTAGAATTTTGGGCTTAGATTTCTCCATTTAAATTTGATTATCTTTTTATATCCAGTTTCTGAGTTCATTACATATTTTGGACAATAGTCCTCTATCAGATATGTACTTGGCAAAAATTGTTTTCCATTCTGTAAGCTGTCACATTTTCCAAAGTACTGTGTTTTTACTTTACAGAAGTTTTTCAGTTTCTTGAGGTCCTGTTTATTAATTGCTCATTTTAAGTCTATATTAAAGGTGTTCTGTTCAGAATTCTTTTCCTAGGCAAGTGAGTTTAAGGATTCTACACTTTCACTTTTTCATGTTCAGTATATCTTGTTTTATGTTGAAGTCTTTGATCTATTTGGAGTTGAGTTTTGTGCAGGGTATAAATATGGATCTATTTTGGTTCTATTATGTGCAGCCATGCAGTTTGACTAGCACCATTTGTTGAAGATGATTTTTTTCCCAAGATGTATTTCTGGCTTTATTTTTAAATCAAGAAGTAGGTTTCTCTCTCTCTCTCTCTGTCTCTCTGTCTCTCTGTCTCTCTCTCTCTCTCTCTCTCTCTGTCTCTCTCTCTCTCTCTCTCTCTCTCTGTCTCTCTGTCTCTCTCTCTCTCTCTCTCTCTCTCTGTCTCTCTCTCTCTCTCTCTCTCTCTCTCTCTCTCTCTCTCTCTGTCTCTATATGTGTGTGTATGTATATGTCTGTGTCTATGTGGGTGTATTTGTGTGTATGTATGTGTGTGTGTATTTCTGGTTGGGTCTTCAATTACATTACATTGACAAGCATGTCTGGTGTGTTTGTTTGTTTGTTTGCCAATAACTTGCTGTTTTATTGACTTACCTTTGCTTTACAACTAGAAATTGGGAATGGTAAGACCTGAAGCAGTTCTCTTATTCGTCAAAATTGTTTTACCCATTCTAAATATTGGTGTTTCCATATGAAGCTGAAAATATATCTTGCAAATTTTACAAAGAATCATATTAGAATTTGGATTGGGATTACATTAAATCTATAAATAGCTTTCTGTAGCATGTTGTTTTTTTGTTTATTTGTTTTACTACATTAACTCTATGATGTCACGAACATGGAAGGTCTTTTCATCTTCTAAAATCTTCTTCAAATTCTTTCTTCAATGACTTGAATGTCTATTTTTTTTCCTGAATTATTTCACAGCCTTCTTTATAGATTTTTAATTGGATATTTTATTTATTTACAATACAGATGTCATCCCCTTTCCCTATTTCCCCTCCCTAGAATCCCCTATTTTATCCCCACTCCTCCTATGTGCTTTTACACCATTTTTATTACATGCATGTATTAAGGTGAGTTCTAGGTTAAAGGTCTAGCAATACAATAGATGCAAATAGTCAAGGAACAAGCAAGACAATAAACACATATAGTCAGAGAACAAGCAAGGAATTAAACCCAACTTATGTGAACACTCCTTCCATCATTGTTTCTAAGGGTTTATCAGGATGACAAAAATACCTGAGCCTACTTCCCTGTCCTAGGCCAAAATTATTTTCATGTTGAAGCCTATTTCATTGTTCTAGCCTAAAATTTAGATTCTTGTCTGAAATTACTTCTTTATTCAAGCCTAATATTTAGATTCCTACCTGAAATTACTTTTATGTTCTAGCCTAATGTCTGATTCCTGCCTGAAGCCTAATTTTTTGGCCAAGGCCATATTCCTTCCAAGCAGCCTATTTCCTTGTAATTGGCTCATGTCTGATTATTGCCAAGCAGCCCCAAAGACTCTCAGCCTCTTCCCCTTTTTTATTTTATTAACACGATTGAGCCTGTATTAGATCACTCTGACAAGAATGCCTTCCTTACCCATCATGGAATATGCATTTTCCAAAGCAATGCATCTCTGTATTACGTTGGTAAGGCTCTGTGCAGAATCTCACCTGTCCTTGGCTTGACAGCCTGTTAATTTAATAACTCTTTTTGGGAGTCCATTTAAGGGATAAAGGCATGTACTTTGGCTGCCAACATGTTGATGTTGTTAAAGACAAGCTTTAACACAATGGGCAGGAATAAGAGTATTCCCAGGACAAATAGGGCTAGCATGATCAAGCTATATATGCCATTCTTGAAGCATGACCACAATAGGAATGCTGACCACAGTCCACAGGTAATTTTATCTGCAGTATCTATAGCATCAACATTCTTGAAACTCATAAGTTCACTATGTAATGTTAAAACATCCAGAAAAGTGTTAGAATTATGCCAAATTCACACTGCAATTGTCTTTAAACTTCTTCCTAAATATAATGACTACCATGATACATTTTAGAACTAACATAAATCCAATGGTATTTAGCATGACACTAGAGATGGTTCCTTACCCTTAAATTCTGAACCTCCTTCCAATACTTTGAATAGGATATAGAGCATCAATCTGTTCTTTCAAATGCCTATCTAAGTCCTCTTGTATATTCAGCACATTAGTAACTTTTTTGATAAATGATTAACAAAAGTAGCTGTCTTAACCTCTTGTGTCACAGCAATTGCAGAAGCAGTGGTGCTAGCAGTTAATGTAATTAAAGCTGTTATATCAGCAATAATGAAGCCCACTACCCTCTTGTTCTGCTTAAAGCTGGACTCATTTCTTCCAGTACTTGTAAGCTATTTTTAGAATATCAAGGTTCTGTGATACTCAGGAAAATAAAACAAAAGCTGGTTGGTAGACCTCCATAACTGACATGCTGGTTTTCAAAACACAAACACAATTAGAGTGTGTAAAATCAATGCAACTTACATTAAATACTGTAGAAGAAACAAAAGTATTATTAACTTGACAATTAAAAGAGCCTTAACACATGTCCTAACACTGGTTGACATCCAAATCCTGCCCCAACTTTATCTCTTGCTAAAATAACATCATAGAGAACTACAGCTAATTTCTAAATATGTCTCTGAAAATGTCCAGAACCAGACTTCCAAATGAAGACTGTTTTTTCCAATACTGGATTGATTTCTAGACCAGTACATGATTGAGTCTGAATAACTGGTTACATTTAACAACAATACAAGAGGCATTATAGCTTCTCTTTTTGATTTTCTGTTCTACAAGCTTGAGGCAAGACAGCTAGTCCCATCACGGGTATAGGTAAGCAACGGTGGGTCAGGAATATACATCTAATACAGCTTCCCAGTCACCATTTTCAGGGCACTCTGCAAGCTCACAGGTCAGTATCATTCTTTGTTCTGGCATCAGCATGTCTCACTTGTTGCTCTGGCGGCCACCATGCTGCTTCAACATTCTGCAGAAAAAAACACAAACATGCCCTCTTCCCCATATTTAATACCTGATCAAGATTATGCCTTATGCCAGCAAACAGATTCTTCCCTTTCACCTATGCATAAGTATGCCTAGTTGTAAAGTACCATAGACACTCAGCAGAAAGTTCCTTGGCTTCCAATTTTTTTAAAAAAAAATATTTAAAAATAAAAAATAAAAAGAATATGATTTAAATAAATTTGTGGTGTACAGGGTTATATCTCTTTCTTTTTATTTCATGAATATATTCTTTTAAAGTTCCATGGGCCTATTCTGTAGGTTTTTTTCTTGAAAATTATGAGGAACCCCCATAATATGGGTAATGTTAAATTGCTGCTCAAATGTCTCAAGGATTCTACTGCAGTAGCCAGTTCCATTATCTGTTTTTTGTTTGTTTGTTTTTCTTTTTGTTTTGTTTTAATTTTTTGTTGTTTTTAATTGGGTACTTTATTTATTTACATTTCAGATGTTATCTCCTTTCCCCATTACCCCACAACCCAGAAACTCCTTAACAAATCCTCCCTCCTCTTATTTCTATGAGAGTGTGCCCATACATATCCACCAACTCCTTCTTCCCTTCCATGAAATTCCCCTTCTCTGGTGCATCCAGCCTTCAAGGGACCTAGGAGCTCCTCTCCCACTGATCCCCAATAAGTCCATCCTTCTCTATAATATAACTAGAGACATGGGTCCCTCCATGTGTGCTCCCAGGCAAGCTGTTTAGACCCAGGGAGCTCTGGTTGGTTGGTATTGTCGCTCTCCCCTGGGGCAGCAAGTCCCTTCAACTCCTTCAGTGTTCTCTCTAACTACTCCACTGGGGACACTGAAATCAGTTTGATGGTTAGCTGTGAGCATCTGCCTCTGTATATCCAGGCTCTGGCAGTGCCTCTCAGGAGCCAGGTATATCAGGCTCCTGTCAGCATGCCCTTCAGTATATCCACAACAGTGTTTGCATATGTTGATTGCATCTGAGAGGGATCTCCAGGTGGAGCAGTCTCTGGCTGCTCTCTCCTCTAGTTTCTGTCCCACACATTGTCTCATATTTGCTCCTGTGAGTATTTTGTTACTTCTTCTAAGAAGGACCAAAGCACCCACACCTTGGTCTTTTTTTTCCCCTTGGGCTTCATGTGATCTATGAAGTATGTCTTGGGTATTGTTAGATTTTGGGCTAATATCCACTTATCAATGACAGCATACCATGTATGTTCTTTTGTGTTTGGATTACCTCACTCAGGATGATATTTTCTAGTTCCATCCATTTTCCTAAGAATTTCATGAATTTATTGTTTTTAATAGCTGAGTAGTACTCCATTGTGTAAGTGTACCCACATTTTCTGTATCCATTTCTCTGTTGAAGTACATCTGGATTCTTTCCAGGTTCTGGTTATTATAAATAAAGCTGCTATGAACATAGTGGAACATGTGTCCTTGTTATATGTTGGAGCACCTTTTGGGTATGTGCCCAGGAGTGGTATTGCTGGATCAACAGGTGATATTATGTCCAATTTTCTAAGGAACTGCCAGACTGATTTCCAGAGTTGTACCAGCTTGCAATCCCACCAACAATGGAGGACTGTTTTTCTTTCTCCATATCTTCGCCAATATCTGCTGTCATCTGAGTTTTTCATCTTAGCCATTCTGACTGGTGTAAGGTAGAATCTCAGGAGTGTTTTGATTTGCATTTCCCTGATGACTAAAGATGTTAAACATTTCTTTAGGTGCTTCACAACATTTGTTATTCCTCAGTTGAATATTCTTTGTTGAGTTCTGTATCCCATTTTTTAATAGTGTTATTTGATTGTCTAGAGTATAATTCTTTGAATTCTTTGTAAATTACTGATATTAGCCCTCTATCAGATGTAGGATTGGCAAAGATCTTTTCTCAGTGTTTGTGGATGTTTTGTTCTGTTGACATTGTCCCTTGCCTTACAGAAGCTTTGCAATTTTATGAGGTCCCATTTGTCAATTCTTGATCTTTGAGCATAAGCCACTGGTGCCCAGTTCAGGAACTTTTTCCCTGTGTTCATATGTTCGAGGCTCTTCTCCACTGTTTTTTCTATTAGTTTCAGTGTGTCCGATTTTATATGGAGGTCCTTGATCAATGTGGTCTTGAGTTTTGTACAAGAAGATAAGAATGGATCAATTTGCATTTTCCTACATGCTGACCTCCAGTTAAATCAGCATCACCTGTTGAAAATACTGTCTGCCCCCACCTTCCCTGAATGGTTTTAGCTCCTTTGTCAAAAACCAATAGAATATATGTATGTGGGTTCATTTTTGGGTCTTTGAATCTATTCCACTGATCTTCTTGCCTATCTCTATACCAATAACATGCATTTTTTACAACTACTGCTCTGTATACAGCTTGAGATCAAGGATGGTCATTTTCCCAGATGTTTTTTATTGTTGAAGATAGGTTTTTTGCTATCCTGGGTTTTTTGTTATTCCAAATGAATTTGTGTGCCGCGCCAACCCTGACCAGGAGGAATTAAGACATGGAACAATCGGTTCCTTCTCACAGCAGTTTACTCAGGATGCTTAGCAGTTGGTAGTCAAGATGGCGAGCCCTCTATCCCTTCCTGGGCACAGCTTATAAACCCTGACAGGAGCCCATGAACTCATGCCACGTATCATCTCTCCATAGGCTCGTGAGGTTTGCATAAGATCAGGCCACCTTGAAGCACAGCCTTCACACCTAATAAGGACTTGTTTATCACTCGGCCCTCGGGTGGCCATCACCATCTTGGGGTGAGGTTCTTATGGGGCCTAACAGTTCCCCCTTTTTGTTTAAATCGAAAAACATCACAGGAAGCATTGACCTCTACCCAGCAATTAAAGTATTTAAAGGGGAAGATTATACTACCCTCCTTTCGGGATCACCTCTCAGAGTGATGGTAGACCCATCCCACACTCCTTTTTTACCAGGATGGGATCAAGGGAATGCAAAACCCATATGCATACAGGTATACCTCCCTGTGCCAAGATAATCGGGAAATCTGGCACAGTGCGGTGCCTCGCCCAACATGTGACTATTTTTTCACATTGGGGAAAATGCGCCAATCTCAATGGCATAAAAAGCTTGTGCTATCATGGCAAGATCTCTCTTTCTGGCTTGAGCCTTATGGCAGAGGCAATAGAGGCAGAGAACCAAGACAACTAACAAGACTATAGCCAACGCCCCTATGCCCGCCCACTCCTCCTCCTCCTTTTTCCTTTTCAAAAGGGCTATCGCCTCCATTTTGGCTAGCAACTCTTCTACATAGATCTTCCTCCATTTTGTTTAACTCATCCTCTTCCTCGCCAGAGCTTTCTGAGCTGCTATCACCAGAGCTTTTTGAGCTGCTATCACCATCCAAATCCTTCAGACTAGAATACAGGCTAGCAATCCCCTTCTTACTTTCATGCCAATCCACTAGCATGGGATATCTTTCCAACTTCTGAGATCTTTGATTTCTTTCTTCAGCGACTTGAAGTTCTTGTCATACATATCTGTATTTGCTTGGTTAGATTCACACTGAGGTATTTTATATTATTTGTTACAATTGTAAAAGGTGTAGTTTCCCTAATTTCTTTCTCAGCCTACTTATCCTTTAATTAGAGGAAGGCTACTGATTTATTTGAGTTAATTCTATATCCAGTCACTTTGCTCAAGTTGTTTATCAGGGTTAGGAGTTCTCTGGTAGAAGTTTGGGGTCACTTAAGTATACCTCTCCTGGGCAGATACCCAAAAGATGCTCCAACATATAACAAGGACATATGCTCCACTATGTTCATAACAGCCTTATTTATAATGGCCAGAAGCTGGAAAGAACCCAGATGCCATTCAACAGAGGAATGGATACAGAAAATGTGGTACATTTACACAATGGAATATTACTCAGCTATTAAAAACAATGAATTCGAAAAATTCTTAGGTAAATGGATGGAACTAGAAAATGTCATTCTGAGTGAGGTAACCCAAAACACAAAAGAACACATAGGGTATGCACTCATTGATAATTGATATAAGGCCCAAAGCTTGCAATACCCAAGATACAACTCATAGACCACATGAAACTCATGAACAAGGAAGACCAAAGTGTCGATGCTTTGGTTCTTCTTAGAAGGAGTAACATAATTCTCATGGGAGCAAATATGGAGACAAAGTGTGGGACAGAATCTGAAGGAGGGGCTGTCTGGAGACTGTTCCACCTGGGTATCTATCCAATGTGCAGTCAGTCACCAAAGGTAGATGCTGATGTGGATATCAGGAAGTGCATGCTGATAGGAGCCTTATATATCTGTCTCCTTAAAGGTCTGATAGAGCCTGACATATACAGAGGAGGATGCTCACAACTAACCATTAAACTTATCAAGGGTTTCCCAATGGAGAAGTTAGAGAGAAGACTAAAGGAGCTGAAAGTGTTTGTGGCCCCATGAGGAGAGCAATAATACCAACCAACCAGAGTTCCCCAGCTCTTCCAACTATATTGAAGAAGATAACACTGATGCAACTTACTGAACATGGAGAAATCAAGCTAGTCCTTTTCTGTAGTGACTTGTGCTCATTATTCAGGAAGGTAATCTATGGTGCCAAAGGACAAATATAAATACCAAGGCAGCATAAAATCCTGCAATCTATAATGATTTTCTGCCTGAAAAATAAGATAGCAGAAGGAACCAATCAATATGTGAGTTGCTTTAAGTCTGTTATTTAACAAGGTTGAACCTATAACTTATGATGCATAGGTAGTCAAAGACTTGAGACTAGGTAGCCCAAGGATCTAGGTAAAATAAAATATTACCATTTTACTAAGGAAATATAGCAAGAAAATTTATCCTAATGATATTCTGCTACACTCATAAATCAGTGTCCTTTTCAATCATCATGATAGAAGCTTCCTCTGTAACAGATGGGAACAAATAATAGAGAGACCCACAGCCAGATATTCTGCATAGAGACCTGAGACAAACTGAGATATTCCCATCAAATCCCTCCCCTCAGAGTTCAGGAAACTCCACAGAAGAGGCAGCAGAAAGTTAGAGCCAAAATTCTTGGAGGACAAAGGAACTTTCATAGACTAAGGCAGTATTCACAGGCCTGGAATGGCTCTGAACCAGATGGCACCCTAGATCTGAAAGAAGTAGATACTACATGTCCTCATCACTAACCCTGTAGCTATCTCTTATTGATAATCACTTTCAAATAAAAATTTACCTTTCTCCAAGTAAGTTTGATTACAAACTAGACTTAAGGGGAGGCTCTAGGCCTACCATTAGATATCCAAGAAAAAGCAACTCAGAGACATCCTTGGAGGGTTTTAGTTTCATAATGTCATGCCAGAGATTGTAACTTAATTTTCTTCTTCATCACCATTATCCTCATAATCATCGTCAGCACCATCGATTTATTTACTTTACCTAGAGTTGTTTTCTACATATAATATGGCTTCTTTTATGTTTCTAGAGGATTCCCGAGTATAAACAAAAGTGGGTCTCTGTGCCTTTATCATTTTCCTATGAAAGTCTTGGGCTCTCTTCCTAATTTTTGTTGTTATTTTGTCCTATTCCATTTTTTGTTTTGTTTTATCTCATTATATTTTATTGTTAACCCTTAGGTGTCTGTTGAGATTTTACTGAGAGACTGAATGTGAGTAAATCCTGATGATAAGGGAAAAGTATGCAGGACCTCAAAGGTTCTAGCGGAGAATAAAGTGAAATTAGATTGTATTACATAAAAATTATTTTCAATAAAAGGAAAAAAAATGTTTAAAGACCTGTTGATCATGTCATTCTTAGCAACATACATTCTTAGCATCACCATGCATGCTGTTCAGTGTTGTGGTTGGTTGTTTTCCAACTTTAGACGCTTACATGGTACATTCTGATTCTATAAAAATGAATCCTGTATGAAAAGGCTTTCAAGTCAGTCCCAGCACATGGGACCCTGGGACCTGTATCTCTAGTTGAAGTTCAGGGTGTCTTCACCAGTAGTGCTTCCACCATGGGGGGTCAGAAAAAGATGACAATGACAAAGATCTGACATATTTTGGATGTCTATTAGTGATTTCTGTACAATAATTCAAAACTGGCCTATTGATGCATGGATTGGTATATTATGTTAGATGGTCTCAGGCTCTTACATGAAGGACTATCAGCCTAGACAGGAAATTTTGATTCAAACTTAATACATATTTTTATATATTGCCTTATGTATATTGCAGATATTTTAATCAGCTAATATTATGAGTCTTTATGATATTTTCAGGCATCTTTATAATAATTTTAGTCTTCTCTCTCCATCCTCAGTATTTATATCTCCTTCTTTTCCTGAGAACATCCATCTTCGTCATTTTCCCCATCACATCAGATGCTTTATACCATACTACTGTCTTCCTGTTGCTTCCCTACAATGCATCCAAAATGGTCTCCTTCTAGTTCCCTGATTTCTGTAGTTATTGAAGGATAAGTGCTTATATCTGAAGGTCTGAAACAAGAACCCTCAGTTGAGAGAGGACACAAAATATTTTTCATTTGGGGTCTGGGTTATAAATAAATATGTTTTTTTTCTAGTTCCATCTATTTATCTTCAAACAAAGGGGAGAGGAATTTGGTAACTATATTTTAATTTCAATAAATATAATTAAAAATAAATAAGAAGATGGGGAATAGGTATGGTAACTGGAGAAGTTACATAAAAAGTAAGACTAGATATTATCAAAATGCAATAACAGTATGGAATATATATATATATATATACATACATATATATATATATATATGTATATATATATATATATGTATATATATATATATATATATATATATATATTAGTAAATGTTTTGAACACTGCTTTTATTTTAAATCCATGTTAGAATAACTATTATCAAAAGGAGGAAGAAAAAGATGCCCATGAGCACCTCTGGTAACAAAATATATTTAACACAACCATTTAGAAAATTAGAATGGGAATTCCTCCAAAAATTTATTTGGGTTATATACAAAATTAATGAAATCAATATTAAAAATATATCTGCATTTTTGTTTTCTTCATAATTATGATATGGATGTAATCAATGAAATGTTGATAAACAAATGCATAAAGAAAATGTGGAGTTCAAGTTTTATGAACTTTGTATAAGTATGCAATTAAATGTGATAGCTTAAAGTAGTAATGACTAATACATTTCATAAAACAAGGAAAGAGTATGTGGCATACATACTCAGTGGAATACTACTTAGCTATTACAGAGAAGGTTCCATTTGTAAGAGCTTGCATCACCCTTAAAGATATTACATTAAATCAAGTAATTCGGATGATGAAAGACAATCATGAATTATTTCACTGTAATATGGAATTTTAAAATGTTTAACTCATAGGATCAGAGAAGATTGTGGTGCACAGATAAATAAATGCATGTATAAAGTTCTGTTTGATAAAGAAAATTTTCAAAAGTCTAATATAAAACATAATTATTAAGTTCAATGAGTAATGAGATACATATTAAAAATTAGTAATTTATTTTTGGAATTCTTACTATGAAAATTATACACATTTTAAAATGTCTCTATCTTAGACAAATTTATCAATTTCATAATCTGTAAAACCCACATTGTATATGATAAACCTGTTTGATATCTAGTGTCGATTTTAATTTACTAGTGAAGATCAAATAAAATGAACAATATTCATGTAAATATATTTATATAAAATAGCTATATTTTTACATGTTTCTATTACATATTAATTTTTACATTTATAATTCTATATTTATATTACAGGTATATTTATATATTTCAGAAATATGTATTTAATATACATACATATAGAGGGAGATAGAGATATCAAAAGATATTTGTTAAGTTAGTAATATCGTCTAATATAGCTGGCATTTTTCTTAACATTGACACACTTGCCATTGTTAGGATGCTAAAGAAAGTGTTTCAAATTACTTTCTGACTAAAGATACAAATAGCAATGATGTTTTGAAGTTTCTGCATAATTTAGAATATGAACAAGAAGAAAAAGAAAATGATGCTGATTTTATTTTTACTGCTTATATATTCTGTTTTAAATTTCATTATATTGCCCTGTGGTGAGTGATGCTCACTTTAGAGCAAGGTACACAAAACATTGAAGAACCACTTTAATCCTTTTCTCCAGAATGTTTTAGTCATAGTTTGATATGAAACTGATGTAAAATAGATTAAATTCTCTTTTGAAAACCAGAACTCGATATCACTCCCAATACTGTTTGTTTTCCAATAGTTTGAATTAGGGTTTTATCATTCATTGAATTGTTTTAGACCTCTAACATTTAATTTTCATAATTATTTTATTATTATTCTTGTTATTATTATTTTAGTAATAGTAGTAGTGGTAGTAGTATTTGCTCTCTTGTTCCTTGTAATAACTATGAGTGCCTTCTTAGACAACTTCTTTATTTACAATAATCTCATAAAAATCATAGGCTATAAATTGTATGCATCATTCACAAAGTGCCACTAAAATAGTTTTTGAAGACAACACATTTTATTGATCATATGCAGCAGTGGTAATTGTAACTGGAGAAATTCAGCTTGCACAGCACCTCTGAATCTTAGTGTTCCAGTTCTTCTTCCCATGGCTCTCTTCTTAATTTCATAAATTGTGTCCTTTGTGTGGCTCTCTACCCTTAAACAATTGACTCCCTTCACATTATATTTCATTGTCCCAGAAAACAAGTACATGACCAAAACCACCTTCTTCAGCATATTATCTCAGTCAAGCCACCAGAGCAGAATGAACATGGATTATGTCATTGCACACAATAGAGGCAGGTTAAGAAAAAAGACACTTCAGTTCCACATGACATCTTAATTCCAGAAGATACTACAAAATATAGTTTCCATGTGTATCCAAGAAGAACATATTTAATGAAGTAGTGATTAAATACCTATTTTTATGCTTCAAGAAATGATCCAAGAATATGCCTATAGTGGGGAAATGTACATACTATACAGCAGTGTTTTTTACTGCATCTCTTTACATCATCATGAATGTCAGTGCTTTGTTCAGTCTGCACACAGGTGATGTGACTTTATTCTCATTTGCTTCTTCCTATACTTTCAACACTTCCAAAATGCAAACCACATATCTGCAAAGTAACCTAACCCTTATTTTTGCTAAGCCATGTACCATGTAAGTTGTTTTCATAGCCATGCCTTTTTAATTAAACATAAACCATAATGTTTTTTTAAATGAAACAGAAGACATAACTCCCATGAGAGAGACAATTGGTCTGTGTAGGCCCATAAACAAATCCTCTTGGCAAAAACTTTCTCCAAAATTCTAAGCATTCTCTCCATTGAGTTAAAGTCCGTCATCAACACTGAGAGGTGGTCTGCCAAATGAGATATTATTTGAACAACAGTTTATTACAGATGTCTCTGTCGTTCAGAAATTCCCTGTGAATTAAGCAACACTGTATGGGAACCATGTCACAGAACATGTTCAATACTTCCTTAATTTCCTCTTCATCTTGCTCAAGTATTTTCTCTTTATTCTAATGCTTCCACAATGTTCTTTGGAACACCTTTCAACCCCCCAGATTATTAGCTTCACTGGTATGCAAGAAATCGATTTGTAGCCTCTGAAGTTTTAAAGTCAAGGAGAAGAGTGAAAGTACATTAAATAAAATATTTCCTATATCTTCATTAGTTTTTGGTGGTAAACACTTCTTTAAAACATCTTTTTATTATTCCCCAAAGAGATTTTCCTCTCTGACTTATTTTGTGGCTGTTACACTGGGAATGGTAACAAGCCCTGAAAATATACTCCCAATGTGGCTTATTAGGTAATGAATTACTTCCTGAGATTAATATAGTATGCAATGCCTCAGACAGGTGAAAAGTCTAATTGCTTTTCATGCTTGCTCTATACCAGTTAGGAAACAAAGAGTCAGGTATGTAATGCAAGATGCTTTCTTTCTTAATTATATATTTATATATTTTTTTCTTAATTTTATATATTATATATATAATATTCTTAGGATAAGTATTTCAAACAATGAACAATTTTCCTCCTATTCATTGTGGCCAATCACCTCACACAGAATACTGATTGGACAAGTTTACAAATACCTTTCTTTGTGATCTATTGTATACTTGTACAGTGAATATTTCTGAACTAAAAGTTACCAAATTTTACTACAAAAGATATAGAGACAGATTTGAGTGTAGGCAATGTAATTCTACAACTTTTCTTGTAACTGGTTCTGACAGCAATCCCCCAGTCTGCACAGAGGGCAAATTAAATTGTGTGCAAGATATCTCCAGATAACAGAAACTGCCTCCTGTCACCTCCCCATTAGCTTCACAGAGGTCTTTACCTTTATCTCAAAGGACTAACTCTAAAGTTCTCTGCAATAATTAAGACAGCATATGCCAGGCTTATCTACACAATAGCAAATTTGTAAAAATAATAAAAATATATAAATGCACAATTGAACTGGGATATGAGAAATTTAGTGTCTCCTAAAGTGTGAAGCACCTTGCAAATGGAGCCAATAGTTAGAATTCGTTTTAAGAAAAAAAAAATCAATAGTTTAGAGTATGTGCAAAAATCCTGGGTTTTTTTTTTTGGGGGGGGGAGTTTGTACTAAGAAAGAGCTGAACCAGCAGGAGTGACAAGCCCCAAAGTCACTGCCCTGTTCTCCAAGGAGGAAGTAGGAAATTCCTTTTCTCTACAGTGCAGGTGTCTGTCTGATATGGCCAGAACATCAGCCATAAGCAAAGCAGGTACCACTCAGGAGGAAGTGGGAAACTCAGATTACAAAGATTTGTTCCCAAAGTCCTATGCCTTTAATATTCTGCTACCACTCTTCTGGTGTTGATCCCCCCAAAAGACCATAGCCCTTCCTCTCAGGTCTCTACCCTACAGCAGGCTCAAATGGATCAAAAAGGATATAAAACCTGGAAAATTGAGTAATTTCAATACCTTACACCAAGATAGAGCTCAATATATTGACACAAACTCTAAGTTCAGGGAACGAAAAATAGCTAATCATAAAAGGAAGAATATGATATCCTATAACTACAGCTGTTAAAGAATTTGATGTTATGGATATTGTTTTATATAGCAAAGGAAAGTTCCATATCTGGATTTAGACAGTTAACAAAAAGTTATAAAGTATAGTTGAATAAACACTTAGTTTATTCAAATAACGAAAAAGAAACTAATTGACATTAATAAATATATACGCACATATATGCACTTATGTCTAATAAATTATATATATGTATGTATATATGTATATAACATATGTGTATGCGTGTCTCGGCCTGAACAAAATGTTGAGGCCCGGGCCGACCCACGTTTGGGCGGCCACTGTATCCCGGTCAAAGCTGCTGCTCCGGTCCATGGGTCGGGTTCAGCAAGAGCAAGAGTGAGGACAGACTCGAAGAATGCAGACCAGACAGAGTGTAATTCAATCCCGTTTATTCTTCAGTCCAAGTCCTAAATCTTGAGTTCCTAGTGCCTATTCCCTAGCTCCTAGTCCCTCCAAGTTCCAAGTTACTTCTTCCAAGTTCTCTTCCAAGTGCCTGCTACCTGTCTTCTCTCTGCTGTGTCTGGTTCTCTCTCTATAGTCTGATACTCTGTTCTGTCTCTGCCTTTTATATGTCTCACTTCTAAGCCACGCCTCTAAGTCACACCTATAATCATGCCCTTAGGTCTTGTCTCTAAATCTTATCTCTAAATTACACTCTTAAATCACACACCTTTAATCTCACACACCTTTAATCTCAAGGTATCTAAACCAAGATTATCGGAGTGTGTTCAGCTGTTGTAGGCTATTGTAATCCAAATCACATGTCAGGCTATATGGCTCAATATGGCTGCAAAGCTGATAGCCGTTTTCTGCTAAAAGTCGGCCCCCAACATATGCGTGCTTGTGTATGTATGTTCTAGAATAAATACTAAAAAACTTTAAATAATTTTACATCTATATATTCATACGAGAAAATTTACCAAATCTAAATTTTTCAATCATTTAATATTGTAGATAGGTAAAAGAAAAAAAAAAGTCTGAAGCATTTTTTATATTGCAATCCCATAGAAACAACAACAATATCATCTAACCAGAGCTTCCCCTCTCCCCCCTGGAACTCCCAGGGGCTAAACCACAAAGCAGAAAACACATGGATGGTTCCATGGTTCCAGCGACATATGTAGCAGAGAATTGCCTTATCTGGCATCATTGGGAAGGGGAGCCATTGGTCCTGTGGAGGCTCGATGACCCAGCATAGGGGGATGCTAGAGAGGTGAAGCAAGGGTGTGTGGGTGCACGGAGAGCACCCTCTTAGAGGCAAATGGGAAGTGGGATGGGACGGGGATGTTGCAGAGGGGAGACTGGGAAAGCGGGCAACATTTGAAACACAAATAAAATAACCAATAAAAAATAAGAGATCTCATGAGCAAATATCAAGAATGGTACCATCTGCCTGTGAAGCTAAGTAATCAGTTTACTTTTCTGACCACAACTCTAGCAGTTGACACATGTTTAAGTAGCATCCCTGTATCCTGTCCCTGGCAGAGTGGACCCTTTCTGAACTTATCTCTACTTTTTCCTCACCATTGCTACTGTGTTCCTTAAGATGATTATTATGATGATTATCATCATGATAATAAATTGATGATAATCTGATAAAGGGCAACACTTCCAGATTGTTTTTTAAACTCCAATTCCATTGTTCTCTTTGTTACTAATCTCATTTCATGTTTGTAGCATCTCTAAGCCTCAAGTTACAACCTTCTTCCTTTCTCAATTAATCTTTTCTATTTCTTCTTTAATTGCCAAAATTAGCTCCCTGAGTTGTTAGTTGGTTCCTTTAAAACCTGAAATGAAAACATGATTTTCTAAAAACGTTTAAAGTCAGATAATTTGGTAGCTGTGGTTATGAGTTTTATTTTATATCAACTGCATACTATATACTTGTCTTCTTTAGCAAACTTTTGGAGACCCATATAAATATAAATCAGTGGTCACTGATTTCTTTACCTCTTATGCCTTGAGGATATTAACTCTAAGATTACTGTCATACTCAGCATCAGTAATAGTATCAAAATCCTTGGCAATTTTCATAACTATACTATCTTGACATACTGACTTGTAACCTCCTCTCATTCAGCTTTTTGAACTCCGTTCCTAACCATTCTCTCTTTATCTCATGTCTGACATTGTCATTGATATAAACTCATCCTATTTCTAATCACAGTTTAAGAAACTTAATGGCTACAATACCACTTCCCATATTTCTATTAATATATCACTTTCAGAAACCTTCAATATTCTCCAATAACGTCACCAGAGTTATTCATAGACTCTCCCTCACAACACAGATTGATTTTTGTTTCACTCAGTTTCAATTCAAGTTTTTCAAAGAAAAAAATGAGTTGACCGTATTTTCATGCAATCATTTACTGTCTCTTAGACAATTTTATATATTGTAGCACCTGTAACAGTTCATTTCAAATCTATTTTTAATACTGAGTTTTAGTTATGTGCTCATACAACTGATACCTCCATATAACTTTTATGTCTTTCAATAGTAAAATCTTTTTAAAAGCATTATTAAATTTATAACTAAATTATTAAAATTTAGTTATAAATATTTGCTTTTATAACTTAGTTTTTTTATCAAACACTAACTTATCAAAATTTTAATGCTATGTAGATTTTATTATGGAAAATCTAGAGCTTTGCGATTTTTTGAGGTCTATGATGAATTTTGAGTTCAAAATTCAGAACACTGTGATAACTGTTTCTAAATTCAAATATTGGTGCACAGAAATAGAAGTGTTTCATTATATTTTTCTTCACAGAAGCTTTCCTTTTTCTATTAAAATATGTTTTTGCCTTTAAAGAATCTGTTGACTTTATCTGTTTATTTATATCTAGCCTTGTTATATTCTTCTTTGATCATTTGATTAGAAACCATCCTACTGCCTGAAATTATTTGAACAGATTCTAAAAAACCTATTATTACAATATTTTCAAATGGTTGGTAGAGTTTCCTAGTAAAATCAGGTGGGTCTGGTTGCTATTTCTTCCATGTCTGAAACAGATGTAGACACTTTTGGCTTTTAGCTCTCAGTGTCTTACTCCATTTTCTCTAAGATACACATTGCTGAGATGAAGACTGTTTACAGTGTTCCATAATTATTATTTTTACCCTATAATCCTTGTATCATATTTAATATGGCTAGTTTTTCTTTTTGCCAGACATCGTCACTTTTGTTCATTGTCATTCTGTCATGGGTAAATAAGACCACAGAGAAGAATGAAACATGAATTTAATGAATGTTGTGTTCTTAAATATATTCAATACAGAATTCAGATCCTATTTTAGTTAGCTGTGTTCTTCAGGAGAAGAATCTTCTTCTCTCTCTTATTCACTATTACTAAAAAAAAAGCAAGAAATACAAATAGCAAGAAACAAAGAAGGCTCACAAAAGCACAAACAAATCTAAAACAAAAATTTACAAATTTATAAATTAAATTTCCTTAGGATTTTTATTCTGTTATATACTGATTTTATAATATATGTATTTCATTTTTATTGTATTTATCTTGTTTCACAGTATCTTTTAAATTTTATTTAATCTTTTTTTAACACTCCAGTTTTTATCCCCCTTCCAGTTCACCCTCTGACTGTTCCACATCCTATACCTCCTCCCCTTCCCCATCTCCATGAGGATGTCCCCACCTCTACCCCCCTCAATGCACTGTTATATGTACTTGAATTTTATTGGTAGTGATGAAGTGTAGAATTAGGGGACCGTGGAGAATTCTTGAAATTGTATGTGAGTTTTTACAGGACTTGTGCTATACATTTGTGCTGTGACATAGACAATATAATGTAAAACCTCTGTATAAAAAAGTTAGCTTTAGAAGGAAGAAAGATTAGAAAATGCTATTACATTTTAAGATGTGAGTTGTTTAGATAACTGTGTGTACTTAGAGAAGTATCTGCATGTTTTCCTGCTCCAGTTTGATATATAATAATTACATTTGATGCATCTAAGTGCTGTTGTGTGTGATCTTTACTACATTCCAAGTCAAGGAACTCTTAAGACTCTTACTTTTCAATCCCTCAAATGTTAGTTAAATACAATTTTCTTCTTTCTAAATCTAATCCCCTTCAGTATTCTACTGTAGTGACAGAAAGCTAACACAAGATGTCAACTTGACACATTTCTCTATATGTGTATCTTCTCCCTCCTTGCCTGCTTTCCCAACTTCTAATCTTTTCTGTAGGTAGAGAAGTTTATTTGTTTGAAGTTTTGACCATTGTTGACATCTCCTCTCTTTGGTGAGACAGATACATAGTACTGTGTATCTACCTGCCAGCCAATAAAAGTTAGCAGTTCTTTGCTCTGGAGAGTGCATTTGTTACTAAGAGGGCTCAGAATATGTTCTTCAGCATTGTTTATTTCATCCCCTGGTTATATGACAACAAAAAGCAGAAAGAGCGCTGGAAGATGGTGTTTATAAGAATGTATCACACCCAGACTGATGCTCTGAGTTTTATCTTGCTCTTATGAATCAAAATTCTTCCTCTTGAATTATTCTCAATAGTCTTGGAGGTGTTCTAATACTTCAGGTAAGCAGTCTTGACTGTAACTCTAGATTTGCCTTTATTTTTGTATTTCAGATCGTCATTAGTATCTGTGACATTAGATAAAAGTAACTCAAAGAGAAATTATTCACTTTAGTTTATAAAAATGGAAACAAAAACCTCCCAACTCTTTTTGTGTGTTGTCTCAAAATCAAAAACTTGAATTTACATAGTTTCAAGAATAAATATGATTTTTCTATGACAGAATAAAAGTCACTTGTGTAATTTCAACTTTGGTCTTTATTAAAAAAACAAAAAACAAACAAACCAAAAAAAAAAAAAAAAAAAAAAGACACAAAAAAACCACAGAGCCTAAATGTAGGTGTAGTATATATAAACTGAAACCAGTTTGCTAAGTGAGAATATCCTTTCTCATTACTTTTCACACTCTCCACTAAACTTTTGTAGATGAGAATTCAAACAGCAAGCAGTTGCAGCTTATTTGTCTGAGATTAAACAGGTAGATTGCTGCTAAACTAGAATTCCAATATGCTTTCATCAGACTGCAATAACCATAGTCTTATAAGCTGTCTAGAATTTCATAAAATACATCTTTCATATATTAATGGTGTCAGTTCTCAGGAAATAGACAGAGAAAGACTGGTCTGCCTGAAACATGATGACATACAATTCTATTTTCTGAAGCTGCATTTCAGGTTGATGAAAATTCAAAAGCAAATTGGAATAGCATATGTTTTGCATAATAAAATTTTCATAGCCAAGAGAAAAACAAGGAACTGATTGGATTTTCTTGTCACCTACATTTACATAAACAACCAAACAGCATTGTTTTCTATACTACCAGGAGAACACATATATAAGTGCAAACTGTTGGCTTCAAAGAATGTGATCACGATCATCCTGAATATCCAACCTCCTTTTTCCAGAAATTAGACTTAAGATTTGGCTGAATCAAACTTACATTCTGATATATAAAATTTAGACTAACAAAATAATAGAAAAATAATACAGGCATATTTCAAAACATGTTTACCACAATACTTTTAAAAAGTATACATTTTAGATCCTGAATATAAAGTAATTTGGTACAATACTGTATCTGGATGACTAATGAAATGGTTTGCTTATTTAATTACGAGTATGTAGAACCATGAGAATATATATATATATGTATATACATATATATATCCCTACTATCTGTATGTGTAATGACTATATAAAAATTAATATTTTTATCAAACAGATATTTTTAGATTTCCTACATTTATCCAATTCTTATTTTTCTCTGACTGTAAATGCTATTTGAAGTGTGATTGTAATATTTCTTTCACAGACTTATCACATAACAAATTATTCTAGCACTATTTGAATGACTGTGGATTGTTTACTGGAAATATCAGAGTTCTACAGAAAATAATGAGTATTGTGAGTTGTAAAAATAGATCAGTTGGTAAAATAATTGAAGTAGAAGCATGAAGACCTAATTTCAAATACCTAGAAATTAAATGAAAAAAAAACCAAAATGTTACAATTTACAAAACAACAACAACAAACCCTCACAAACCTTGTGAAAGGACAAATCTACATTCCATGCTATGGAAAAGCAGAAAAAAAAATTTTTTGGATTTGATTGCTGGACTTTCTAGCAAAATTGAAAAAATCAAGGCCCAGTGAAAATATTATTTCAAAACTATGTATCAAAACTATACAATAAAATTTTATTTAGGAAATGCTCATGCATATGCCTTTTGAATAAAGAAGTTATTATGCCAAAAGAAACTTTTTCTTAAATGAAATATATTCAAATAAGAATTCTCTCACCCCATTTTATGAGTATCATTAGGCATACATTCTGCAGTTTTGATAGAATTAAAAGTCTTATTCTAGTTTTGTGCAGTATACATTAAGCCTTACAGTTTATACTTTGTATATGACATAATAAAGTTGAGTAATTTCTATACAAAATTTATAGAAGCAGTTAAAATATAAATAATACTAATTAGAAAAATTTTCATGTTATCATACCCAATTTCTGGTTAAAAATTATCAACTAAGCTGCATGGTACAGTTGAGAGTAATAGTATGAGAACTAGACCCTTATATGGGTAAATCTAAGTTATGTCCTTTGAAATTGTGTTAATAAGATTTAATTCACTTTATCAGCTTTATTGGGATCCAAGTGGCAATAAAATAGCTATCTTCTCTGGCTATCAAATAAACATATTATTGAAAAAATATCTGCTTATTGTGACCCTGTCTACCCATAAGCATGGAACTTTACTCATGCTTTTTCATTTAATCTTTAAGAAAAATGCTCTGAGATAGACATATCCATTGCCAAGGTGACTCCTGATTCTAACTCATATCAAGCAGAATTTCAAAGAAAGGACTAAGTTCTAGCTGTACTGGTATAAATTTCCAAGATAAAACACAATTTGGCTGTTAAAGTCCTCCATACATTTTCCCAAACAGCATGTATGTGCAAGTGTTTCATTACAATTATCTTCATCAGAAAGAGAGACCCAGGCCTGAAAAGTTGGCTCATCCAGCATTCCTGTGTAATCTTCCAGGATGAGCTGGCCACAGAGCAACAAATACAGTTGGGAAACTATTGTCAGCATATCCTTGGCTTAGGCCGTGGGATACTAGGAGAAGAGAGCCAGTTGCATTACCCAAATTACCCAGCTTTTTTTCTGAGCCACAGTTTGTAAAGGGTGATGATACCAAGTTATAGCTGAATCTGTGGGTAACACTGCTAGAAGACAAACAATATTTATCAGATATTCTGATTTGGTTCTTAAACATCTTTGTCTAAGTATACAAACATACAGACAAAAGGAACTCAGATATCTCCTAATTTGTCATTAATGTCAGATGATCTTATTACTCAAAGTGTTTTACACACATGAGATTCCAATTAGTGGATTTTTTTGTTTTTGTTTTTGTTTTTTTGTTTTTTGTTTTTTACCTCTTCTTTCTCTTAGCTTTAAAAACCACAAAATTAAATATAAAATCATTGCTGTTTTCAAATCTTGAGAAATCAATGAGCCTTTGGTAGCCATTAGATTATGTACATTGCTAATCAACTGAATTAAAGCAGATTTCTCATCCTTAAGTTTTTTGATCCTGTTAAAAATGTGGTCAACTACATTAGTGTTTCTAATCCACAACATTTTAGGAGGCAGGGCATATAAATAGAAGACATGGGGAATCTGTAAACTGTAGAGTATATGCCCAGTGTAAGCCTTTTTTCAACTGAAAAGGTTTTAAATGCTAGTTTGACCAAACAAATCAAATCTGAAGGAGTAAACTGGCCCATTGGTCCCATTATAACAGCTTAACATCTTGCATGGCGAAGTTAGAGTGTAAAACAAACACATTTCCTCTCTATCACACTTTTTTCTCTTCTTTTTTGGCTCAGAGAAAATGCTTCCATGTGTTATTACTTAGATTACAAAGACGTGTGGCCCTAGAGGGTGAAAAAACTATTTTTCGATTTCACACTCACAGTGCTTCCAAATCTATATAATAACTTCCGAGGGAACTGTTGTTGGCAGGTGTCTTGAACCATTTTTTTTCTAGTGGGAATGAAAAACAAAGCACATATATAAGGAAATGGTATCTGCACTTGTGCCTTTAAAGAATGACTTTTCTGTTCCTCTGAGGTCAACTTTAAATTAAGGAAAAGGCATAGAGAAAGTAGCAGAAAGATTTGATGATCATACACCTGTGAGGTTAAGTCAGATTACATACACAAGTTACTCCCATATCAAAACTGGATATTTATAGGAAACAATGTTTGATGCCTTTTCATTATACCAAAGTAATTTTTCACTAATCTGTTTTTTAAAATAATTTATTTGTAATATATTTAACTTAAAAGTGACTAGAAAAAGCCAGTGAAATCTCACATCTTTCCTTAATCTTCCAGTGTGTGCAAGTAAGAATTGTGTGAAAGATACTGAAATCTAGTCATGCCTAAGTATGATAGCTCAGAAATATGTTCATCCTTCAATAGCCAACTTTTGTCAAACTTTCTATATCATGCAGGGAGACTAATAGGGAGACAGCCAGAATTTAACAGTCAACATCAGTCTCAGTGTTCTCTCTCTCTCTCTCTTCTCTCTCTCTCTTCTCTCTCTCTCTCTCTCTCTCTCTCTCTCTCTCTCTCTCTCTCTCTCTCTCTCTCTCTCCCTGTGTGTGTGTTTTGTTTAAAATGTTGGAAAATTTAAAAAAATTAAAATACTTTAAAAAAAGCACTTACAGACTTGTCAAATCTCAAACTTGACTCATGATTTCATATTCTAATTCATAAACCAGTTCTTAGGAGTAATGACCATCTTACTTCATTCTGTTTAGAACAATAAACCAATTAAGTAATTTTTTCATGTATCCTTTCTTTGAAAGAATTAATTTCTAGTCTAAGAAACTCCTAAGCAACTAGAAGCAAGTGAGATTATACATCTTCCAGTTTGTGACATGGAATGCTAAGAGTTTTGGGAAATACAACTGAAATTTTGTTTAAATCTCTAGTTTATAACTATTCTGGTGATAACAAAGTTTATCTCTGAGTTGTGACTAGAGTAGTGTGGTACTGGTGAAGAGTTATCATGATCCTTTCTTTCTCCTGAGGAGATGCATACATTTCAGTGATTTCTTTATTATTTTTTGTGTTTTACACCAGCTTCATAACGTTAAATGTTTGATGATTTAGCACGTAGCTGGAAGCACCAGAACATGTAAGCAAATACCTGAAAGTCTAAATTATACAAGAAACATTCAGTGATGTAGATTGTCTAATGTTTATTTGAGGGAAAAATACATATGTGTTATTTGAGTTTAAATATATAGAGCATAGAAAAAAACATGGACCATGGTTTTATAAATAAAGACAGTATGATACACTAGTTCAAAAAGTAATCTACTGTTGACTCAGAAAATATATCAGATAAGATTTCTTTTATAATTTAAGTTACTTGGGACAAAGTTTTCATCATTTGATAACTATATAGTTCTGCTAAATCATCTTGTAAGAACCATGCAAAAACAAAGTTATCCTTTCTAGAAGTAACATGGTATTTATTTATTTATTTATTTATTTATTTATTTTAAATGACTAGAAGAGGAAAATAGTGGGCCACTTTTACTATGGGAATCTTTTTTTCAACACTAAACCATTAAAAGGGAGAAAGAACAATGAGGTGATAGAATAAGAACATAAAACAGGGAAAATGGGAACTTACACAAGAACGAATGTGAAGGAGTAAGCCTGCTCACATACAGGACCGGTCCAGTAGAGACAGTGTGTGTGCTGAGCAAACAAGACAACTCTGAACTTGTTTTAAAGTGAATCTGTGTTCCCTGAGAAACAGCAACTTCCCACCCCATTTCATCTGCTAGAGTCCCTGTGCTGCTCTGCGTAGCATGGCCCCGAAAAATTATATTTACTCACCAACTAAGTAATCTAGCAGCATAAGTACAGGTCTTCTCCCAGGATTGCCTTAAGGTACAAATTAAAATGTAAACGTGTAAAATATCAATAAAGCTGACATAAAACTTTTTGTTCCCAAAGATAGAAAGCAAAATGAGTATGGCCTTAGGGTAATACACTAGGCCTAACAGCTAACCAAGTCTCCTGCCACATATTATATTGGAGTGTTATTACATTGTGTCTATTAGAAGCATAGTACCCTTGAGATTTTACACAGTTTTGAACATAAATCCTTTAGCAGTTCACAGTTTAGTTGATGTGGAGGCATAGACAATGGCTTGAATGCTTAGGAGTGGGATGGAGGTACCAAAGCATTTCTAGAGATACCTAATGTGAGTGTCAAATTACCAGCCTCCACCAAGCAGAAGGGAATGCTAATTAAAGGGGTAGGACATGTTCCAGTTGTTCTAATCAAAGAGAGCTTAATCCTTCCATAAGCTGGCTGGCTTTGTTGAAGGAAATTCTGAACAACCTTGTTACATTTGATAACTGTAAGCCACTGACTCATGGCCCCTTGACAGCTAGCTGAGCATGTAATAACATTTCTCTGTATTTGGGGACTGGCTTAGCTGGCTTTATAATAGATTATTGTGGATGTTAAAGTGAAATGTTAGTCTTTCTTTAAAGCTCTGTATTCCCCGGTAATTAAGGTTATAAAAAGGGCACGGAGCACAATGCAGTTTCAAGGTCGCCAAACACAGATATAACAGCCTTCAGTTTGTGTAAATAAGGTATTAAGCATAGGTTTATTCTGCAATTGTGTCTTGAAAATAGGTTTTTCAAGAACAGCCTAGTAGCAAAGTGTTTTGAGGTGCGTAAGGAATGAGTGTGTGTGTGTGTGTTTTCTTACTCCATGTTGCAAAAATTAATGTCCAAAGAAAAAATGCAAAGAAAGGCAAGGAAAATATTCTTTCAAAATATAACAAAAAGAAGTTGAATGTTATCAGTTAAGAGAAGAACCAGATACAGGTGCAGAGCTTCATCTAAAAGCAGCTGAAGCTATTGGGTATTAGAACAACCTTGGATTAAGCACAACCTTTGGCAGGAGAGTGCCTGCAGAGACTACACAAACAAGGGTTTCACTCTAACTTTCAAGATCGTGACAGTTATTGGTTGTTTGTGTTTTCAACTCATTGTAATTGGGGGAAAAGTTTCAGGAAAAGTTCACCCAGGAGAGGCATGTAGTTACTTGTTTCAAAGGAAGCAATTGATGGAGTTTCATTCAACTTCAGTTCTAGTAGTGGCTCACTGTTTGAATTAGATCCTTATGTTAGCAATTACAATAGAAAAGCATTGTTCCATTGTGTGTTTTTTAAGAAATGATCCTTGAGATGCTCAACTGCCATATAATTTAGAAGAAAAAAAAAAAAAACCTAAGATTTTCTCTTTAAGTATTGTAAAGGTAAAAACAACTCCCAATAAAGCAAAAGACACACACTAACAGTATAGATTTCTATTGCAGATGGTCCCTAGAATCAGGAAGGCATAATTTATAGTGTCAGGAAGGCAATCATATTTTCATTCTACAAGATAAGATCAAGGCAGGTACTCCCCAAGGAGTAAACCTCTTTGCTTCAATTTTGAAGTGATGAAATGGAGGTTGTGTGATGCTTTATAGTGCAGACAAAAATGTCACACCAGTAATTGCTATGCAGGGGCTTAAGTACATGCCAAATAAAACCATAAATTATATTTCTCATGCATTAAGAATTAATTGTGTCAGTAGTTAAAAGAACAATTATCACATATTATGTACTTTTTAAAAAAAGATGTTAATAATCTAGAAAATCATTCGGATAACCTTTCATGAAAAGTAAGACTTTTCTTTTCCTTTCAAGGTATTTTAAATCTCTGTCTCATATATCTTCTATGGTGAAAATCTCATTTTATTCAAATTCCCTCTATAAAGATGGTATATATAATATACTGAAGGCTTCCACAATTTGTCAAATAAAACTATACTTTATAACATAATGGAGTCATTCAAAGTTACATGATAGAACAAAATGAAGTTTGTATAATCTTCAAGAAGGCAAAGCCATTTTTAGCAATAACCAAATTTCATTGTTCTCACCACACAAATCTACTCTGTTCACCTTTTAAAATATGACAGATACCACATCCCCATAAACCTGGTAACATTTGGATTGGTGCTTCTGTCCTCTCTTTCCTAGAGAGCAATTCCAACTTATGTTTGCATAGACTGACCTATTACCCAGGTTGAGCCACTCAGAACCCTTCTTGGATAATCATAAGACAAGAAAGATATAATGTTGGGCTGATCATGGCTGATATTCATGTTATTGGGGGGGAATGAAGGCCTAATAAGGATGTAGTAAATTTGTGGTGATCAAGACTGTGAATCCTATCATCCTGTGCCATTTGTGACAGCTAACTTTTGGCAATTCCATTCAGTGAATTCATTTTCAGTCCCTATACTTCCCATTAATGATTTTGATGTTTCTTGCTAATATAGTATTACTAATTTATCTAGGATCCACAGACCTTTCAGCTCAGTACAACCCATCCATTCCTTGGGTAGAAGTCATTGGTGTAGTCTGCAGTATTCTGGTGAGTCACTACTTCCCTATTTGTTCCTGACAAATGTTTTGTCTCTCTTGTTGTTTTAATATCATAGTGTAAGCTCAAAAACTGTAGGTGATATAGTTTAATGTTAACCTTGGCTTCCTTGAGTGTATGTATGCATGATGTATAAATATTCACATACAAGTTAGCAATACTGATTTCTATTGCCATTCACAACTCGTTGTACTCTACATGGAGTCATGCTCAGTTTTCAGGAATAATTTATGCCATGGAGTTACTCAGGACTGACTGAAAATGTTATTGTCACCCTTATCTCACTAATTCTTTCTGACCGCATGTGAGAACACTTCGGTTTGCTGAAAACACACTCCATATATATGAAGTCCAATCAAAGATCCAGGACTCTAAAGAGAAAAGATCAGGTGGTCATCAGAGGGAATGCTGATCTGAAACAAAGTAGCTTTCCTTTTTTGCCTGTCTGATCGAGAGAGAGAGAGAGAGAGAGAGAGAGAGAGAGAGAGAGAGAAGAAGAAGAAGAAGAAGAAGAAGAAGAAGAAGAAGAAGAAGAAGAAGAAGAAGAAGAAGAAGAAGAAGAGGAAGAAGAAGAAGAAGGGGAAGGAGAGGGAGAGGGAGGGAGAGGGGGAGAGGGGGAGAGGGAGGAGGAAGGGGAAGAGAAGGGGAAGGGGAAAAGAGGAAGGAGAAGGAGAAGAAGAGGAAGAAGAAGGAGAAGGAGAAGAAGAAGGAGAAGGAGAAGAAGAAGAAGAAGAGGAAGAAGAGGAAGAAGAAGGGAGGGAGAGAGAGGTTTACTTGATGGAAGATAGATGTTTTCAAATACATCCTGTTAACAAAAATAAATTAGACATATTCTGTGGAGCTGTAAGAGAAAGAACCAAATTGGGTGTGGTGGCAAGCCTGTCTGTCTATAGTCCCAGCTTTGGAACAGTCTAAAAGTATTTGGGGAGTTGTTTAAGCTTATGGGTTCAAGAACAGAGTAGATAGAAGAGGGACGATGGGAACAAGAGAAGAGAAAGAAACATAAAAGAAAACCATGAGAATGAAAGTCTAGGTGAACAGGAAAGGTATGATGTACAACCCAGTACTATACTCATCCTAGAAAATGGTAGGAGAACACTCTGAACTATACTAGCGGAATGAATTCACGAAGCAATACAGTTATTTTTATTGTCGAATGCTTTATATTTACTAGTCTTTTCTCATTGACACACCAGTAGCTAGGTTTACACCAGTAGTACTGTTAGGCCCTACTAATTAAGTTTGAATCTATTAGTTACCCTTCAGAGCTAGGCACAAAATGGGATTTTATAAAACCCCACACAAAAGCAGGGCAACTACTTCAATGAACTTGTGTGAGGAGCCTGAAACTTTATACCCTCTACCTGTGGAATGTCCTGAAGCCTTAGTAAGTTTACAAGTTCAGCTTCCTTCTCTAGATAAGAACCTGTTCAGCAAGTACCTGAGATTCCTCTCCATGCAAAGGAGGCATTCCCAGAACTTTACATCTAGTCAATGATTTTCATTTAAACTGAAAATACCTCCCCAATCTCCAAGGTCCTTATATGCCTGTGGTTCCCCCTAATAATGTATATGTGTACAAGCTCACCTGGAATAAAGGTATGCACACCACCTAAGATCATCTCAGAGAGCTATTTAGTTGAAGTCCATGGAGAAGGCCCCCAAATAGCTGTAATACTAAGATCCCTGAAAGAGGTCTTCTCCCTCAACTATATTGCCCCTGGCACTAACTCTGAATATCTGCTTCATACTTCCATCCCAGTGTGCAGCAGTGTCTGGACACCTGAAGTGAGAGAAAGCAGAGGACACCGAGCCACAGAGGGACCTCCAAATGCATACCACACACATGTGAATTGTGTGTCACATGTCAGCTGAAAATATTCAGTAAGGACTTTTGGATACGTGCTGAGCTTATGAAACCACTGTAGCATATGCAGTCTTTCATTGGCAGATACATCTTTATGCAACACATGGCTATACATAGGCCCCAACACATGACTATAATAGCCACAACTAGCTTCTTAGAAATTTTATGAAGATTGTTAGTAAATATAGGTATGGGCCTTATTGCTACTACCTGCAACAGGAAAATGTTAAAATCAGCAACAGTAAGCAGTATTAGATTTTATTTTGAGTATATATCTGAGCATTTAAATAGATTATTACCTATAATCATAAAATCAAATGATTATTATTTTTCCCATTTTAAAGATAAGGAAATAGAAATTTCATTGACTTAGCATTGAATTCAAGAATTCAAGTGTTGTTTGGAATGCTTCTCTTCTTTCTTTATCACTCTAACTTTTAATAATCTGAATATGAAGCATGCATAATCACCATTAGCTGTTGTAGTCATGTTGTCTCTTATCTCCAGGTCATAACTTCTGTCAGGATTGTAAGTATACTAAGCTAATTTTCTATCAGAAAGCTCACCAGTGTGTATGCCCTTTACTCCTTTCCTACAACTTTTCTTCTTCTGTTTCTCAAATCTATGGACAAACACTGATATGTCAGGATCATGGAACATAGTACAGATAATTAGTACACACCACTCAGGTACCTGTTATTTTCTTTTTCTACAAATATTCCTATGTAAGAAGAAGCCGTGTTTGATTCCCAATAATGCATACTTTTTTAAAAAAATTATTGGATATTTAATTTATTTATAATACAGATGTCATCCCCTTTCCCCATTTCCCCTCCCTAGAACACCTATCGCATCCCCCCTCATTTTCTATGCTTTTATACAATTTAAACTACATGCATGTATTATGGTAAGTTCTAGGTTGAGGGTCTAGCAATACAATATATGCAAATAGTCAAGGAACAACGCTAGAACAAAGAAGTAAGTTCAGACAGGAATCTAAATCTTAGGATACAACAAGGAAGTAGGCTTAAGACATAAAAAAGACCTTGGGCTAGGACAGGGAAGTAGGCTCAGATACTTTGGTCATCCTAATACATGCTTTTTTGTTTGTTTGTTTGTTTTGAAAATCAGGATTGTGTGGTAACTTTTATTTTCTTTTGCATTTTTAACATTTTATTTGTATTTTAAAAACTAGTTTGTAAGTTAACAAAATTATGCATGGGAGATTCATAAGTATTTCATTTGTGTTCCTTCTGCTATTGTTGTGCCTGTTTCATGAACACCACAAAATCATCAAGGAGCTGGTTATGATGTAATCAATCTAGGGTCTTCATTCAAGCTCAATCTTGGGCCGCACCATCATGTCTGATGCAGCAGGATGTGAGGGTAAAGCCCTGAGCCCACTTTTTGGCAAGTATTTATAGAGGTAAGCAAACAAGCTAGGGTGTTTTTAGCCTGGCACACATCTAATTGAGACTGCTATTATGGAATTTTGCTTCCTTTCAAATAATTGCCTGGAGCTGGGAGCATAAACTTAACTTCTGCTTTTCTCCTGATTGGTGAGTGTTAGGAAGGAAAGTACCAGGGGCAGGCTTGTTGGGGAGTAACCTGGAAACTAGTGTTAAGCACAGGTTTGTTTAGAAGTAACCCAGAAACTTGTGCTAGGTGCTGGCATGTTAGGTAACTGTAGTTTCACCTTAGGTCAGGTTCTCTAAGATGGAGTTTATACCCAAGATCTGGTCTCTAATCACCAACACTCACCCCTCATTTCCCTGCCCTCTCCTTCCTGATGTACAAAGTGACTTCTGCCCCACTTATAAACTGTCTTCAGTATTTTTTTAATTTATTCTTTAAATTCTTTTACAGTTTTCATTATTATATCTATAAAATAAGTCTAAGACAGTTTAACCACTTTGAGATTTAATATAATTTTAATCAAAATACAAGCAGGATTTGTTAGTAGTAAATTTATCTGTTAACAAGCAATATGTGAAAAAACAAGGAACTAGAGTTCCAAAGCAAATTTAAATAATAGTTTGATACTCTTCTGTATTTTATTCAAATAAAACTGTATCATGGCTCTTATAACCCTGATTTTGCCAAGACTTTTACCTTGAAGGGATGTTAGATTTTTTCAAAGAATTCTCCATTCCTAGTGGGAGTACAAATTAGTACAGCTACTCTGGAAGCCAGTATGTCTGATTCTTAGAAACCTGGGAGTCAAATTACCTCAAGACTCAGGTATTGCCTTCCTGGCCATATACTCAAGGGATACTCCATCCTATCACAAGGACACTTGCTCATCTATGCTTTTAGAAATTATATTTATAATAGTCAGAAACAACCTAGATATCCTTTAACCCAAGAATGTAAGAAGAAAATGTGGTACATCTGTACAATAAAGTAAAAAACAATGATTTTATGAAATTTGCAGGCAAATGGTTGGAACTATAAAAAATATTATCCTGAGTGAGGTAACAAACACCTAGAAAGACAAACATGGTATCTGTTCACTTGTAAGTGGATACTAGCATTAAAGTAAAGGATAATCATGATACAGTACACAGACGCAGAGGCTAAGTAGCAAAGAGGGCTTAAGGGGGAGCTCTGGGAGAACCTGAATAGGCTTTTCAGGTGCACCACTAGGTGAATTTTTGAACAGGAGGAATCAGATAGGGGAAATGGAGAGAGAAATCATTGGGAGAAATAGCTGGCATTTTTAAGTGTTGGAGAAGTAAGATGGAAAGCTAATGCAATGAAAACTTCATGGAAGCTACAACAAACTAGCAAAAATTCCTAGTAACAGGGTCATGTAGCCTTAACCAAACATCTACTCTAAAGCCTTCAGTAGAGAGATTAGGAAAAAAAAAAAAAAAAAAAAAAAAAACAGCCACGCAACTTTCTATCTAGTTTGTCCTTCCTGCTGAATGTTCTGTCAAAGTCTAACAGAATTATCCGCAAAGAGAACAGAAAGATACAGTGACATATGGGAGCAGGTGCAGCATCCCACAGTCAAACATTTGCCAGAGCTTGGGGACTACTAATGAGGAGGGGAAGGAAAGATCAGAGGAATCTGAGGGTTTGCGGACACCAGGGGAATCACCTAACTTGGACTGATGGGGGGCCATAGAGATCAAGAGGCCTGACCTAGGTCTTCTGCATGTATGTTATTGTTGAGTATCTTCGAGTTCTGGGATTCCTGTCAGTGGAACTGGTGACTGTCTCTGGCTCTTTTGCTTGCTTGTAGGACACTTTTCCAACTTCTGGATTGATTGATTGTTGATTGTTGATGGGATGGTATGAACCTTGTTTTATTGTAGCTTGTTGTGCCAAATTTGGTTGATCTTATTGGTAGACTGCTCTTTTGGAGGGAAGGTAAAGGAAGGTAGACATTGGGTAGAGGGAAGGTGGAGGAAGAAAAACTAAAGGGGGTGGAGACAGAAGAAACCATGACTGGGATGTGATGTATGAGAGAAGAATAAAATAAAAAATAAAAATAAAACGAAAAAAAGTAAAAATAAAAAGGAGACATAGCTTCATTTTCACTTAACAGTTTCAGACTGTTCACAAACATGGCTTGGCCCCAGGCAAACGGTCATAAAGTAAAATTTGTGGAAAGGGATAAGTATCGAGCATAATCTTCACAGCTATGCCACCAGGGTTATACTGTCTTTGAGTATTTTCTAGATTCTAAAGTTTCCATAACCTTCTAATTAGTGTCACAACCCAGGGACCAATATATAAACTCACAATAGACATATTATGCTCAAGTCATAACATATACCAAATAGGAAATACTACAAGTAAAGATAATGAGCACAGTAATGAGACAAGTGAGACAGCATGAATGAATGTCCTAGTTCTTCTGAGTTGCTCCAACAGTATACCAATCATGGGTGCTTATAGACAACATAAATATATCTTTCACTGTTATAGAGCCTGGGAAGTCCATCCACTGTGTTGATTAAGAGTAATCCATCTGGATGTCCACATTCTGATTCATCATCAGAATATTTTAGGGTTGTAAATTTGGTAGAAAGGATGATTACAGTTCTTTGAATTCATTCCCATAAAGACTTGATCTGTCATACATGTGAAAGACTCCTTATCCTTGTGGTATTTACGATTTCAAAATCTGTGGTGGAAAGCTGGCTTAATAGTTAAGAGCACTTCTTTCGTCTACAGAGGACCATAGTTGGGCTCTCGGCTCCCATATTAGACAGCAAACAACCACATATAATTTAAGCTCCAATAGCTGGAAACCCTTTTCAAGCCTCATTATGCAATAACACACACACACACTTGCACAAACACATACACACAATAACTTGTGTTAATAAGTAAACAAATCATATGTATTAGAAAATAAAATTCAAACTATTAATTTTAGAGATACATAAACTGAGAATATAGCAATGATGTTTATTTATAAGTAGCAGGGGAAGTAATCAACTCTATAGTGATGATTGTACACCATTTGGCTTATGTATTTTCTTTAAATAAATAGACTGCCTAAAGTAGAGCAAAAAGGTCATAAAAAGAAATGTTCAAAAGGTCAAATCCTTACAAGTCTTTGGAGAAGGAATCTATGTATCCTAGGGTAGTTGGAAAGAGCTTGTGGAAGACATGAAGATCAGCAACATGAATGAATATGGTTAATTCATTCTGCAATGAAGCTGTAATCAATCATAACTCATCTTGAAATGAATACATATTATGCTAAAGTACAGCTAGAAATAATAGTAAACAAATGAATGTTTGTGACTTCAAATCACACAAATGCATTTTCTTACTTGGAAAAAAGCTTTGAGAAATATCTCAGTGAACACTGCAGATTGAAAGCACTTACAGAAACCTGGGCTCTGTCTCCAGCATCTTGTTAGTATCTGGATGCACTCTGCACTCTGCTGAGGATTCATGTGACTGTTAAAAACGCTGCTGTCAGACCAATGACAGTGACTAGAAGAAGAGATGAACACAAGAGGAGGAAAACAAATTGAGTTTGAAGTTGAATGAGTTCCCGTGAAGCTATTATCTAATACAAGCCATATCATATTTCCATTTATGTTTCATCAAATGGTCATAGTCATCCTGTTTTGAGACACAACATACCAAGTACAAATGGAAACTGATTACTAATTTAAACATGATACAGTGATACATCATATGAACTTCTTTGCCAGAATGGAAAATAATAGTCTTTGTGGGTAAGGTTCAAATTTTGTAAACCACTAGTTTGAAAGAATAGAATTTAATTGATGTTGAGTTAAAGATATAATTATCTCTGTAACAAATATTTCACTTCAAAATAATTTTAATATGATCAACTTCTCAAGTCTTATTTTATGTATTCTAACTTTTATGTATGTATGCAACTATCCAAAACAAATTGAAGTATCTATTTTCATTAACAGCTCTGCATCAAAGTGTTTTAAATGAGGACTTGTGGATACTTTATAGCATAGGAAAATCCAAAGCTGCCCCTGAAAACTTTGCTGTTTTCAAGTATTTCTGGCAACTGACATGGAATATTCCAATGTTCACCCTACAGTCTTAGAAAATAGAGGGAATGCAAACAGTATCTCTGCCATAGAGTCACAATGCAGCAATGATAGGATTTTTCTTATCTTCAGTGTCATTCTCATGTTCATATAAGACCAGTTTTCTAATGTCACTTTCATCAGAATCAGCTTTAGTAATTTCCTACCAGATTTCATGTCAGCAATAACCTACTTCTCCAAATGCTCCCAAAATCTGTCAGGTGTTCAATTCCAAGGTGGATCAACATTTACAGTTATATTCATAGCAACAACTACCTCTCAGGTCTCAAGAACTCAATATCATGTTTGTATTAGTTTTTGATTGCTTTAATAAATGTTTGAAGCATGTTATCTGCATAAGAAAAACAAGTATATATAGCTTGAAATTTTTAGTTTAAAAGGGACTCTGCCTTGGCTGTGGTTTCAAGAAAAGCACACAAAGGAACAAACAATCACATTATGAATCTAGAAGCCATTGAATGATTTAATATCAGGATTCATGCATTTATAACAATTTGCTCTTATTTCACTTGATCAGTATTTTCCATACATAGTGTCTCTAAAGATATAAGAAAATGTTCTTACAGGAGGTACATCAGTAAGATTAACTTTCTTCAGAATCTAGCACTGTGCCTAGTGAGTAACAGACCTTGATATGTGTTGATTGAATAACTGATCTAGTAAACAATAGTTGCCAACAAGCTATAAAAACATGTTATGTACGTGACAGATAGAAGATGAAGGACAGTAGCTTATAACTTGATTTATACATATATATATGTGTGTGTGTATATATATATTATATATATATATAATATATACACATGCACACACACACACATATTTATATATATAATTTCCAGTTTAACTTTCTTCCCTTCAATCCCTCACATGTATATACTTCATCTTCCTTTCTTTCAAATTTATGTCTATATTGTGTGCACATGTGCGTATGTGTGTCTGTGTGTCTGTGTGTTTGTGTGTTTGTATGTGTGTGTTCTTAAACACAAATATATCCTGGACCTTCTTTTTTTGGATATTTAATTATTTACATTTTATATGCCATTTCCTTTCTCCATTTCTCCTCCCGAGAATTCCCCTATTCCATCCCCCCTCCTCTTTTTTGTTTTTATAGCATTTTAATTACATGCAAGTATTAAAGTCAATTCTTGGTTGAGGGTCTAGCAATACAATAGATGCAAATAGTCAAGGAACAAACAGGACAATAAACACAAAAATCAATAAACAAAATTCTATGAACATTCCCATGATCACTGTTTCTAAGGGCTTCTCAGGATGACCAAAATATGCGAGCCTACTTCCCTGTCCTATATCATCAAATACTCCAAATCAAAGATCTTAAAAGAAGGCAAAAATGGATGTTCAATACTGTTACTTGTCTCTTTTTTAATATGTTATGAATGTTCTTAAAGACATTAACCTCATTATTTATTTGTTTGGGTTTTAAACTAGACTTATAGCAATTTTCAAACCAAATATTAGTCATTAAAACTTTCATCTCTCATTAATGCTTTTATTTTTTTGCTCATGATCATCAATCTTTGTATCATAGTTCATCTTAACATGCAATTGCTTTTCTCTTGGTTAATGTAGCTATTAGAGATTCCAATTAATTAAGCTGTTATATGTAATCAATTTCTACAGAAATATTAGAATGAAAAGTATTTATGCAAGCTCCTCCTTTCTATTTCTAGCATTTTTCTAAGATACACTTGTAATGAAAGAGGAGTCACACACTTAGGAGGTACCACTTAGGAGGCACTCTTTGTATGTTACAATAGCACCTTTTATTGAGTAGGTCCTCATTGAACATTTCACATGAAGAAGCAGTAAGTAATAAGTAAGTACAGAATGGTACCTTTATTCAGTCCACCAATGTATATTCATTTCATTGTGCTCTTTGGGCTTTTTACTACTTAGCCTAGCTATGCATATTTTGATATAGATACTTGGATTGTTTCACAGCCTGATTTACCTTCCAGTGATGCCATTGCATTTAGAAATCTTCTTGCTTGTGGCAACATATAAATATACAAGTTAGAAAATCAGCTCTTAATTGTTACCAGAAATAGAATTTTCCCTTAAGAGCAATATATTCCCCAACATATTTTGAAACATTTATTAAAACATCAGCAAATAGGAATTTCAACCTCTGGAGCATTTTCAGTCTTTATATATTTTGCCATTCTATCATTTAGAAGAACAATTGATCAAATAATCCCATACCAACAGTGTTTACTCCGGGATTTAGAATTCTTAACAGTCCCTTGAGGTGCTAATTTTTTTTTTCTGATAGATAATCATGAAAGATTCAGTATTCAGACGTTTAAATCCCCTGCAGTGTAGAGCTTAGTGTAGAGCTTGCTAGAACTCTGTGACATTTCACTACACACACACACACACACACACACACATATACAGGTTAATTAGTGATTATAACAACATTTTAGCTAACGCCCTTATCTGGAAATACTTTCTGTCTACTTTGGCATGAGAGAAGGAAGAATGCCTGGGACTTCTGTTTGCCAAGCTATAATCTCTCAAGTCTCCATCCACACTAAGTACAAATAATAGGAGAAGAAAAAAAGCTGTGTGATATCATTATTATATTGTTTTTGTATGCCTGGTCCAACTTTGTACATTTGCATCCATATCAGCATTTCAGGATCAGATTATAACATCTATAATATAGGAATATGTCTTTTAAAACTTCTGGATTCTCTCTCTCTCTCTCTCTCTCTCTCTCTCTCTCTCTCTCTCTCTCTCTCTCTCTCCTTTTTGTGCCATTTCAGGTAGAAGTTAGTTGGAAGGAATGACCTATGCTGGAGCTAGGAATTTCACTAAAAGCAAATTTAATGCTCCTCTTTTAATGTAATTTTGTTTCACAATCTTTTCAAGTCTCTTTATACCCAACCCTTTTAAAGACATCTCTGTACAGACAAATACTAAATTTAACAGTAAAGTTTTCCCAATTCCCTTCTTTTTGGGCACCTTCTAACCCACAACTTCTGTTCCTTAGAAATGCCTAAGGCGTTGGAACATCAAAAAGGCAATAACTTGCTTCTTTCTCTATAAATATTTATCTAGAGAAATGTAAAAGTAGTAGATGCCGTTTTCACAGTCCTCAAGGTTTTACTTTGGTAAGGTATTATGTAAGCACTTCATAGTAATAATGAATGCATTTATTGACTAATTTAGCACTTTATAAAAAGAGAAAATGTATTTAAGTTCTCCACAGTTGTGAAGGTTCATGACAGCTATCTAATTTCCAGGTCAGTTATTTGATAAGTAAGGATCATTTCATCCTTAAACAAATTTTGCTTTTGATAAATAATTTCCAGGTAATAATTGGTACTTCCAGTGATTTATAAAGACAGTTGAAGTGTAGGGTCAAATTAACTCTTCATTAAATCAAAGCAGTGAACCAGATGCTTAGGCTAAGAATGATAATTAATCCATGGCCTTGTAGAAGAACAAAGGCTCATTTGAAGAAGGCATTTATATGCTGAAGTAATTTCTTTTGTTCTTGTTTTGTTTAGTATCTCATGGTAATTGAATTCATTAGAGAATTGAGAATTCAGTAGATAGCATTTATTGTTTGGTAGCGTTTGTGACTGTCTTCCTGCATGCAAAGGGAACATCAATTAACTTATACATTGAGAAGAAGCCTATCCAAAATGAAATCATATTAAAAGTTGACAACAAATATTCCTTTGCTTTTGTAGATTTTATGTTGAGAGATGTTTGTTCGTAGACATCTATTTAGAAAGGCATTGAAGGAAACATTTCACGAAGTTTGGATAAATGCAAGTAGATCAAACCCAAAATCCTTTCACTGATTCTAATGCTTATTAAACAATTTTGTATTTTTTGTGTTGTAATAAAAATGAAAACCCATTTCCAACATAGAGCCAAAGTTTTTCTTAAAAATCATTGAATTTTTCATGTTTTATTTGTATGTAAATGTATTTGAAGGTATTAAAGAATGTGTACTAAGTGCAAGTGTCTACATAGGCCAGAGATCTTGAACACATTTGCAACTGGCATTCCGGGTGGTTATGAGCTACCACTCATTGTTTCTGGAAAAGAAACTTAAGAAGAACTTTTCAGCTAATAGTAGTTTGTGCTCTTCACCACTGAGGTATCTCTACTGTTACCCACCAATAATTAAACAAAGACACATTTCTGCTTATACAATTTCACTCTTCACACACACACACACACACACACACACACACACAATCAGTAAATTAAATCTAAATGTCTTGAGGAAAATGTTATTATTATATATTTAAAACACATAAGACAAACAAATGAACAACAACAACAACAAAACCTCACCAAAATTATAGGCTTAGGGAGCAGAAGTGATGCTTCTGTGATTAAGAACAGCCACTATTTTTACACAGAACCTGACTTTGGTCCCCAGCATTCACACTTTGGCTCAAAATTGTCTGTGACTCCAATTATAGTCCATATGATGCCCTTCTGAATACAAATAGGCACTCATGTATGGTATGCATATACATGCAGAAAAAAATGATTATGTACATTAAACATTAATGAATAAGTATTTGAATATATGTGTGACTTTTAGCATATGTATTATTAATTTCCTGAATCAGTATTGCATTGAAATATCAAATCAAAAATAATTTTAATCCATAAAATCAATGAATATAATATATACATACACATACATACACATACATATACATATCAATTGGCCACCATTGTGATCTTTGAAATAAATGTAGCAATAAATATTCTGAACCAAGAAAACTTTCAAAAATGTGAAAGTGGTATTTGCAGAATACATATGATGAGCAGTCCCAGACTAAAATGAAAATAATCAAAAAAGAGGCTAAGGAAGAAAAGGAATTGTATAAAGCATGTATGTCAATTTAAAAATACTGCCAGTATTGTTCTGTTTTATCTTACTATAGAGAATAACATAATTTGGAAAAAGTTTCCTGCAATAAATTTATGGCACATATAACTAATTTATTAACAGAGTATATAAAGTATGTAAGTCAGAGTATTCAGAATAATGAACATAGTTGAAAATCCTTTTTTTGTTGTTGTTTGTTTGTTTGTTTGTATTTGTGTGTGTGTGTGGTGTGACTATTGGTAAGTTTTACAGATTTTAAAGGGGAATTATTGAATACTGTATAAAATATTTAAATAACTATCATAAAATATGGTTAACTATAAAAGTATTATTTCTTTATGGAATTAGGATACATAATTTTGGCTTTAAGGTCAAATGTTGTAAGGTGATGATACATTAACTTACATAGAATTCTAAAGGTGTGTGTAGAAGACAGGTGTGTGTTCTAAATTTTGTTTTTCTTCTGCTTGTGATTAATAAAACAATAAAGAAGAAACTAAAAAGAAAAATATAATGTCAGAAATATTGGCATGATATACAAGAAAGGTTGAAAAAAGGGAGTACTGTAAGAATAGTCAAAAAATAAAACAATTCCATCACTGTGGTGTCAAAAGACATATCTAGCGATATGGACTGATATGGCTCATGATGTTCGGGTACAAAGATACAAGCTTAATTGTTAAGGGTTTGCAAGTAATGCCATTGTGCAGTGTAGAATTCTGAAAGCCACTGAGGGTAAACAAAATTGAAAGGTTAAGGTACTGAGGAGCTCTCTCTCTCCTCTCTCTCTCTCTCTCTCTCTCTCTCTCTCTCTCTCTCACACACACACACACACACACACACACACACAAATTATATTACTTCTCACTGTGAAATATACTTCAAATATAATGGCTAACAAGAGAAGTATTAGATGGAATCAAAGAGGAGTGACAGCCAAGAAAAGTGCCTGTAGTAGAAAGTAGCCCAATAACACTTCAAACTGGATGAAGAGGAATGAGGGAGAAAACATTCCATTATAGAAAGTGTGGAGCATTTAGAATCTGAAAGTCTTTTATTCAGGTCCTGACTCTATCACTTACCAGTTTCCTGGCCTTAGTCGTCAGAACCTTTGAATTATCAAAACCTGTAAAACTTGGATTCATTTAGGATATTCCATACACTATTACTCATTGCTAAGAAAAGAGTTAAATATTAAAATGATTATATCTTCCTATTAATGCTTACCTTCAGCATGAAATCAGTGTTCATGTAAAAATTAAAATGTACAAGAAAATATATATTGTTATGTCTCAATAGTTTTCATTTCCAATTCACCAATGGACCCCTATTTCCTAAATAGTAAAAATAATTAAGCATGTTCCTTATTATTTATCTGAAAAGATTCATCAAAGTTATTAAAACACAACAAAATATTTTTATCTTTGAATAAAATATATCTTATTCTCTTGAGTTTGGCAGAAACATCATTACCTCCTCTTTTGAATCATAATATGCCTTAGGATTCTATTTAATTAAGATACTCATGTGCAAAGGCTTTGCATGACTGCTGCGTCTTTGTAACTTTATATCTAAACAGGAAAAATAAGAGTCCTAATTTGTGACTTTTAGTAAAATGAGCATATATTTTTCTCTTCTAAATGTCATCTTAATATAATTATTATAAATATAATTGAAAACATATATTCAACTCTTTGCAAAGCATCCTATTTCAGAATATTGACTAGGTGAAAAAGATTCTGAAAAGAATTTGGTTATCGTTGAAATTTGAAATATTTCATATGAAAAGAATTGTAATTTTTTGTTTGTTTATTAAAATGTAAATGATCTTGTTATTCGTTACCAAATATTATCCTTGTCACTTTGCTCCTTAAAAATTGCTAACTTCTTGCAAATCCAGTGGCATATTTTAATATAAGCATAACAGAGTTCTTTTTCTTGAGTGGATGAATGACATTTTGGGTAAAAAGGTGAAGAAAGTAGAAGATAATTTAGGGAGGTAATATGCCTGTAACTAAAATCTTTTTTTTTTTTCATTTTATTACACACAATGCAATCTTCCATATTTAACCTATGGCTAAATATTATAACGACCCCTTATTTACAGGTGGCCATGTGACTGGAGTCTAGCTGACCACTGTGTGGCAGTCCAGTATCAACAGCAATTGTTGGATACCTTCAAATGCAGCCTTCACTTCTGCCGTACAAGCAGGTCAAGGATTGTAATCACTTTGTTTCTTCTTTTAAACAGTTTGTGAGTTTAAACGACTCCTTCTGTCCATATAAAAACCTCTATTTTCTCAATGTAAAGACTATGCAGACAGAATAATAGAATGCCCGACTCTTAGTATGTTCTCCTCAGTTATTCTCAATTTTCCTTTCTACTTCATCCACTTTAGTGCTTAGAGAGTGTTAGAAATTCAAACTGTGGATTAACCTTTGTAATTTCATTGAGGAATGCTGGCAATTTAACACTGAGATTCATAATACTCTTCCTTTTCACAAAGAGCTTGGTTTTAAACCTAACATCAATCTTGAAAATATAACAGCAGGATTATACAAAGACGCACATGCAGAACATTTTCATCCTCACAGAGGAGGGCTCTCTGAGTAGACAAGAACTCAAAAGGCATTTATGCCAGAAGTCATTGCACTTTCAAACTCAGCTGAGCTCTGCACACACAATTTCAGATTTCACTGCTCGCCGGCATTGGAGTCCTTCTCTGCCCCTGAATGAATAGCACTTGTCTTTTCTGAGCACTGTACCAAGTTATTATTAAAAATTAATGAACCTACCAATTCATGTGCTCTCTGTCTGCACATTTCACCTACTTTTAATGTTCTATTTGAGGTATCACTGCCACAGAGCTTCCTTGATCCTCCGACACCTACCTGGATGCTTACTTAAGGTTTTTTGTTTTGTTTGTTTGTCTGTTTTCTTTTCTTTCTTTTTTCCCCCATAATCTACTTATTTACTTTAAAGGGAGCAGGTACTGTTCTAAATCTAAGGTTAAAAGAAAGTGACTCCTGCCTCAATGATGAACACCAAACAAGCTTCAGTTCCGGTAGCATGCAGACATTTCCAGTTCTCATTCTCAACTACCTGAATGGAGATCATTCATGGAAAGCACCTGCTCTGTCTATAATTATGCTAGTGCAAGATGGTCTTGGGTCTAAAGTTTCAAAATACAAGTTTGGGTATTTGCTTATATAAGTTCTTGCATTTTCAAAACAGAATTGTTCTGTAAGTGATATATTTTTGTTTTTGTTTGTTATGCTATAGAATTTCAGAAACTCTCTTTCCTAAACAGCAGTGACCATTGATCATAGCATTTGCTTTCTGGCTATACAGGACGAAAAAAAGGATTTATAGTGAAGTAAACAGTCTCTGTACTATGTTTGGTCTGATAAATCGGAACTGTCAGTTCGATTTCCGAATCTATCCCATATCTCACGAAGGAAAAAGAAAGCAGGCTTTTCTAGTCTACAGAAAGAACAGGATCAAGCCTAGAAGCAGCTTCTGAAGGCCAAAGTTATATTCAGCACCAAAGGCTAGAGAAACTCGTTATTCAATGAATGATTTTGGGGGTCCTCTCTAGATCACCAAATAGATTGTTTTTCTCCAGCTCTTCGTGAATATAATAGTCACGAAGCTGGCAAAAATAGGCAAGGCCCACAGGGTGTCGGCATCATATTCTAACTTCTTTATTTTAAAACATATTATTTTTCAATTCTTGAGAACTTCACACAAGCCCACATGGATTTGATAGTATTCACCCATACATCTCTTCTCCAACTAATTCATTGAAACTCCACCCACTTCTCTATGCCCTCTTTTTTTTTTTTCTTCTATACCACACTGAGTCATATTTATTCAGCCCATGTACTCCTGAGTGCCGGTTTATCCCTTGGAGAGTGGTTAATTTATCATGAGGCACAGTGCTAAGAAAAACCGACATACCCTTCCTCAGAAGTAACCAAATGTCAGTAGTTTTGGAGTGTGGGTTGATGGCCTACTTTTCCATCCATGACAAAATGTAGCCTTGCCTGATCTTCTGTAGGTCTGGTGCAGGCAACCACAGCTTTCCAGGTTCCTAAATACAGTAGAATTGTCACATCTACAAAACTAACTCAAAACTCCCATGACCTCTGGCTGTTAAAATCTGTCTACTAGGTTCATAAAATTACAGTATAAATACATAAAAGACACTTTTAGTAATTTATGAATTTATTTTGAAACAAATAATTCTAACCATTAAGGAAAATATTGCAGGAAGGAGTATATTACACTTAACATATTTACACATATATATGCAAGAAATGAAGCTCTATTAATAATTTTAACCATCTTTTTGACAGTATTTACCTGCTTTGTTATTTTTCTTATAATATTTCATAATATATGAATGGGGTTTAAATACATCAAATAATAAAACTTTCTAATGGAAAAGTATCTTTTTATTTCATATGAAGTCATATATTAAGTTTAATATCCTGTTATTGATGCCTTCAATTAGATACTAAATTTTAGAAGTCAATAAAATATTTCACAAAATATTAATTATATAAATAAATGGAGATTTATTTATATAATTTATTTAAAATAGAGACTATTATTTATTTAAAATAGAGACTATTTTAGGCAAATTGGATTTAGTAGAGAGCAAAATGGAAACAAATCAACAAAACTGACCCTGTGCTTAAAGTGCTTACTTTCTCCTTTGCTCCATAGCTACAAATATGAATTTCCTGAAAATTCGGCATGTCAATGACATTTCTCGTCAACAAAGTAAACTACAATCTCTTCAAAATCTGTCAATTGCTTACAAATTTGCAGGTTGACAATTTATTCAAAATAAATGATTTTCTTCAACCTTTGCATTTGTAGAATTGTCAGCTTATTTTTAGAATTCATATGAGTAATATGCTGTAATTTTACCTTGTGTTCATTTTATAATAATCATATTGTATACGCAGTGAGAAGACTCTACTACTCAGTACCTGGTTTTCATTTTTCCTTTTTTTTTTTTTTTTTTTTTTTTTTTGGTTTGTTTGTTCGTGTATGAGACAGACTTGTGTAGACTTTATGACCTTCAACTACATTTTTTATCAGAAGATGACACTGATCTCCTGGTCCTTCTGATTCCCCTACACAGTGCCTGGAATTACAGAAACAGATCATCACATCCCATTTTAGCCATGCTCTGATCAAACACAGGGCTTAGTTCATATTAAGTATGCAGTGTATATTGAGTTATATTTTAAACTATTTGCTCTTTTGCTTATTCATTATAGTTTTCCATGAAACAAGAATTTCTTTTATGATTATTTTTTCTATTAAAATTGAAATCAACATGCTAGTTTACTTTTTTTGTAAATAACTGTTAGATTAACAGTTATCCATATTTACATTTTAAATCAAGGGCATTGTTTAGTTGTAACAATGTCTGCTCTTAATAATCGTTTTTCTTCTTTTTTTAAAAAATTAGTTTGAGAATTCTACATAATATGGTGTGCTCATAATGATGCCTCCACCCATTTTGTTCCCTACGTACCCAACTTGGCATCTGGGTTTTTGGGGTTTTTGTTGCTTGTTTGTTTGTTTGTTTGTTTGTGTTTCCTACATAGTCTAGAATATGTGGGCTTCACTAGAGAATGTTCATGTCATTGACTGTCATATCTTTAAAGAAAACCTACTCTTCCTCTGCCAGCAGCTACTAACTGCTAAAATAGCTTCCTATTGAGAGGTGATATTTCATGCTCACTGAAAATTTTTTCTTAACACAAAAGGCATTTACAAAATTTTTGTGGAAACCTATCTATGTAGAAACTATCTAAAATACATATATACACATATATAAAAAGCTTAAAAAGAGTTACCTTATAATGGGTGAACAATCTCTTACTGAATATGAAATATATATATATATATATATATATATATATATATATCAAACATAATACATATGTATTTGATATGATATATATTTTGTATTTGATATGTATATATATATGTATACATATATATACATATATGGATATGTATATATGTTTGATATGATATGTATATATATAGCAAATACAAAAGAGCAGTTCCCAGGTAGTCAGTGAAGAGAGTGGGGCAATGTTAAACAATGTTAAAGGGAATAAAGTTTTACATAAAGATTGAAAATGTTGTGGGGAATCTATCCTTGTTAGTAATTTGATGGATATACTAATTAACCAGAAGAAACTTTGAACTTTGGACTTTTCACATTGTTGAGATTGTGATAGACTATTTGGACTTTGGAGGTTGGACCAAATGAATTTTGTATTATGCTATGGCTAGGTATATACTCCATAGGCTCATGTGGTTGAAGTAGCCTATTAGAATGGAGTGCAGTGGACCCCATCTGCTGTCCCCATCAGACATGTCCATCCATGTCTGGATGCTGTCATGCTTCTGTCCCGATGATACAGAGGTCTAAACCTCTGTAACCTATTAAATGTTGTGCTTATAAGATTTGCTTTGGTCATGTGTCTCTTCTCAGCAATGGAAAACTTAACTAAGATGGCAGGACATGAAACACATAAAACTATTAATAACTTTTTGGGAAAAAAAAATCACATGAAATAAAAACCTAACAGACTATTTCATGCACATATATTTCTCCCATTTACAAGTCTGATATAAGTTAGTTTTTATCATAAAGAACAATGGTGAAACAAAAGACAGCCTACTCCTCACTGTAGTAAATTCCCCACAAACATAGCAACCTGTAGTAAATTCCCCACGAAGATAGCAATCTAAAGTTCCAGAGTTATTTATAGTTAAGTTCATTTTCAAACCCTTCATAGAGCTGATGGAATATGGTCTTAGCAGACATCTAGCTTCAAATCTGTATAAAATTGATTCTTTTCACTTATTTAAAATACCCCCCCCCCCAATTATATAATCTCAAGGCAGCTCCACACCAGATATAGCTTCAGATTTTCCATTTGCTGTATTTCATTCAGGGTATGTGGCAAAACCCCAAATGACCTTGCAGAGTGTCTTTCAATGAATAATGAGAAAGTTTGGCTTTTACCTGTTTAATCTCTATTGAAATAAAACCTTGAGCAAAAAGCAATTCAGGCCCTATAAAAGAATAGCTAACATGCTGGCCAAGAGTATTTTCTCAAAGTTTATTTCAGGGTGTGTGAAATTCAAAGGAAAGAAAATAAATGGTTTAAGTAGTGTGGGAAGAAATTACTGATTAGAAACTTGGAGTTCTGTAAATGAAAATGGAAGGTTTAATGATTTTTGCCTTAGTGTCTAAACCCCTTCTAATGCATGCTATTAGAAAATGATTTAAATATCTGTTGAAGAGTCACAAGGGGGCTAATTCCAAAGGTGGTTTTGGACCCTTATTAAAAATGCAGTGAAATTCAACTCTACATTACAACAGTAATTAACTGTCGTTAACGGCATCCCAATGAGGTGCAATTACCTTTAAATTAATTCTCAAGTTTAAGATGTATATCTAATGCATTAATTTATCAGTTAATTGATAAATCTGAAGTTATATTAATGTGAAAGTCCCATGTATATGACATGGCAAACATTTTTCATTCATTCCAGGATATTTTATTGCTAATTCTTGCAAATAATACTTACACAGACCATCTTCTACATTATCACAAAATCTAATATTCTTTAAAAAGTCGGTGAGAATAAGGAGAAGACTAGAGGGCTTATTCATTTATACAGTCATTTAAATTTATAATAGTTCATAAGGGGAATAATAATTCTCTTTGAAACAAAATAATTATTTTCATATTTTTAAAGTAAATTGACCTTGGTTATTTTATAATGGGTCAGAAATGCAAGAAATATAAATTTATAACCAACATTCAACATAGTTATATTCTAAATGGCTTACCCCAAACTCTATTAACAGATTAGAAACATTTCATGATTGCCTAATGGAGGGTGGATTTCTATTAATCAAATCTTGCTTTATACCAATTCCTGTCATTAGAAGGAAAGACCTATTCTGTTAAAAGTAAAAATTGCCACTAGTAAAGTTAAATGATTAAAATTAAGGAAAGAAAAATTTAAATATGCACTAGAAGCAAAATGATAATTATACAGATATTTAAAAATCTAATAGCAAAGCCATTTAGAAAATAAAACTCAGGGAATGGATATGTAAGAAGGATATTTGAATTACTTATGGTAGGATTACTTGTCAGTGATTTGAAAACTGTAGAGCACTTAACATTTTATTGACTTGGTTCAGTACTACGCTAACCTTGAATCTTATTACTTCTTTGTAGGTTGAACGATAAAGCTGGTTTTGTTTTGTTTTGTTTTGTTTTACTCTGTCACTTGACCTTACAGACCTCTTTTGCAATACCTCAAACTAGTAATATCTGTAGAGCTTGTCACAGGAATATTGAAGGCAAAAAGTGACCACAAGCACTTTGATGACTAAATGGGGAGCAAGTTGATGGTCTGTGTTAAGCTGAATTACAAAGAACAGCATTGCAATCTGTAACTGATTATAGTATAAAGCATCTGAGAGTGAGAAAAACCCTATCATTTCTGAAAGTAAAGACACAAACATATAAGACAAATCTTTACTTATTTTCTCACTTTTTATAGAATTTAAAAAGAAAAAGAACTCTCTAAACATCTGTAGATGAACTAGAAATGACCTCAGGTTACAATTCTTATTTAACCAAGTGTCTGCAAGTTTTAAGATACAGGGTTTTTTTTGTTTTGTTTTTTTTGTTTGTTTGTTTTTGTTTTTTGGGGTTTTTTTGTTGTTTTTTTTTGGTTTTTTTTTGTTTTTTTGGTTTTTTGTTTTTTGTTTTTTGTTTTTTTTTTTTACAAATAATCATTTTCTGTATGTCATGCCAAATATTGATTGCCCCTTAACAAGGGAAAAAAGATAAAGCAAAAAGCTCCCAGGGACTAAACCACCAACCAAAACTATACATGGATGGATGCATGGCTTCAGCTACTTTGGAAGACTGCCTTATCAGACATCAGAGGAAGGGGAGACCTTTGGTGCTGGGGAGGCTCAATGTCCCAGCTTAGGGGGATGGTAGAGGGATGAGGCAGGAGTGAGTGAGTGGGTCAAGGAGTACTCTCTTAGAGACAAAAGGGAAGGGAGCTTCTGGGGGGGGTGTGAAGAGGGAGACAGGAAATGGGGAAAACATTTGAATTGCAAATAAATAACATAACCAACAAAAACTATTAAGGTAACGTAAACACATATACATCCTAAATGCAATGACCTGTGCAAAACTCCAATATGAAATCACAAATTATAATATATAATTATATCACAAATTATAATATATAAATATTATATATTATATATTATATAATATATGAAATCACAATATGAAATCACAAATTATAATATATAAAATCTAAAAATATTGTTCAATAAATTACTAGATAATATTTAGAGTATATGCATAATAAAATAAAAATGAATCATGAAAAGAAATAAAATCTTGTCATTTGTAAAAGTATGGAGGAAGATAACTGCTAAGTAAAATAAAGCTGATGTAAGAGAGTACATATCATAGGATATTATTTACCTGTGAAACTTAAACATGCTTATCATTGATACTTACTCAAGTTGCACAATAGCCAGAAAATTAGTAGAAAAACTCATTGTAGGAAGAAAGTCAGTCAATGAAAAAATACTAAGTTAGATAAAAGGAGTAAGTTCTTGTTCTTCATTGTACTAGATTGTGAACATAATCAACAATTATGCACAATAAATAGAGTTGTTTGCTCTTATCACATTGAAATATATGTGTAAGATGATAAATATGCTAATTACCTTAGTTTTATCACTATACAATATATGTATGAACTAAAATATGACGTTTCACCATGTGATAATTTTGGGTTAATCAAATAATTTATATGTATATGATTTATATAGATATTTGAATGTTCTAGAGTCAAAATTTATTGCAGAAAAAATATAAATTTTAATTTATAATATAATAAATATATTAAAATCTACTTAACTTAAATCTATTATATTCACTAATGCAGTATGACCAACTGTCATGCTCACAAGACACCTGTCCTTTTGTTGTTAATAGTGGTATGTATACCTCTGCTTCATAACTTACCAAGATCTTTGGCTGATATCTTGCCACAGGTATATAACAAGTAGAGAATACATTATTTCAATTGAATTAGAAATTCAATGGTATATCAACTATTGAAAAAATTCAATAGTAGGTATCAAGCATAAAATTCATAGGAAGCGAAAAAAACCACTCAAATATCCACAATAATTCTGGGAGCTATGGATAAAGCTGGGAGCATCACAATATCCAATGGAAATAGTAACTAACTCACAGAAGTGGTGTCTTACACCTGAGGCTATTTCTAAAGCTATTGTTTTGGAGTCTTTCTTCCTTTATATCAGAATATGTTTGCTTCATAAAATTGTATTTTGAAATTGGCTGCCAATGTACTTCTTGACTTGATCATTTACTATTTATAATGACCTGGATCCCTTTCTGCAATCTTTAATTTATATTCTTAATTATCAAATATGAACATGCCCTATTTGCTTTTGGTTTCAGGGTATAGACAACATTTTTTCATCTCTGCTCTTTCTGTCTGTGTCTTTAAGAGCATAAAGACTCTGGATGTGGTGATACACATTTTTGATCACAAAACTAGTGAGGAAAAGACAGATATATCTCTGAGAGTTTGAAGCAAACCTGGGCTACAGAGTTAGTTCCAAGAAAGCCTAAACTCCACAAAAGAAATGCTGTCTCAAAAACAAAACAAAACAAAACAAACAAACAACAAAAAAAACAAAGAGTATAGTGAGTTTATCATTGCATATGGCAAGCCTTTTGCCTAATAATTAGCTCTTAGGGTGGCACAGGTATGTGTGCAAGTTGCTTGTGAGAATTTTATCAAATGTCTTTCAGACAAATAAGGGATACTATGTTCAACATTGCAATGGTGGTGCTACTATGCTAGGTTTAACAATTCTATGTCTGGCTGGATTTGAGGCATACTCTAGGAAGGAATTTAGTATTTAAACCTATGGCTGGAGATGTCATCAACCCTAAAAAACAACCTATGAACACTACTTTCCTAAATAAACAAGAAATTTGATTGCCTTATAAATACTTGTCTTTATAACCACAGCTAAGTGAAGTTCTAATATCTCATCACAAAGTTTTATTTGGAAGTAGACAGAGACTCATTAACTGCTCAAAGGGCAAAAAGCAATTGGCTGTGGTGTAACCTTCCCCAAAAGAGACAATTAGAGCATAATGACTACATTCAAGGCTCAAAGAACTGTGGAAAAGGAAGTGGAAAGATTGTAAGAGCCAGAGTAATGGAATGACTGCCTCAAAATAGTGTCTTCTAGAAATGATAGGATTTTGCACCCATAAGCTCTCAACAATAAAGGTTGTTTGTGGAAGTCTTATACAAACCCATGCAACTGTACACCAGCATGGGTTAACAAAGGGCTCACAAGGTCCCATCCATAATGGAGAAAGTCTATAATTTCAAGGATTTTGAGGAAGAATAAGTGTTCTTCAGTATAAGCTCAAGATATATTTTAATTTTTATATTTTTTATATACTAAGATAGTCTAAACATTTTATTAGGGGGATTTATATTCAAGATTTCTACGGTTTGTATACTTTCACATGACATTTTTTCCTTAGATTATGGATGCCTTTGTCTCTTCCCCAACTTTGCTGTTCATGGTTTGATTGTTATCTGTATTAGTGAGATTTATTTCCTTTCAACTTCTCACATGATGACTTGTCCTTCTAAAGAAGTATCTACTTTCACCTGGTTTTATCTAGATGAAATAGCAATTTTTCTTTTGCCTTTAGATGAATGATTCCCTTTACCTTCTTTTGTAAGGTTGATTTGATACATTTGATACAAAGATCACTTTTTGATTAGGTCCATTCTATAGGTTATACTAATGCCTGGTACTAAAACTTACAAAATGGTTTGGGAAGTCATGGAGCCTATGCTAGAATCTACTGCTATTATTTTGCTAAATTTATATAGTATTAAAATCCATTCTATATACTTATCTTTATATTAATAGATTAGTGAGTCTCCCAACTCACATCAGGGGAGCTATAGTACAGATAATGTAAATAATTTGATTTTTTTCTACATCAGATGATCTAGGATCTCAGTGTTCTACACTCTTTTGTGATAATGCATATCCACAGAACAGCTACAATACAATTTACCAAGTATTAGTTGAATACTAACTGCTCATCTTCTGTGTCTTTCTTTTTTATTCCAATACTTCTTTGTAGAAACGTATCATAAACTTTGTCTAGAATTTACCCTTTATCTAGACCTCTGGTATTTCCCAGTGATTATGTACTTTTTAAAGAAGTTGCACATTGTATTCAGCTGCCTCTCAATTTTATCTCTATTTACCTTTTTTACCTGGGGTCTGAAAGTTAAAATTTAATACATTTTCTTACTGTTCCAAGGTCCTCAAAACCTGATGTAGGTTTGAATGTTCTTTAAAGGTAGAATTTAGGCCTTCCCTACACTATATTCTGAGTGTGGATGCAGTGAGTAAAAATAGCACATAGATTTGTTTTTAAAATTATGTGAAGTTTAAAACAGTTTTTTATGTTCTAAGGTGGATGTTTTGAAACTCATATTTCAGAATGTTGCACAAGAAAAACATAAAATGCATAATATAAATTTGCAAATCATTCTTTACATAGACAAAAGGAATAATTTTACAAATATTTAAAATGGCTTGAGTGACTACTTAAAACTTGCAAATATTTCCTATAACCAAAATAAACCTTATATAAATTTATTTTAATAACTAATGCATTTAATAACATTTACATTCAGATTCCAAACATTCTGTAAGTCATTACAATTTCAAGTGTATACGTCTAACATCTATCACTAGATTCTTAGTGTCATACTGTCAAATTCAGAAAGGCAGTCCTAGAATTAAATACTCCAGTTCAAGCTTTAACACAGAAATGAAAGTTGATCTAACTTGACAGTTCCCTAGAAATAATCATTCTTACATGTCAAAGATGGGACATGACTAGATCTCTACATTATTCAAAACAGATGGCATCTAGGGAAAGGAAAAGAAGTGACAGTCATACACCACATGAATTAAACACAAGGTTAGAAAATGGCCTAACTCATGGGGCGAAGTGTTGGGCAAGAGGGCTAAGAATACAACAGTGTATATGATTGCATCTCTTCAAACTTGTTCTCAACTCTTCTCTAATATCATTGCATTTCCCAAGTATGAAAAAAAAATTAAAAATTACATGTAAGCTAAACTTTTGATATTTGATTTCTATTGCAAATGAGATTATTTAAAAGGTAATTCTGGTGTTTGATAAGTAATCAAAAATATAAACACTCAGAAACAGTAATCAACTAATACCTAAAGGTTTTACTTAATGGGTCCATTCTCTAATATCATTTAACGTAGGACAAGAGTTTTGCAATAAATACTAAACTGTTCCATTGTTAATATTTTCTCTCATTTCATCTTTTTATCACAGTAGAGTGATGGGTCAAAACTGATTTAATAGTTTAAAAATATCACCTCAAATATTTCCATTCTACCCACAAATGGAATAAATAATTTTTCCTCTGATGCCATTGAGTGAAGACTCAAGAGTGGAAGGATAACTTCAAGACTTACATGGAAAATCCAAAACCATTGCCCAATTAACCAATGATGTCAGTGGTTAATCCCTAACAGCAGCACTCCATAGAGTTAGCCATTGATATCAAACTAGCTAAGCATAGTCAGCTGTGCCATTCCCTGCTCCTTGATCACAGGGGAGAGCTAGAAGTGACAGATAAGTCCATTAACTCTGCCTCACTATTGCTCACTTGGGGAACACCAATTTGGGAAGTAAGAAAATCAGTAATTGTGAGATGAATTGCTGAGAAGTTGTTGATTCATTTTGTACTTATAATAAAAAAAAATTGAGGTGATTTTATAATAATTAGAAAAAATAAATATTTTTATTTATTTTCCAAATATCTTCTATTTTAATTAGCACATCTCAATTCACACTGTGAAAATATTTTCTCAAACTTATTTACAACTATCTAAGAAAACATTAACATCCAATTTCTTAATTCAAACATTAAATAAAAATGCTTAAGTACAATGAGAGTTCTCATGATGTCGGAATTTTTTTCCTTAACTTACATAATATATGTTAATGGTAAAAGGCTTATATAAGCTTTTCTACAGATTAGAGGTTATATAAAAATATCATACAGTATTATGATTACTTCCTAGTGTGTTTTATTAAACAGCAACATTACTATTGCTTTTGTAGTTCAAACTGACAAATTAAAATTGTTGTTTAGATAAACTAATTTCAAAAATAGTTTATGAATATTTTATTATACATCAATTGTTTATAATTTAGCTTTTGCTTGATTAATTTTAAAAAGCTATTTCTTACAAGTTTTTGAAATTAGAATACAAATACGTTTTTACTCTTCTCCTTACCCCCAAACTCTTTTGTATACCTTTCCTTGTCCTCTTTCAAATTCATTTTTTATGACATGTTCATTATAAAATTTGTACATTAGTGTTGAGGTCTTGCCTCAGCTTGAAAGAGGGTCCTGATGAAGGGGTGAATGGGATCAATGGAAGAATAACTTGGAGTCAGAGATGGCTGTAAGCTGACAGCTCTGTAATCTGCTCCACATATCTCTCTTTTGCAGAACAAAGCCCAATCTTTTATTTGCATCATCCACTCCCTTCAAACTTACATATCAGTATAATCATTTACCCCAGGTTCTCTTTGAATCAGTCCAGGAATCCACACCCTAGGGCCTTATCCTCTTATCACTTAGAAATAGAAACTGAATTACAGAATGCATTTGAGGCAAATTAAAAAGACAGCATTTTTTTTTTAACATAGCAAGTCCTCTGCAGCTCAATGGGCACAGATCTTGTGGTTGCCAAGTCTGGACTTGAGGCTATTTTTATGTGAGAAAGTTAGCTTTCAGTATATACTTTTATTACATGTTTTTGTATTTTAGCAAACTCTTGTTTATGCTGATGTAAGTAGCATTAAAGTTCATTTTTATAAATTTGTATCTAACTCAATAAATTCTTTTAATCTTTGTGCTTTTTCTTATTTATCTTGGCAACTCCAGTGCATAATATTGTAAAAATATTAGCAATCCTACAAAGTTGGAATATCATAAAGCCATCATCTTTTTCTTGATACCAGACTTGTCTGTCCCCAGCTTTTATTTGGATTGCACATAAAGTAAAAGAGTTGGATCAAATTTAGATGTTGATGGCTTCCATGGAGACCACCACTTTACCACTGATATTATACAACCCTCTATCTGTGCTTTATTTTTTTTTTAACTATTCCTTTCTCTTTCATGATTTATGTCAGGGGTCCAGCCTCAACACAGGATCAGAGTTCCCAACTGGAAGCAGGAATATCTGGAAGGCACATAATAAATATATACAAACTACTTTTGGGGTATAAGCAGACAGGCAAATTTTCAAGGCTTAAAGTTTCTCTCTCTCACTCTCTGCTTTCTTTCTCTCTCACTCATTTGCTCACATCTTGAGGCTGCACACATTCTGCATTCTCCTGCCCACTCTGCTTTTCTCCTGTGCGCTTTTCTTGAACTCCCATACTCCTACACACCTCTGTGTGTTCCCCTCTCACTCTCAACACACACTCTTCACACACATCTCACATCACACACATGACACACACACACACACACACACACTACATGCATTCTCCTTTCACTCACACATACACTCTCCATATACACCTCACGTTCTCGCTTCACTCACTCTTCATATTTTCTCTTCACTCACTCTTCACATGCTCTTCTCATGCTCTCTCACTCGCCACTCGCTCTCTATATGCTCTTTCATTCGCCCTCTCATTTGTGCTCTCTCTCTCTCTCTCTCTCTCTCTCTCTCTCTCTCTCTCTCTCCACATCCACCTCAAATACTTCTTCGCCATTTTCTTGCCGCAGTCTTTTATTGATATTTCAAAATAAGGTAGAAAAAAGACATTGTGTAATTATTGCCAAATCAAATTAAAAAATATAACCATGTCTCACAAAGAATTAAGAATTACAATTGTTTCCTTAAGTTTCAAGTTTCCCTATTCCAAGGCCAGTAGCCAAAATAATAATTGCAAACTTATCAATATTTAAACTTTAACATTTAACTTATTATACTTCAAAGCTCAGAGCTCCAAGGTCAGCTACTTGCATTTTCCTGTGAAACTCTATTGATAAATGACATGGGCAAAGCTGCCAGGCACTGGCCAGAAAGAATCAAATTAACCCTTAACTCAATAGTTCCACTAGTTTTCTACTTCTATGAATTGCACACAATGACTCTCCTAAGAATCCCAGTGTTTTGACTTAGTTTTACTAGTATAATATTTTATGTATTCTATACTTTATTATCTAGAAAACACTCTTCAATGTTATGCAGAACTTATTTCAAAACCGATAGTTTTTTTTCTTTCTTTCTTGGGGTCCCAGTGTTGGCTCTATTTTATTTTCTAATAATCTCTTCAAACTTTCTTTTACAAGTCAAGCATTAATCTGGAACTACCATTGTGCAGTTATTGCACTGTTTCCAAGATGAGAACACACAGCATACACTTGGGCCAGTAGGTCTGTGCTGTGCTGTGCCCAAGGCCTCTTTTTTTAATTAGTTAAGAATAGTTACAAGCCTTTGATTAACATTTTTAAAAATTGTATAAAAGCAAAAAGGAAAAGGGGGCATGGGATAGGGGTTTTCTAGGGAGGGGAAATGGGGAAAGGGGATGGCATCTGAAATGTAAATAAAATATCAAAAAAGAAAAAAAATTGTTACATCAAGGAACATCTAGTTTAACAGAATTCACCAGAGCAGAAGAAGAAAGAAGAAAGTCAGATATACTAGAATAATTATGCACACCAATGCCAACTAAAAACCAGTCACACACAAATAAAATTTATACAGCCGTTGTCCAGGGCTAAGGTTAGGAGAAATGGGAACAACTGTTTTTCACAAAGATGTCTCCATCTCGGCCTACTTTAGGCAGTCCTTGTCATTGTATGCTGTTCCTAGCAGATTTTGATTTTTTCCTCTATTGACCAACTCCCCTTCCTTAATATCTTCTGACTAAGCTGACTTATTAGAGCTGCTGTCTCTGTTCCTTGAGGTCTGTGAAACCTCTCATGCAATTGATATTACATTTTTATACTACATTTAGTTGAGAAATCCTGTAAAGAACAGTTCATACACTGACTTACGAATGAACTCATCTTTTCATAATTCTTTCCCACAGCCTTAAGGGCTGTCCTGAAGGTCACAGCATTAACATCTTGCTGAGGATCAGCAGGATACATTCTTGCTTCCTGGAATTGTGCTATTTCTGGTTATCAGAAACTTATTAGCCTTGTCAGTTAGAACATTCTCCAAAAAAGAAACATGAAGTAAAATATGTACATTATTATGCAAACAAGCTTTATCCCTAAAGCAAATATTAGCACTCAAGGAGAACTACTTCCTATTCACTCTGCTCTGAGGCAAGAACCATGTCACACTGTCCCTCTGGGCCTATGGTGGATCCAGTACACTGTGGTTTCAGAAGACCAGAGATTAATTCATAAAACACATAGAATGCAGTACACAACTGAGTACAACACCAGCTGCATAGGATCTTGCTTCAGTAGGCCTGCTTTTATGTGATGAACATAAATTCATGAAGGTACATATGCGTACACCTATGTGAATACAAATAAAATTTAATGATTGAGTACACATGATGGATTTCATTTTTTGTTTTCATTCAAACAATATCATACTGTTTTCTACCCATCTGTTTCTCTGCCTGCCATTTTGAAACTTAAATTTACTATATACTCATATAATACTGGACAAATTTTTAGCATGACAATTTCTTCTTTGATTCCTATTACCAAGTATAAAAATTTTCTAAAATTCTTGGTGAAGTTACACATATATTATACTGGAAAATGAAGCATAAATATTAATAAAAGCAAAGCAAAGAGAAATCACTTCAAACCTAAGTATTCTCCTAAATTGTTATCCTAAATGGCATTGTAAGTACAATAAAATTAATAATTTTCAATGATCTACAATAGTGTTACCATTTTGTGTTAGCATATTCATTCACTCATATTAGCATCTTTCAAACATTAATAAAAATAACTTTTTCATGGTTTATGGAGATACTTTAAATATATTTTAAATACTGGAACTTCAGATTAATTATCTAATCAACTCTGATCATAAGGATGGAAGAAAATATAGAATGAATATAAATAAAAATAATGAAATTATATTCATTTGTTCAATAGCTATTGCATACATTGTACTTTCAAGCTGTATGTTTGGCCATCATGCATAATATAAGAGGCAGCTTGAACTTCTGTGGAGACCAGGCATAAACTGAATAATTACAGAAAAACATTTAAGATTGTAAGTGTAAAAAATCTATGACTAATTTTGGTTATGGGTCACTGCGTCTGCCTCTATCTGCTGTTGGATGAAACATCACAGGAGACAGTTATGCTAGGTTCCTGTTTGCTAGCATAGCAGAGTATCATTAATAGCATCAGGGGTTGGCTCTCTCACTGGTCCTCAGTGGGAGATGATGTGCCTAGACCTGCTTGTAATAAGTGCCCCAGGGTGAGGTGGTACCCAAGAGTGCTTGCTACCCATCTTTGGAACAAATGGGAAAGGGAAGTATAGGAAGGGGTTTGTAGGTGTGGAACTAGGAAGAAAAAGGCTGCAATTGAGACATAAAGCAAAAAAATAAAATAAAATAATAAAATAACAAATGTGACTAAGTGTATTTAGTAATGTGGATTCAGGAAAGGCTTTCTTGAGGTCCCGACCACCAAACTAATATGTGTGAAGTAAATGGCAATTAACTGATAGAAAGAAGAAAAGGTATGTTCCAAGTTTAGGTCTCTCTCATTCTCTCTTTCATGTGCACACACACGTACACAAGCGCACACATGAATATATATATATATATATATATATATATATATTATATATAATATATATAATATATATAATATATATAATTATATATAAATTTTTTAAGTCTGAAATGAGAAAATAAAATAATTCAAAAGACCAATGTAGAAGCTCAAGAATTAGGCCAGTTGGAAAATATTGTCAGATTAATTACAGAGTGTCAATAAGATAAAAGGCATGAGAGGGATCCAGAGATATATGTAATCTTGTATAAACTATATTTTTTACATAAAAGCATAAGATTTGATAGTAATTATAAACAAAAGTAGAGAGAGGAATGGATCAAAATGAACTCTTAAATTTATATGTTTTTAATTGAAAATAAGAGGTTTTTGGTTTATTTGTTTTAGTTTCAAACAATATATTCTTCTAAAGATGTCCCTGCCGCAACTCCTCCCATTATTCGCTGACCACCATTATTTGGAATAAGATGTATAGTGGTCTACTCGTTAATTTGAAATTAACTTAAAAATAACCATTTGTGAAATGATGAGAAAAAAGAAAGGTTAAGCTTAAAAAATGAAGTTATCAATTGAATAAACTTTTTCAAAGACATTTAAATAAGAAATTTGCATCAGTGTGTCCCATGGTTATAGACAGAAAGGAAGAAGAAGCTACACCATACTACTGACAGGATGACAGATATGTATACAGAGAAATATACTTAGTACTAAAAATTATTTTAAAGTTTCTGAAATAAACATTGGAGGAGACAGATTTGGAGGAAGAAAAATCAATGAGAAAATGAAGTAATTATAACACACTTTAAAATAAATTTAATTAACAAATATTCTCAATACCCAATATAACTCACAGACCACATAAAGCCCAAGAAGAAAAACCAAAGTGTGAGTGCTTTGGTCCTTCTTAGAAGGAATAACAAAATACTCACAGGAGCAAATATGAGACAACGTGTGGAGCAGAGACTGGAGGACTGTCCATCCAGAGCATGCCCTACCTGGGGATACATCCCAGGTGCAATCACCATATGCAAACACTGTTTTGCATGTCAGGAAGTGCATGCTGACAGGAGCCTGATATACCTGTCTCCTGAGAGACTCTGCAAGAGCCTGACATATACAGTGGCTGATGCTCACAGATAATCATCAAACAGGGTCCCCAATGGAGGAGTTAGGGAGAAGACTGAAAAAGTTGAAGGGCCTTGAGGCCCTATGGAGAGAGCAACAATACCAACCAACCAGAGCTCCCAGGGTCTACACCACCAGCCTGGGAACACACATGGAGAGACCTATGTCCCTACCTGTATATGTAGTGGAGGATGGCCTTGTAGGGCATTAGTGGGAGAGGAGGGCCTTGGTCCCTTGAAGGCTGGATGCCCCAGTGAGGGATAATTCAAGGGTAGGGAGGTGGAAGTGAGTGGGTAGGTGGGGGCATATCCTCAAAGAAGCAGGAGAAGGGGGGATGAGATAGTGGGTTCCTGGGTGGGGAAAAATGGGGAAAGGGGATAACATCTGAAATGTAGATAAATAAAGTATCCAAGAATAAAAAGAAAAACAACAACAAAAAAATTCAAAAAAACAGGCCATGGAACTGGCTATCTCAGTAGAGCATTTGAGACTTTGGCAGCAATTTAATATTAACCATATTACTGGATTCCTTATAATTGTCAAGGGCAAGGGACTGTGGAAGGGGCTCATGGAACACTAAAACAATATCTTCATAAAATAAAAAAGGGGAAGGTATATCCCCATATACTACAAATTAATTTAAATCATGTTATTTTTTTTTTTAAAAATTAAATTTGGATGCTAGAAACTTTCTGCTGAGTGTCTATGGCACTCTGCAACTAGGCATGCTTATGAATAGGTGAAAGGGAAGAATCCACTTTCTGGCATGTGACATGATCTCTAGCAGGTATTTAATATGGGGAAGAGGGTTTGTTTGTTTGTTTGTTTGTTTGTTTTTGCAGTATGCTGAAAGAGCATAGTGGCTGCCAGAGCAACAGGTGGGACATGCTGATACCCTGACCAAGAATGATGCTGACCTGTGAGCTACTTGTGTGCCCTTACAATGGTGACTGGGAAGCTCTATTGGACATATGTTCCCGACCCACCTTTGCTTACCTATACCCTTGATGGGATAAACTGCCTTGCCTCAAGTTTTTAGACATTGTGGAACATAGAATCCAAAACAGAAGTTAAAATGACTCTTTTATTTTTCTGAAATATGATCAGTTGTTTGGACTCAATCATGTACTGGTCTAGTAATCAATCTAATATTGGAAATAACAGTATTCATTTGGAATTCTAGATCTGGACGTTTTTAGGAATATATTTGGAAGTTAGCTGCAGTTCTCTATGATGTTATGTTAGCAAGAGATAATGTTGGGGTAAGATCTGGATTCAAACAAGTGTTAGAACATGTGTTAAAGCTCTTTTAATTGTCAAGTTAAAATTACTTTTGTTTCTTCTACAGTATTTAATGTAAGTTGCATTGATTGTATATTTATAATAGTGTTAGTGTATTGAAATCCAGCATGTCAGTCATAGAAGTCTATCAATCAGGTTGTGTTTTATTTCCCTGAGTGTTACAGAAGCTTGGTATTCTGAAAAAAAAAAAAAAAAAAAAAAAAACAAACAAACCTTGTAAGACTGGAAGAAGTAAGTCAGGCTTTGAGCAGAAACAAGAGGGTATTAGGCTTGATTATTGCTGGTATAACGACTTAAATTACATTAGTTGCTAGAACCACTGTTTCTGCAATTGCTTTGACACAAAAAAATAAAAACAGCTACTTTTGTTAATCATTTACCAAAAAAATGTTACTAATGTGCTGAATATACAAGAGGACATAGATAGGCATTTAAAAGAATGGATTGATGTTCTTTATCCTATTAAAATTATTGGAAGGAGGTTCAGAGTTTAAGAGTAAGGAGCCATCTTGAATGTCATGTCAAATACCATTGGATTCATCTTAGTTCTATAATTTATAATGGTAGTCATTATAATTAGGAAAAAGTTTAAAGACACTTGCAGTGTATTTGGCATAATTCTAGCAATTGTCTGGATATTTTAACTGTGCATAGTGAACTTATGAATATAAAAATGCTGCTCTACTGAGCATTGATGAGGCAGATACTGCTAATTAATTACCCATAGCCTTAGGTCAGTATTTCTATTTTGTTCAAGCATCAAGAATGGCATCAAGCTTGATCATGCTAGCCCTTTTTGTCCTGGGATACTTTTATTCCTGCCCATTGTGTTAAATCTTGTCTTTAACAACATCTGTATGACTTGAACCTAAAAATGGACCCCCAGGCAGAGTTATTAAATTAACAGCCTGGCAAGTCAAGGACAGGAATGATTCTGCACAGAGCCTTACCACCTAAGACATAAGTGCATTGCTCTAGATAATGCATATTCCATGATGGGTAAGGAAGGCATTCTTGTAAAAATGACCTAAGACAGGTTTAGTCTTGTTTATGAAATAAAAAAGGGGCAGAGGCAGAGAGCTTTTGGGATTGCTTGGCAAGGATCTGATATGGGACAATGACAAGGAAGTAGGCCAAAGGCAGGAATCTGATATTATTCCAGAAGAAATAAGTAATTTCAGGCAGGAATCTAAATTTTAGGCTAGAATAAGGAAGTAAGCTTCAGACATGAAGACTTTGTGTTAGACTTTCGCCAACACAGGGAAGTTGGCTCAGATATTTTGGTCATCCTGACAAGCCCCTAGAAACAGTGATCATGGGAGTGTTCATGAAATTTTGTTTATTGCTTTGCTTGTTCTTTGACTATTTGTGTTTAGTCTTGCTTATTCCTTGACTATTTTCATCTATTGTATTGCTGGTTCCTCAACCTAGAACTTACCTTAATTACATGTAATTAAAATGGTAGAAAAGCCAAAAGGAGGAGTGGGGATGGGTTAGGGGGTTCTACAGAGGGGAAACGGGAAAGGGGGATGGCATCTGACATGTAAATAAATAAAATGAAATAAAAATGAAATAAATTTAATTAAAATATAATCTGGAACTGATGGTTCAGATAGTAAGATCACTGACACTTCATCCAGAAGACCAGTGATCTCTTTCCAGCACTGCATAGTGGCTTACAACCCTCAATATTCCGATTCCAGGTATTCCCTTGGATGCCTTCTTCTGGCTTCTGAGGACTCTGTTACACATGTTGTATACAGACACCCACACGCACATAATATCCCTACATCTAAAAATCATTCTTTTCTAAAAGTCAAAATATACTTATTACTTATGAAAAATCACATACATTTTTAAACAATATAACAAATACTAATTTATGGCTAGTCAACAAAAAGTCTAGATTAACTACTTAAATTGTTTGTTAACATGGAGTAAATTATACTAAATTATCATAAGATAGGCACCTAAATAGTCTATCATGTTCATGGAAAGTTCTCTTTGCAAAATACTTTTATTATTAAAGGATATTTTATGACAGAAAAATGATTGATAAATGTTGAATACTCTTCCAAATAATGTGAATTGTTATATTTAATGTGTCACTCCAATTGGTACATATTTGTCAATGAATAAATATATTTACATGGTGGGAAAACTGAAGAAGAAGCAAACTTGAATTCTCTAAATGGATTAAGAACTGAGCAAAACCATCAGGTTAACTATAAAGATGAAGAGATAGAACCAAGTCACAGGAACAGATCAGCCTTCTGAAGTTAAACATGTAGGTCCTTGGTTTTTCTATAGGCAGAGGTAATGCAACAGTAGTGACCTTATGCAGGGTGTTTTAGATTGTACTAGGAAAATTACAACAGTCTTATATAACATTAAAATTATTTGTTGTGCCACAGAAATTCTTAGATTGCAATTAGATAGAGAATATATTACTTTGCAAAGAAAGGTAGAAGAAACATAGCAGAGACATGTGCTGATACAGCCTTTAAAAAAACATTGATCAGAAGTTTGTGGAAGAAAAGCAAAGAGCAGTAAAATTGATTAAAATTAATGAAAGCCCCCTGAAAATGGGATATGATCTGAGTTTGGAAAGGCAAATGGAAGCTTATCAAATAGGAAAAAAGAAATAGAAAGAGTTATAGCCAAACAAGTTTCCCCAAAGAGGAAATAAGATTAAGCCCAAGGGAAAAAAAATCAGTAGGGAAGAGCTATATGCTTTGATTGTTCTTTCAGCAAGCCCTCATCTGAGGCATGAAACTGGATTGTGTGCTTTTGTCTGAGATTCCCTGACAGTAGTTACCCTTTATGCCGCCTAACAAAAGATTAAAAATTGGCTGAGAAAATTGTATTTCTTGCTTATTGGGTAACTTTTATTGGCATTCTAAGAGAAATTAACTCAATTCCTCGAATAAAACAGTTCACAAGGGAACGTGTTTACTCAGAGTAAAACGTGTTTGTTCTTTTCTATTATGTCTCCCTGTTCATATTTTACCATCATGTTTATCATATGGGATGGCTGCTGGTGTTAAAGCCTTCCATTTATTTTAGCAATATGCTTGCTTACTTGTGTTAGAAAATTGATATTAATTCCTAAAGTGAGTGCCACTAATAATCACCTAATAGTCTCATATTTAATATTCAGTAAAGAATTAATTACTGTGTAACAATTCATTCTTTTGCTATTAAGCTTAATGCTTATATATCAATTTGTATTACCATGTTTATCATTCTCTGGGCTTTTTAATATATCTACAACGGGTTTCTGAGCCTTTGTACTGCATGTATTTTGAAAAGATTTAAATAAATGATTTTTGAATAACATAATTCAATCCCATCATTATTCATAGAATTAGAGCTTGGTTGTTTTGTGTATTTACAGATATGTATCATGTTGACATTTTGTGTGTTCTAACACTGAATTGTATAATGGCATGCAATCTGCAATGACATTAGCACTCTATCAAACTTAGATGCAGGACTAATATTGAAATGAAACTCTTTCTATTAACAGCTGTAATACCATTTAGATTACCAAAATGAGATAAATCTCCTAGAAGCTTAGGGCATGATCATACTGTCTTTTCATTTTCAAGTGAACTTGGGTTTGCTTCTTGGTTGTATTTCTCTAATCTGCTAGTGTATTTTATTTAATACATCTTCATGTAGTACATAAAGGATAAAAGTGACATGCAATGTGCTTTTACTATTTTTTTCTTTTGAGATAGTACCCCTGAACTTTTCTGGAACATACTTTGTAGAATAAGCTGACCTCATACCTATAGATATCTCCTTGCCTGTGCATAGAATTAGCATGGATTACAGCATGTCCTACCATTGCCCAGCTCAAAAAACATGTTTTCAATATAGTTTTTGCCTTTCTCCTTGTTCAGTACTCTGTGTCCAGTAAATAAAGCATAGCTTGGCTCAAAATAAATGCTTCATGAATATTTATTATTAAAAGCATAATTTGTCAATGATTTTAATTATCTCAAGACATATTTCATATTATTCATTCTAAATAATGTTATGTTCTGTTCCTGATAGTACTGCATATTGGACAGGTTGTTTTCATGATATTTTTTGAGGCTCAAAAGCAACTTTAATTTTTGAATAATATGCAAACAGTATTATTACATATTTTAAGTCGAACATTTGTCTATACATAAGGGAATACATAATTAATGTTGAGTTAAATCATAAGAACAAGGCAAGCTCAGTGGGCAGCTTATTCTTCTAAGTTCTTGTAGCAGGTTGTACATGCAGCCAAAGTGGGTAACTCCACGTAGGTCCTATTATTTGGTCTACTGTCGTAAACAAGGTCTTTCAGGCCTGCTCAAGGCTGGCAGTAGGGCACAGAAATTGTTATTGTCTATTCTGTAATATAAAAATCCATTCAACTGGGAAGTGCGAACACAGGTTCAAACTGGGGAAGCTCATCCAAGGATGGAAAAGGATTATTCTTCAAAACAAAATAATGCTTTTGTCGATCATTTTTCAGGATTATATAGAAAGAAATGGAGATAGAGGGAAAAGAACAAAGATGTAGATACAGGATAGAAGAATTGTTTTCTACAAGGAAAAACTAATTCTGAAAGTTGTCAGAGAATGATCATTCCTCAGTTTCTATTGACTCTAATGTTGTAACATTCCAGAGTAAAGATTTTATATATCAGCCTATCAACCTGGTTGAATTTTGGCAGACTACACATGTGCACACACTATTTCTGGAATTTTTGTGAAACTTTATGGAAGAGATTAGAGTTTACCTTTTTGGAACTAGATGAAGATTATCACATCCACTGAATGTCTGAAGAGAACACGTGGAAGAAGGGAAAGCTCATTTCTCTTTCTGACTATTTGAGTTAGAACATTGACAATACTGAGATATCTAGCATGTTTTATGATTATTCTTGGTACTCTAACTTGAGCTTAGTTGCTTAAGCAATGTTAATAATTTTGTAGCTTATAAAACTGTTCGGTTGTAGTGCGCACCTGGGTGTTGGTCCTGTTAGGCTGAATTGTGAGTCCAATGTCTGTCTCCCCAAGGGGCTGGGGCCTTGGCTTAAGGAGGCAGAGATGCAGAAATTTGACTGTGTTCACTCCACACAGCACCGGGGCAGTTATCGGTCTGTGAGAAGCTGCAGGACTTAGCTCCAGGGGTGGGGAGAACACAGTCTGGGGTCCCATGGGGGCTGGAACTCTTGGGTTGGGGATCCCTGGGACAGGAAAAGGTCTCAAGCCCTTGGGCTTTCAGGCACTGCTTAAAGGCAACCAAAGAACCTAGACAGAGGGTGTACAGGATGGATCGACTCACAGCAGAGGGGAAGAGGAGGTAAAAGTTCCAGCGGATTACTTGGGAAGGTGGGTCTTGATCACAGTGACTTGCTTGGCTGGGTCACAGCTGGCTCAGCTAGCTCGCTTGAGTAGGTGGCCTCCATGGCGAAAACTAGTGAGGTTGTCAGCGGGAGATTCGATGGTGGCTTGGTAGTTGAAAACATTCTCCATGGTTCAACATGGAAAGCCCCAAAGAGGAGAGGTAATCCATGGTTTTAAAATGTTTATTGTCTACTTACTGACTGTAGCTGTCTGCTTTCACTAACAGATCTAATACCATTAAATGTACATGGAATTTTGTTCTTGTACTTGGATTAGAAATGAATTATTTCCTTAATGTGTACTTAATAAAAGACCATGATCAAAATGTTAAAAAAAAATGTTTATTGTCCTTGTGGAAAATGGATGAAGCTATACTTTGTGTTCTTAGGGCGGGCCTGAGGTTAAATAACTTTTGCAAGGAGGAGGGTCTGTGGAGGATTGCTTAATTGGCTACATCCTCTGGCCTTTAGGTATCTCATGATTATGGCAATATCTTGAGGCTCTGTCGCCCGTGTCACACCCTCTACTTGTACTATGTGACCGATAGCCACAAACCTCTTTGTGGAAGGGGCTGTAGAGGGCTGTGGCTATGTGAAAGAAACCAGGAGGCCCAGGAGCAAGGCTGAACTCCTACTGTCCCTTTATGGTCTCCAGGGTTCAAGGCCTGCACTTGAACAGGTACCCAGCTTCCTCTCACAGCCCACCACCCTACATAAAACCATGCCATGAAATTCATATGCTACCAAGCATACGTATATTTCCTTAATCTCTTCTCTCTATCCCTCCATCTGCTCTTTGTCACTTCTACTCTGTGTGAAAAGCCAAGTGCAGGAATCATAGTAACAGTTTATAAAATTTAGCTTTGGCGTTTTCTTTACCCAGAAACACAAATAATTGACAGTGCAATACATAGAGAAACTGAAATATAAGACGATGGTAACTTTACTCTCAGCATATGCCTTTAGCCTTTTTTATTCCACATATGACTAAAATGAAACCCTTAAAGACCATAGTGATAAAATATATACATTTATCTTTTTGAAAAATGTGTTGTACATACCTGATAACTATTATTTTTAGAAAAAAAATATGAGGAACAAGCTAGAGATGTTAATGTTGGTTTTTGATACTAGAACTTTCAAGATTAAGGCAGGAGTATTGTGAGTTTGACGCAATACTTGAATACACACAGAATTTTAGACCATCCTGGGGTATTTTGTCTCAATAAAAGCAAGCCCCAAAACAAACAAAAAAAAATGGATGAAAAAGACTTAGAAACACTTTTAAGAAAACACAATTGTATTTGAAAGACTCTATTGCTGTGTGTTCAATAAACAGGCAATTTATATTTAAGGGACAGCTTTAGGAGCTTTTAGAAAGGAATCTTACAGATTCTGTGTTTGATCTACTGGAAAAAAACAGTCATTTAAAAAAAATGTGAACTAAAATTTTAGGCATTTACTGCTTCAAAGTGTTGAGTCACATACTAACAAAGGGTTTTGTTTTTTACCATGTTAGCTAGGTCTCCAATATCAATAAGCCCTGTGGTTATTGAGGAATATCAGACACAAAGTTGGAGATGTAATTACTGAATTGGAACATCTAATAAAAAGGAATTAAATGAATATTAGAATGACAGAGATCAAATCTTTGACATTAATTACCAATGACAAGGCAGACATGAAAGTGCAATGTATATGGCAATCAATGTTGCAATCCAAATATATTCACATATACAAGTGTGTTTTCCTAGTTGAGTTTACCTTGAAAATGAAGTGATTAATTTTTCTGTAAATTATCTGTCTATTTTATTATTGATAAAATCAAATTTTTAACTCAAACTATTAAAATGGTATACCATGGTCCTTAATCAGTTCAAACAAATGCCGGCTTTCATATCCATTCTATTTGAATGATGTTGCTGAGTCCCCTTAGAAAAGGACATTGGTATAGTACCCAAATTGTACACTATTCCTGTTTTTCCAACTTTCTCAAAGACCTATAACTTTCTCTTAGAGTAGCTGAGAATTCAGGAAAATGAAATAATTTAAATTTTCAACAACTAGGTTTTACTTTGAACTTATCCTGAATTCTTTTTTGCAAGTTTTTAACATCATTTTCCCAGATCAAAAGTGGCTGAAGCCTAGGGCTTACAGAGTTCATGGTGCCAGTAAAGTCATAAATCATATGCATCTTAAGGTAAGCCCCATTTATCTTTGTGGTTACTTCCTTAATTCCAAAATGTGTAATTGGAAGAACTATAGTCACTAGGTACTAAAATCCACATTGTCTCACTGATACGTGGGCCTATTGTGGTAGAAAAAAAAAATCACGAAGAGTCTTATGACAGTTATTATAGCCTAGAAAAATAGAAAGCCTAAACGAATTGCTGGAGAGGTAGTATCTTAGGATTTCATTGTTGTGAAGAGACACTATGACCAAGGCAACTCTTATAAAGGCAAACATTTAATTGGGGATGGCTTACCGTTTCACAGTTCCAGTCCATTATCTTCATGATGAGGGGCATAGCATTGTGCAGGCTGACTTGGTGATGGAAGAGCTGAGAGTTCTACATTTTGATTGGAAAGCATCCAGGAGGAGACTACTTCCACATTGGGTGGTGCTTGAGCATAGGAAATCTCAAAGCCCACCACTGCAGTGATACAGTTTCTTGCACAGTGCCACACCCTCTAAATCTATGAATAATGCCATTCCTGTTAACATTCAAACATGTGAGCCTATGGGGGCCTCCACCACAGAGAAGAAACATCAATGCCACTACCAAAGACTTGAAGCATGTAAAAGTACTGATTGCTACACCATCCTCATTTAACTAGTCTACATCTTGAGCAGAAGTCAGAGTGATCTTGAAAAATCCAATGGCTTATCACAAATTTAAACCGGTGGGGACTTTATTGTAATGGTAACATCTCAGAGAATGGCTAAAATCAAAACTGTAGGTGACAGCACATGTTGCCAAGGATGTAGAAAAAGAGGAACACTCTTTCATTGTTGGTGGGATTGCAAACTGGTACAACCACTCTGGAAATCAATCTGGTAGTGCCTCAGAAAATTGGAGATGGAAAAAAAAATAAGAAAATAGGACATGCACTGAACAATGTTCATAACATCCTTATTTGTAATAGCCAGAATCTGGGGAAAACAAAAAACAAAAAACAAAACAAACAAACAAACAAAAACCAAACAAATGTCCCACAAGGAAGAATGGATACCGACAATGTATCCATTTACACAATGGAATATTATTCAGATATTAAAAACAAGAACACCGTGAATTTTTCAGCAAATGGATGGAACTAAAGAATTTCATCCTGAGTGAGGTATCTCAGACCCAAAAGAACATTCATGGTATGTACTCAGTAATAGGTAGATATTAGCCAAAAAGTACAGAATACCTAGGATATAACCCACACAATTTAAAAACTTTAGCAAGCAGAAAGGGTAAGTGGGGATGATTCAACTCCACTTAGGAGGATAAAATAACCAAGAGAGGCAGAGAGAGGGAGGAATTTGTGCAGGAGAAGTAACAGAGGCAGGGGGAGGAAAATAGGATCAGTTATGAGGGTTCAGGAGAAAATACCAGAGGGCAAATGAAAATACGTAGCCTCCGAAGGTGAGAGGTAGGGTGAGTCTCTAGAAAATACCAGAGACCTGGCTGTGAAAGACTCTTAGTACTCAATGGGAGTGACCTAAGATGAAGTGTCCAACAGTGGGGAGAGGGAACTCTAAGTGTTCACCTCCAGTAAATATACAAGGCCTCAATAGATATATGGGGTTGCCATCCCACAGTAAAAATTCTGACCCAGAAGTGTTTCTGTTTAAAAGAGGTACAGGGACAAAAAAAAAAAAAAAAATGGAGAAGAGACTGGGAAAAAGGCAGTCCAGTGACTGGCACACCTAGGGATCCACCTCGAGGGGAAATTCCAAGGCCTGACACTATCACTTGTGCTATCATGTGCTTACAGACAGGAGCCTAGCATGGCTGTCCTCTGAGAGGCCCGAACAGCAGCTGACTGATACAGATGCAGATACTTACTCCCAACCATTGGACTGAAGTTAGGAACTCCTATGGTTGAATTAGGGAAAGGATGGAAGAAGCAGAAGAGGAGGATGACCCTATAGGAAGACCAGGAGTCTCAACTAACCTGGACCCCTGCGAGCTCCCAGACACTGAACCACCAACCAGGCAGCAAATACAAGCCTGTCTGAGGCTCCTATAGCAGAGGACTGCCTGGTCTGGAGTCAGTGGAAGAAGATGTGAGAATTCTTGAGAGACTTGAAGCCCTAAAACGGGAGGGGGGAGGAGGCTAGTTTGTGGGGGAGCATCCTCTCGAGGACAAGAGGGAGGTGGAGGGATGGAAAACTGTGGGAAGAGGGGGAAGCAATGGCTGGATTTGAAATAAATAAAATAAATATGGGGTAAATAGATAAAGAGAAAATTCTCAATGGGGAAAATCTCGAATGTCTGAGAAACGCTAGAAGAAATGTCCAATGTCCTTATTCATAAAGGAAACACCATTAAAAGTAAGTCTCAAGTATACATCCTTTGACAAAATTTTCAAGAAAAGAAACCATTATATCTTTCATTAGGTGATTCTTGTTTAAGACAAAATAAAGAGAGTTGAACACAAAAGGAGAAGAAAGTAAGCAAATGTCACTTTAAAGCATTGAAGAATCTGATTTTAATGCTATTTAGAGATAGGAATCACATTTTATACTTGTTTCACTATACATACATTAAACACACAATACTATAAGAAAAATATATTGCCTGGGATCTCAAATAACAGCATGATAAATCAAAGAACATAACAATTTATAAAGATACATGTTTTATAAATCTACTACAACTTATTTTAGTTTTTGTAAGGCAAATGTAGTCACATTTAATAATAAAATAGCCCTCTTCTCATTCCCTGGCACCTGTTTCATTGGTAGCAAATATGAATGGTTACCTGTGCTCTATTACTAAAATACAAAAAGTAATTGAATAAGATATTGAATCTAAAATTAAGGCCCCTTATCCTATTCCACAACAATTTGTCTGGCAAATTCAGTTTGCTGTTTTATTTTCCATCACTCATAGAGGGACTGTCAATGTAGTCTTCTGGGTCAGTGACCAGTACACACAAGGTATTGCTAACCTCTTCAGGGTAGAATTATTAGGATGAATCCAACTGATAAGAATCCTACTGGTATCTTTGGAGTGATGGACTTTGAAGTGCCTTGGGTTAGGAACTGGGATGCTGAAACCTTAGGGTCACAAAAGGCTCCCACTGAATCCAGTGTCCTTTAAGTTCTAGTCTCAAAAAATTAAAGAATGAAATTCTCGGACAACTAAAGGTGAGTTTTTAGAAAGAATTATTTTATTATAGAGCCTAAAGTGAAGGAAAATGACAGGGCTCCTTCACAGTAGAAAGAATACCCAGAAGTGGCACAGCGATATTTGTTACTACCTTCGAAACATAGTTTAGTATGACTCATGGAGAAGTCATGGAGAATGGGTGAGCAGATAAACTGAATCCCCATTCCATTTGTCCCAGTGCCACTCAGTTTCAGTTAAGTACTCTTGTATGGCTTTCTGGAAAGGAGGTAATCATATCCAGAAAAAGAGACAAGGAAAAAATATAAACATTCCTGACATTTCTATACTTTAGCAAAGACAATACTGAATGGTTTTCCTTTTCAGCCATGATGGAAAACTGCATGCATTGAGGGGATCTTCACTCAACTACAGAGACACTTTCTCTCTGCTGTTTTCACACACTATTAAGGTCTCTTCTGTGTTTTCTAACGTGTAATTTCTTTTCCTTAAAGCCTTCTTACAAGGATGATAGATCTAGAAATTATTTCAACATTTGCTTGTGTACTATAGACGTCTTTCTGAAAATTAATTAAAGTGTTTTAAATTTATATCACCAATCTATCTCATGTCTAATAAAATTTCACTACATTTTTTATTTTTTGCTGTTTCTTGTTTTTGAGTGATATCCTTTGTGTCCATGTTTTTCTAATTTGGAATGAAAGAATGTTTGGTGATTCTGTATGGCATTGTCTATATGATTCTTACTTTTTAAGAAAAAAAAAAAAACCTCTAGCCTTTTGCAAAAGCATTCTAAAGAGGTCCAATATTTTGTGGGTTTATTTTATTCATTTCCTAATATATGTTTATGACTCTTAAAGACAACATTTTTGTTAATTAGTTAATATATTTTAATAGCTTATATGAAATTATCAATAGCACATATACAGATGTCTTAAAGCAGATACTATAAAAACTGCAAAAGTATCCTTTAATAACAAAATGTTAAATTAATAGCAAGCTCTCTCGTTTGAGATATGTAAAAGTTGGGGAACCTAAACAAGACATATGACAGATACTACATCTTGGCTATTCCTACAGTAATTTTATATTTGTTGGAGGTGATCTTAAATTGTAAATAACTTTGCTTAAAGTCATTAGCAGAATGTTGAAGTATACAGGACATGCATGTGACATTTACAAGAGAGTAATTTAATTGAATCTCTGGATAGGCACTTTATATCTCTATAGATTCGTGTTAGAGTATTTATCCTGCCTAAATAAATATTCTAAGTGAATACCAAGTAGAGTCTTCAATATCACGTGTATTAAAGAGTTTATATTTGAACAGTGACACATATATTAATTTCTAATATTTTCCTCAAAATGTAATCCCTTTATTTTAACTAAAAGTTGTGGGGCAAAGGCTTGTTTTTTAACTTGCACTAGTATAAATACATGGTAATAACACCCAAGTAAGTGTAGTATACTTTAGAATGTTAGAAAACAACACACACACACAAGCACAAACACACACATGCACACATACATGCACGTATGTGCACACACACACACACAGAGGCACACATGCACACAAACACACAAACACAGCATTCACTGATCTAAAATTTGGAATAGATATACTTCTTCAAAACCAACACCATGTAAAGAACTAAGTTTGAAGTCTGAAATAAGTTTTTGTGTCACTTATTAAATAGGTAAGAGATAATTCCATTGAAGAATTACTTAGGATATTAGGCATACTTGGAGAAGTAAAAAATTAAATGCATATCTCAGAAATTCTTGTTAACATGGTGATTGTTTACAAGTAGATTAATTGAGAAATTAAAAGTGCAAACTGCTTTTGGTAGTTTATTTACTTCTTTACAACTACAATTTGATTGTTTGGACAATAGTTTTACTTCTCCTAGTTGGGCAACACACTTATTGTTGCTGCCAAAAAGACAGAACATCGGAAGTCTGTTTTTAAGCAGTGCCATTCTTTCAAAGTAATAGGCAAAACAAGAAGAAAAGAAACATCTGCTATCTGCAGGGTTCCCCCCAACCCCACTTTTCTCCAAACATCAATCTCCCAAGTCTTTGGCAAGTAGATTCTTGCACTCTAAGTCACAGAAATGTCAAAGGAGAGTGGAAATGAGAGTGGATGCCTCCTGAAATGTCACTTTGAAAGTAAATAAAATAAATTGAAAAACGGCTGTTGAAACCCAAGGAACCTCAGAGGCTACAAGTTGCATGGCTCTCATAGGTAATTGAAGTGGCCCCACACAGAGGGTATTATTTTTTTTCTCCCTAAATTAAGGTTTTGTAGTTATTGACTGCAAAGTAGTTAAAGACAAAAGTCTTAAATGCAAACTTAAAGTTCAGATGCTTTTATCTTGAAATAAATTTTTAATATTACTTTATTCTAAGTGTAAATCAGATTTTTAATGGAAATATTGGTTATAGCTGAATAACATATAGGTCTGTCTAGTCATTAAATTTTTTGTGCAATACAATAATAGCTGTGAACAATTTTGCACAATATTTACATTCAGAACATCTAAGTTTATTATTGAGTTCTTCCACTTAGCCAAATACCTAATCTGTGAATTTTGGGTAACACAAATAGACAACTGAATTTCTTTTTACCTTTTGATAATAAAATATAATTTCTTCATATTCCCTTCCAAATATTCAAAATAAATTAAGTAGTTAGAAGTACTCTGTTGAATAACAGTGACTATTCAATATTCTACTGATTAATCATTAATAAAAATATCCACAGAAAATAATTGATACCCATTTAACCGTATGTATGTATGTATGTATGTATGTATTATGTATGTATGTACATATACCTTCTACCTTTGACCACATTGTTTTGTTTTATGACCACAGGTTTCAATTCCTGAGTAATTATATTATATATACATGCTACTCATAAAGTAATCAGTGAATCTATTAGATAGAAAATTATTGAAAATAAAAATTGCCAAAGAGCTAACTGGAAGCTACAACATCAAAGATTTAATACTTATGAAACTACACTCATCACAATACAAAGAAGAAACAATTGAAAAAAAACATTACTGGTTATGATTTTTTAATTGATGTTCATTTGTCTAAAACTAGATAGGAAAAAAGAATCCAGTAGATTTTACTGACTCTTACTTAAATTCACTTGAACCGATCTTCTCTAATGTGGTATAAAATTATACATTTTTATAAATGTATAATAAAATTATACATTTTTATAAATGAAGACTTGTACATATTGATGAAATTTAAGAAAACTAATTATGTCAGAGCACTCTGCTAAGGATCAGGAATGAATTTCCTCTGTGTTTTATTAAAACATTCAAAACATACTCTTTTGTCTGTTGTACATTTTTCTTCTACTGTTTTGCTTTCCCTGAATTTGTGAGTTTGTAGAGATAATTATTGATGCAGACCATCTCCAGGTACAGAAATTTTTCTATTTTTACTTGTGACCTCAATTCTTCATCATCTCACCCTTCACCTACATGGAAAATTAAATGGAATCTGGATAGCATAGTTACATTTATCAGTACAGAGAGTTTTCCCATTACTCATATTGTGTTTTATTGGTATTTCATTAAAATGAGTTCTTTAGAAAAGTTTGGGCACTTTATTTTTGCTTTGATTAATCTTCTTTTTGTTAGCTTAGCAATTATATAGTGCTGAAAACTTATAAAGCATAAATAAAATTCATTTTTATTGCCAAAGATCACTCTGGTGGGCTGATGTGATGGTTCAGATGCGAAAGTCTTCTGCTGCTAAATTAGATAACCTGAGTTTGTGTCTTACCATTTATATGGCAGACATAGAATGTGGACTCCTGCAAGTTTTTCTCCTATCATGAAATCATGAAATGATATCTCCACCTCTCTCTCTCTCTCTCTCTCTGTCTCTCTCTCTCTTTCTCTCTCTCCCTCTCCATCTCTTTATCTCTATCTCGCTTTCCTCTCTAAAAATGTGCATGAAGATTTATTTTCAAAATTAACATTCTATCATGCAAATCTGTTAGAGAAATCTAATAATTTATCACATAAAGAGATCAATATTTTCTTTTTATTATATCCCTACTTTTGTGAGATAAGCTGCAGGACAGAAAAAATATTATTAAGTTTCTATTCTATGACTTAACAATATTTAAACTGAAGCAAATTTTTAAAATAAAATGTTTTCAACTATATTTCATTCACTATTATCCTTTCCCTTCCTTCATTTCTCCCTCATTCATTTTCGACTTCCCCATGTGCTTCTCTTTCTTCTCTCTCTTTCCCTTTATCTCCCTCTTCTACCAATGCTGGTCCTTAAGTATTAATCTTTCTTTTGAAAGATATCTGTACTCCCCCTGAACACCTATGCTCCTGTGTCATCCCCTTCCCCATATCCTGCATTTTTGTGTTTGTAACCCCTCTGTTAAAAAGTACTAATTATGATTTAATAATATATATTTATTTATTTTAAAAAAGAATAAAACAATGCCCCCCAAAGTATGAATCTTTCACTTCAATCTCTAGAGTACATGGGGCTTCAAATGTGTTCCACCAAACCCATGTCTTTTTTCAGTGCACACAATTTATATACTTTGCATACAAGGTTTGCCAGTACCAAAACATCACAGCAACAGTGTCAACTTATAGGATTATGTTGATTCAATAATCCCAAGAAGGTCTATGTTCTTCAGAGAACATAGAAGGTCTATGTTTCTTTAAAGAAATAACATCGATTTTTTTAAAAAAAATCTTATTTGTAAATTAGTTTAATATTGTCTTCAAGTATATAAGTTTCACAAACTATGTTTTAACGTTTTATATGATATTCTTACAAAGAAACGTTTGAGAAAGCTAAAGGTTTCCTTTTATATATCAGTGTTGTAGCACTAATGTATTTAACTGAAGGAAACACTACCATCTAGAATAAAGCTAAGAGTAGATTCGTGGCTCTTTGCTGTTATTACAAGAAACTCTTGGAGTAATGAAAATAGAATTTCAATTCTAACCTCCTATCTAGAGTAATTATCCACAATGGTGGCTGCAATATTTTCTCTTAATTTTCTTCTTCCTTTACCACACAGCACTGATACTATTTAATCCATTCATGCTATAGTCTTCTTTGAATCTTAATGTGAATTCAAGTCTTAATTCATTGTTGAAACTATAATGGTCCTTGAAACCACTGCTTATTATCATGCATCTTACATGATAATTGTCATTTTTCTCTAATATCACTTTATGCCAAAGTATTGCTATACTCTATCCACACCAGATTGATAATAACTTCATGAATATTCTACCTTAGTTTTTATGACTCTCTATTTGCTCATATTGGAAGTGGAATCTTCTAGCTCTTTGGAAAGTAAATTACATCAAATGATGTTTTCCTGGGGCATACAGGTGAAGGATGTCTTGCTAAAGCAAACACATGAAAGGCTGTTTTTATGAAGCAGACACGGGTGAAAAGATGTTTTGATATAACAAACACATGAAATGACATTTGATGAAAGAGCATAAATATGACCCACAGACAGTGAAGGGGAAGCACTGAGCTTAGGCTTGGTTTGCTTGGCCTCACTATTCTTCTCTAAAGACACACATGTATTGATTGATTTACGTTACATAGAGTTGTTGAGCTCAACTTGTGATAACTTCACCATTGAGAAAAACTTGCCCATAAACTGCTTGTGAGATTCTGGTGTCTCCTTGCAGAAAGGACTGGACCATAGCTGTTGGTTTCTCCCTAGAACTTGGAGAATTTGAACTTGGTTTTTCATGATATTTTGGGTTTTTTTATTATTATAATCACAACATTTCTGATTCCATTTCTTCCCCATAGGGATTTACAGAGATTTCCTCTTCCATTTTGACAAATTATTTTTGTTGTCAGTGTTTATTTCACCACAATCCTGTTAGTGAAACTTTATGGATATAGCCTTGGATATTCCTTAGGAATCACAATCTCAAAACAAATTCCTTGATCTTCAAGCTCTCATAAACTTTCTACCTTCTCATCCATAATGTTCTATGAGCATTCCATACTTGAGTATTTTGTAGATGCATTCTTTCACACTTCAATTAGCAACTCTGCATTTTTGATTGTGGTTTACTGCAGTGGTCTCCAACTGGCACAAAGAGAGGTTTCCTTGGTGAGAAGTGAAAATTACAATTATCTGTCAATATTTTTCATGTGTGTGTGTGTGTGTGTTTTATAGTACTTTAATAATTTCAATATTTTGAAATTTCTATTATAAAGCGAGCGAGTGAGCATAAGATTGCTCAATGAGTAAAATGCCTGGCAAGTAATCACAAAGACCTGAGTTTGGATCACCAGCACCACATGAAAGCCAGCCACAGCATTATTTCTCTGTACCCTTAGCACTGGGTGTGGGGAGTAAAAATGCAGGATTTCTCAAGCCTTTGTCCAAGCAGAATTGCTGAAAATGTCTGCTCCATTTCCAATGAGAGACTTCAATTTAAGGTGGAGAGTAATCAGGTGTAAAAAAAAAAAAAATGGCCTTGTTCCTTATACACATGAGCACAGACATCTATGAAGAACCCTATCAAATTAGGTGTACACACCATACACACCCACATGAATCCACACATATACTATATACATAAAAACATACAAACCCACTACACACACACACACACAAACACACACAGGGGGAGAGAAAGAGAGAGGGAGAGAGAGAATAACAAGTAGAATATAATAGATAAGATATATGCATCAAATATTACATAAAGAAAACACTACAACTATCTATTAATTAATAAAAATTAAAACCTAAACAAATGTTTATCTTAATGCATCATAAAACTAGATTGCATTTGAAGTGGCCTTGTGATCATCTACCTTTACAAATAAGTATAAAAATGATGTGTGGCATTTGAAACTATTTCCAAAGTATTTTTATTATTTTATTAATATTTAATATTTTAATGGGTAAAGACCATGTCCTTATATTACCAACATTCCATTCCCATTAATGAGAATGTTGCTACAGTGAAACTTACCTTCATGACTGTTATTGTAAAACTTTCTTCTTATAAATGCAATTTTAGGATTTCAATTCATCAAGCAAATAATTAATTGTTGTTTTTGTTCTTGCAATGTGTTACCAGAGAAAACTCTATTAAATGTTGTACAATTGAATTTTATAGCTTATATATCAGATATTTAATTCAGATATTTATGATTCTAAGTTAAAATGGAAATGGAAGTTAGAGAATATTTGAAAATGGAAATAAATTACATAAGTCTAAAAAACTTGTGAACTCATATTAATAGAAACCTTACCAAAAATAGGGGTGAGAAAATTAAGGCATATTATTAAAATCAAACCTGCTGCTCTTTATAAACAAGAAATATGATAATGTTTGGGAGTGGTTTAATGGCTTTAAAAATATAATGCTTTTTCACATAATCTGTATGAGGTTTGTATCACTTAAAATATTCACTATCTGTCTGTTTGTAGAAAATGCTTGATAGTCCCTGGCTTTAGAGCCTATATTTGACAAGAATAATAATGACATGAAGAAAGCATACTTCCTAAGAAAATAATAAAGAACAGAAAGAAAACTTAAAGAAATTAGAGGGAAGCTGTCAAGATAAGGGTGGAAAGTAATAAAATGCCAATCAAGTACATGGTTCCTAGCATCCAAGCAAGTGTTGTTTCTTTCAATGTCTAATAAAAAAGACAAGCTGCTGGTGAGACAGATCAAGAAAAAGAGTGACTAGACACAAATAAACAGTGTGATGAATAAAAAAAAAAAAAGATGGAGCTATAGACCCTCCTATCAGTCTATCTGTAAAAAATAACTAAGGGCTGCAGCACAGTAGAGAGATATGGTCAGGTGCCATAGAATGTTAGGAGTTCATGCAGTGCCAGAGAACATCTTGCTGCATGTCTGAGGACCCTCAAGACCCTGGTTGTTAATGAGTTTAGAGGACTGATGCGCTGGGGGTGGGTGGGTAGGGACATCATCCTGAAGACAGGAAGTGTGGAGGATGTATGGGATGTGGAACAGTCGGAGGGTGGACCAGGAGGGGAATAAAATTTGGAATTTAAAATAAATAAATAAACAATAAATAAATAAATAAATAAATAAATAAATAAATAAATAAATAAGAAATTTGTGTTCCTCTGTGCTACAAACTACATGGAGGTTTGTTATAGCATCAACATTAAAAGAGATTTTTGGGACATCATTTGAAGTGTGTCTAAGAAATCTCAATGATCTCTGCAAAGTTAATGTTGAATATAGCAAGGGAGTTGGAGAAATGTTATAACTATATAGTTTATACAGGTAGTTGATGGAAATAAAAATCTTAAATTACTATTGATATCTTAAAAGGAATTGAAGGGCATAGAGCAAAAAATACATACTGCCTGAAAGAAATCCAAAGATTCAAATGCAGATTTTTGATAGACATATCATATTGAACATGTGTTTGTGAGTAAAGAGATTCACATGGTAGAAGTCTTTTTTTTTTTTAAATGTATTTGTGGTTTTTGAGATTATAATGTCATTATATTATTCATTCTCTTAGTCTATGTATAGTAAGCAAACTTGAAAATGTTAATGTGGTCAGGAAAATCCCCAAAGACCTCAACCCTCTGCAGAGAATTATAGGAAAATAAGAAATGCTGAGATTGGGTTAAATAATCTTCTTTAGAGAAGAGCAAACCAACTGCGTATCTCTAATATCAAGGTATCAACCCTGAAGACATAAAACAAGAAATATTATACAACTGATTATGTTGCAATTTCCTTATTTAAATTACTTACATCATAAAAAACAAAGATTTTGGAGTCACTTTGATGGGTCAGTAGGTAAATGCCCTTGCTGTATACATTAGTCCAGGATTCCTATTGATGTGAAGCGACACTGTGACCAAGCAATCTCTTATAAAGAACAGTATTTGATTGGGGCTGGCTTGCAGTTTCAGAGGCTTAGCCCATTATTGCCATAGTGGGAAGCATGGTAGCATGTAGGTATGGTGCTGGAGGGGCTGAACATCCTACATCTTTTGTTGTTGATGTTGTTGCTATATGTTAGTATAATTTATTTTCAAGATTAAATAACTACAAATACAGTATTTTCTTAAAAATCCCTTTCCCTTTCCTCCCATCTTATCCCACCTGAAGAGTACAAATTACTAGGGCACTATAAGGAATACTGGCAATCAGAACTTAGGATAGGTAGAGAATTTTTGGCAGTGTTGTTTATGGGAGCCTTACACATCCTCTTTCAAATCTGTTTCTCTTGCAGCTAGACTCACCTTTTCTGGGCTGCTAGAGAAAGGGAGTCACCAAAATGCCAAATCACATCTCAAAACAATAACAACAACAACAAACAAAAAAAAAAAAAACAAAAACCTCTGCCCATAAAATGTACATGGGCATATCTTAGAGCCAAAATTGAGGGACCAGTCAACCAATGACTGGCCCCACTTGAGACACATCCTTAGGGAAGAGCCCACTTCTGACAATATTAATGATATTCTGCTATGCTGGCAGACAGGAGCCTAGCGTAGTTGTTTTTTGAGAGACTTTATGCAGCAGTTCATGGAAACAGATTCTGAGACCCACAGATAAACATTAGGCAGAGCTCAGGGAGTCTTGTAGAAATCTACATCTTGATCCACAAGGAGCAGAAGGAGACTTTGTGCCACACAGAATATAGTTTGAGGATGGGAGACCTGTAAGCGTTACCGCAAAATGATACAGTTCCTCTAACAAGGGCACACTTAATTCAACAAGGCCACACCTACTAATTGTGCCATTTCCTATGGGCCAAACATTCACACACATGAGTCTAAGGGGGGACATACCTATTCAAAAAATCACATTCCTCTCCATGGCCCCTCTCATCTTGCAGCCATAACATAATGCAAATTTCTTTTCGTACAACTTCAAAAGTTATCATAGCCTGTCACAGTCTCATCAATGTTTAAAAGTCCAAATTAAAAGTTTTTTTCTGAGATTCACACATTCTTTTACTGTTATCCACTATAAAATCAAAATCAAAACACAGTTTATACACTTCCAACATATACCTTCTGCCTTACTTAGTGTTTTATTGCTGTAAGCAGACACCATGACCAAGGCAACTCTTATAAGGATAACATCTAATTGGGGCTGGCTTATAGGTTCAGATGTTCAGTCCACTATTAAGATAGGAACATGGCAGCATCCGGGCAGGCACTGTGCAAGAGAAACTGAAAGTTCTACATCTATGTCTAAAGGCTGCTTATAGAATACTGGCTTCCAGGCAGCTAGGATGAGGGTATTAAAGCTCACAACTACAAAGACAAACCTACTCCAACAAGACCACACCTACTCCAACAGTGCCACACCATCTAATCGTGCCACTTCCTGGGCTGAGCATATACAAACCATAAAATCTTCCCATTCCAAAATATAGGAATGTGAGCATGGTGACAAAATACTGGACAAAAGCAAGACCTAAAAACCACTGGCCACTCTGCAAACTACATTTCAATGTTTAATATCACATATCCACCGCCTTCCAGCTGTGTTGACTGAAACACAATTCATTTTCTTGGGCTAGTTGAACTCTCAGTTAGTAGCTTTTTTGACAGGTACCCCACAGCTCTGGCATGCACAATATCTTGTGGTCTCCAAGGCAATCTTTGTTTTACCTTCACAGGTTCATACAATGACCTCTCTGGTCCTCCATGAAAGGACACTCCTGCCACAAACCTGACCTCAATAGCAGGAGAGTTTATAACCCCTTTTTTGTAGTCTTGATTCTAAAACCAGAATAATGTGGCCAATGCTGCCAAGTTCTGCTACAATCTAGGGCTAGAGAATAGCTCCTCTGTTTAATTACATCCTTACCAGTTTCCAGTTTTCAATGGTTTTCTTTACTGCCTAAATTTGGATGTCCTGAAATTTAGTCTGTAAACCCAGCCTGTGTTAAACTCATAGATCTACTTGCCTCTGTCTCCTGAATGCTGGAACCGATCTTTCTTTAATTCCATTTCATAATCTGGAGTCATAGCTGGTTGGGATATTGCACTGCACTCCCTTAATCCCATTTAATAACTTTAATCTGTTTATCTCTGCAAACACATAATTTAGCTCTATTCCAATTCCTAGTGTCCCTCTAATCCTTGAAACATACATTTTGTATTTTATCTTGTGCAACTTGCTCTGTTTTATCAAAACGTTATTCTGAACATAGGACAGAGTCTATACTAGGTTATCTTGAGATTTCCTTTACCAATGCAATTAATCAAAATCACTTCACCTGAGCCTCACACAGACTATTCAGACAAGGGCCAAAACAACCAGTTCTATTTTCAACCAGTTCTATTTTCAACCAGTAATATTTTTCAACCAAAATATTACAAGAATGATCTCTAGGCAACTTACTAAAATTCTTGAGCCAGGCCTCTGAAATCAACCTCAGCAGCACTGCCTTCTATTTCCTATGAGAATGGCCCATTAAGCCCCACTTAAAAGTTTCAATTGTGTTTGTGATTCACAATCCCAAAGTTCAAAAAACTTATATTTCCTATATTTCTAACAGTTATATTTAAAGCCATACAAATGAATTAACTTTTTAAATATAGAATATGGAATGTATGTCACTACATGCCTACTTTTATACTTAGAAGAGAAGTTTTTATATTAAATTTTAATTTTAAAAATTTTAAATTTTTATACTTATAGAGAAGAAACCAGGATACATACAATTGAAAATAAAAATGAAGAGAATGTTTAAATTACAGTTTCATTTTCCACATAATTTAAAAACATAATTATCTTTTTAATTTAAAAATAATTAGATATTGAAAGTATATCTTAAGAAGGAACATAGCAGAACTAAAATTATTTTATTATTTTAGTGTATTAATTAAGGATTAAATTCATGACAAACTAAATTACCTGGTATGATAACCATTCTGCCCACTAAAAGCAAATAAAGAAACCTGAGAAATGAAGAGGAACCATGCTAAGTATAAATTTCTACATAAATCATTTGACAGGTAACTTTTGTTAGATATTTATTGTTTGTAGAGAAAAATCTTACTCATACATCTGTCTTCCTGCCTCCTTTTTAGAATAAGTGGAGCAGATGAGGACAGTGAGATAATACCAAGACAATTCTTCTTCCTGGAGGTATATTTACTAACTGTTTAGGATATAAAGAGCAGCAACAACACTCATATGGCATACAGAGAATGCTAGCCTGAGAATTTCACTGTCCATAAATAAGATCTATTTTTTATATTGATGTATTTTCTTCATTTTAATTTGTACAAAAAAGTTGAAAAGCAAAGGCCTATATATGATTTATATATGTACACATGTGTATATTTATGTGTACATATTAAATTGTATGAATTTCCTTGTATCCCAGTTTTCTTAATTAAAATGCCATAACTATTGTACATTCATAAGATTACATAGTGTCAATATTCTATTTTATTAGCGAGTGACTGTGAGGTACCTAAAACCCCAAAAGAAAATTTGTCATTCAACCTATATACTCAAACCTCAGGTACATGGCAGAAGAAGGGGTTGAAAGATTGTGAGAGTCTGATTACTTGGAAAATTAATAAATTATAATTTCTTCTGTGGGGATGTTGTTCCTAAACATTCTTGATAATAATGTCTTAGTTATGATTTCTATTTCTGTAAAGAGAACCTGTAATCAGAGCTACTCTTATAAAAGAAAATATTTAATTGGGCCTGGATTCCAGGTTTAGTGCATTATCATCATGGCAACATGCAGGCAAAAATGGTACTAGAGAGATAGCACAGGGTTTTATGTCTGAGTAAGCAGGGAGCAAGAAGAGAGTGATACTAGGACTGGCTTGAGCATCTGAAACCTTAAAGCCCCCAATGACAAAAGTTCTCCAAGGCCATACCTCCCAATAATGCCACTCCCTATGAGTTTGGGGGCCAATTTTCATTAAAACCACCACAACTAATAATACAAAAGACCTGTAAAGACCAAAACAGCAGACGTAGCAAAGTGGACAATAAAACATTTCTACAAGGCCCCACCCTTAGATGAAGCACTTTAGCAGTCACTGGAAGCTGAATAAATGGGATCCATACCAACTAACTTCCTTTTATCCTTTCTTTCTTTCTTTCTTTCTTTCTTTCTTTCTTTCTTTCTTTCTTTCTTTCTTTCTTTCTTTCCTTCCTTCCTTCCTTCTCTCTCTCTCTCTCTCTCTCTCTCTCTCTATCTCTCTCTCTCTCTCTCTCTTTCTTTCTTTCTTTCTCATGTAAATAAGAGAAAAGGTAATTGAACTCTGTAGGTTTTATAGACACACACATCTAAAAATATAAAAGAAGAGGTCATGAATTTTGGAAGAGGTAGTGGAGGGCAAAGGAGGATTTGAAGGTGGTGTGGAAATGGTGCGAACATAGTATACATACATTTTAAAACCTCAAGAAATAAAATGTCTTCAAATAAATAAATGTACAAATAAATGAATTATAATCACCAGTTACAAATTATTTGACAGAATTAAATCCTTTGTATACATTGGTTGAAATAGTGTTTTGGAGCATAGACATGGTAGAGAAATGTACTTTGCAAAATTTGTACTTCTTGTCAAGATAAGCTTAAGATATCATATGGCCACTTCTATATACAAACACAGATGCCCTTCTACCATTAGAAAAATATTAAATATATTCATCTAAATGACATTATAGCAACCAACATCAGCTATGCCTGTATTTATTTGGACAAATAATATCAATATTCATTATGTATTTGTAAAGTGCTTTGAAAATATAAATTTATTATTTATAACTATCCTACATAAGCTTCTTGTCAGTATTGTCTTATACCATTCGCCAAGATAGAATAATCTGGCAGCAGTTCGTAGTTGGCTGGCAGCCTGCTTCCTGCAGTGAGCTAACAATATTAGGTATAAATGTCCACCTATGTGTGGTTGTAATACTGAACAATAGTCACCTTCAGAGTCATACATGACACATGTATACCCGTCTGTGACTATTACTGAGAATATGATTTATCATTGTAAGAAATGTCAACTTACCTTCCTACCCCTGTGTATCACTCTGAATATTGAAGTGCAGAGAAACGCATATATTGGTATGACGTGAGACTGACTTAGTAGCTCAGCAATCTTGAACACTATCATACAGCCATCTTTACAAACATCTTGAAATCCTAATGGTCAAAGCTTTAACACCCTTTCAAATCAAATATGCATTTCATTTGAAAAGTCCAACTGCTCTGTTCTGTGATTTTAAAATGTTGGTAATCTCCTGTTATGAAGAAATACTTCGATGAATACAAAAACTAATCATTGCCTTTACCTTCAGTGAACTTCGTGTCGAGGCATAGTACATGATATTACTAATCATTGCTTTTTCTCTTCAATGAACTTGGTGTACACGCATAGTACATAATAATTAGGGAACTAGTACATAATTATTGAGAGGAATGAGCTGCATCAGTTAACAACCAAGGAAAGAAGAAACAGATGTAATCCACCCAAATAATGTCTATTTAATTAACACATCAGAAAGATATTCATGAGAAACTCTCAGAGAGTAACCTGCTCACACTGCCTTTTCTAATCTTCTCACTTTAGAAACATCTGCATGAAAATGGTACGCCAGGAGATGTGTTTCCCTCCTGTCTCTCACTTTCAAGTATTCATTCACGGTTCATATAACTACTCCAGAGTTCAAGTTCTCTTATGTGAAAATGAGAGTGTAAACCATTTCACAGATATCAAGTCTGGCATCAATGTTACTTTTAAAACACTCATGATTCATTAAAACCCTTCATTGTCACCGCATCCCGAATCTCTATTAAGTGCTTAAGTGCCACCAAAGTACTTAACAACAAGTACTTACACCATTCATTGGAAGCACTCATAGTGTGAAGTGTATGCACTCACATAATAAAAGCCAAATGTACTATGTTTTCAATAATTATAATACATACACTCAACACAGATCCCTGTTGTCAGATTTAGTTAAGCACTACCAATTTTTGAATAAGCACTTAACATCTATACTCATATTTAGATGCAAAACTGGCAGAGTTTCTAGATCAGCATTCACTGAAGAACAACTCAAAAGGAAACACAATAAAACATAGTAACAATGAAATAGCATAGAAAGTAATTATTCACTTAAATATTGGAAGTAATACTATATGGCAAATGTTATATTTTAGTGGTCATATAATATTGTTTTAACTACTATGTTGAATGATCAACTAAAAAAGGATTTTAGGAAAAACACAGTGATACAAAATCATCACTGGAAGAAAATTCATGAATTAAACTCATATGTTCTGCTAGTCAGTGTATTCACTTATGCCTCTTTCTAGTTCCTGGATTTGCTAGTTTTACTTTTTAGGTTTTTTTTTTTTTTTTTTTTTAATTAAAATATAGTGAAATCTAATCAAAAAAATTCTTAAATGTTGATATGGTCCAATCATCACTAGAGAAGCTTCAGTGTCCTTCCAAAATATATCAGTATGTGCTAAAGAATCCAACATTTTGATTCTTTGGAAGGACACCGAAGTTCCTCAGTTTTGTGTATTAAGGGCTCCAATGAGCCTCACACATATGACATTTCCTGACACAGCTTTTTCACTTAAATAACTGTCATTGCTAATGGACATGGTTCTTCTAGTGTAAATGTTTATGGTGATTTTTTTTGTTATTCAGGGTCTGGTGCCTTGATCTTTTGGTGTTTGATGGAACTCTGGTGTCTACTCCATGCTGAAGACTGGAATTTCTTTATCTAAGGAGTACACGGAAATTGGAAATTTAGATATTGCATTAAACTCATTATCTATGTATTATTCCTCAAAGTGGTAAATGTGGGATGATGCACAATGCAGGATGAGGCATTTTCCACAATATTTATTTTATCATTCATATTTGAAACTTAAACTTAATTTGAACTCAGCAAAATTTGTATGCGTTCATCTTTGCTCCATGATAATTGTCCTACAAGTTGTATGATGTCTGTCATAAGAACTCCTTTACTGGATTCTATTTAATTATTGAGCCTGATAAACTCTTATAATGTAAGACGCTGTGACAAGTATTCCAGAAATCATTGAGACAAAGCAGGACAAAGTGTTCAAACTGGCAGCTTAGAGCAAGGGAATTTACACAGTCAGACAGAAGCTCTCTGTGTTACTGGTCCTTCTCAAAAACAACAAATGGCTTTCTTATGTGTCAGAATGAAATAAACAGTTCACATTTGTCTCAATGCAGAAACAAGGAAGAATTCACAAGATCACAGATTCTACTAGAGATATTTTGAAATGCTAAATATTAATAATAAAATGTTATAGAAATCAGTTTTCCAGAAAGTATTTTTCAAGCTGTAATAATTTCTTAATTATGCAAGTAAGATTTTTTTTTAAAGATTGGTGAAAGCCTTTTGGATTGAAATAATTGTCTTTAATTGATTACTAAATGTGTCAAATATGATGGTGCCAAAATTAATCAGTTTGAAAAAGCAAAATCAACAGCTGTCAAACATTACGGGCTTCTTCCATCCCCTTCTATTCAATGTCTATTCTTCTTTTACAGTAAAAGGAATCCTAGGTCTTTATTATTTAGATAATTATTCACTTGTTGTGATTTTTTTTCTCTGACGTCTATTTGAGCAGAAGAATGAGGTATGATCGTAACCGCAAAGAGACAACAAGATGAACTTCACAGTCTAGGCCTTTCATAATAAAAGTTACCTCTCCCACTGTTAAACTCTACTTGACTAGCTCACTCAGCATTTGCAACTGGTTGGCTGTACATGATCCTTTCGTTTCATTTATTTTGGTCTTCAGTGAATCCACCTGCCTCGAGCATCTTGCATCCCAGCTCAGCATTCTCATTCACAAGTTTGGAGATGTTAGTGTCATGATGAATCATACAGATTTGTGTATGATTTCTCATAAGTCAAGGTCAATGTTTCCTGCACCGTTTTGTAGAGATTTTTGTTGTGTGCTGCTATTATAAATCCATCCGACTGGGTTATAGTAACAGTTGGTTTGCCAGCTTCTCTCTGTGTGTCAGGCATTTTCGCAGCACAGAGACAAAGTAGCAATTTATGCTTGGGTGCCATTAGTACTAGTGTTGACACACATGATGTGCTCAACAATGCTTGGTGAATGAAGGAATGAATTTTTCATCGCCTAGACATTAAGATAAATTTATGCATGTAAAGCCTCCCTTTTATTATTATTTGCATTGTATGTCTTGCAGCTACCACAATAGCTACAAAAACAATAGGCATTTACTGAAGGCTTATCTGGGTTCGGGCAGGGAGCTAATGGCTTCACATTCATTATTCATCACACTTAATGCATGTAGCAATCTTCTGAGGTAGGCAAAATTATTGTCCTCATTTTTAGATAAGGAAAATGAAGAAAGAGAGATCACATATACAGTAAATGTTAGTGTCAAGATCTTTAAAAAATGCTCCTTGGACTCCAGGACATGTACAATTTGAAAATGTACCAAGTACCTTCTTATATGTTTGATATGCAACTATAATAGAATGTGTTTACTCAGTGACAAACAGAACACCTCAATATGCTCTCCCCTTAATGAGAGTAAGCTGATGTTTCATCTTAAGGTTACTAATACTTTCATCTCTCCACTTTATATTTTAATATTAATGCAGAATGACTGTTTGATAAAAATAGAATCCACTGTTTATTATGGTACTCTTTTATACACAACTAGTTCACACTGTAGTCTTAAATTATCAATACTTAATCTTAATTATGTCTAATATTTAATGCATAACACTTTGTTTTAAAATGTTTTCAACTTCTTTAATCATATCATGGGGTTTAAAATGCTTGAACATTTTGATTGAATTGTTTAATAACATGCCTGTCATTTATCTTTTAAAAGAATAAGACTTGGTAAAGTACCTTGAACTTTTATTTTAAAAAATAAATCACCACTGTACCTCTATTTAAGATGGGGTCTTACTATGTAGACATTCACCTGTCTCTACCTCCCTAGTGCTGAGATCAAAGTTGTTTAAATCATGCTTGGCTCTTTCTTATTATTTTTTCTTTGTTTGTTTGTTTGTTTAGATAAGCAAGATCTTGTTGTGTAGCATTTTCCAGAATGGAACTTATATAGTCCTCATAGCTATTGGTTGGCCTTTGCTTCTGAGGTGGGATTAAGATGTGTGCCACCACATCAACACTCAATCTCTTCTTCATAAAGATATACTCTCAAAACATTCTGCTATGTCCTAAAAGTCTATTTCATTCAAATTAGTATAGAGTACAGTGATTTTTGTTATGGTATTCATGGATTTAATCAATAGAAGAGACAAACTGGGTGAAAATTGAGTAGTTGGAATGTTAGAATACTGCTTACTTATGAATGAATTTGAATGACGGAGTAAATTTTAAAGTTATTTCTTTGTATCATTTTAATTTTGCCTTAAGATAGAATGTTAAAATACAGTAGCATAATACAGGCTAGCCTAGTTATTCCTGTACCCACCTCTCAATTTCTGTGGCTCTAGGCATTCATCAGCATAACTCTCTTGGTGAATTAGTCATCTAAAACCAACTAATTTATCCTTTGCTTGCTGTGCTTTATTTTTCATTTCCCTTGTACTAGACTTGCCTTGAACAATAGAATGCAAACATTAAGTAATTCTTAACCTTCCATGTCTTGTTCTGACTCTGTCTGTAGTTTTACAGTCAAAAGTAAATTTATTTTAGTTAATTAGCTTAAAAGAAGGCTAAAACTCAAATATATATGTGATAAAGAATATAATAGAATGCTCCTCATGACCAACAAAAATAAATGCTTTTAAAGGGAATTTTAGAAGGATCCCCTTTTGTTAATGTTACTTACATAGCAAACAAAGCTACAAGCCAAGGAAGATAGTCAACATTTACAATCCCAACATTAGTGGATATGAACAAGAGGAGTGTCAGACTAGCTGGCTGACATAGTTAAACAGTGTCAAAAGACTCAAAAGACTACTCCACTTCAAATTAAAGACTGAAATCTGCCAATAATTATTATTAATGATGATGATTAATACCAATATGACATATGGCTGCTACTGGTAGGATGAGGATTCTATCCTTGTAAGACAAAGAGGTCTAGTAGTTGGAAATATGTTGCAAAATACTCTCCTTAAAGGGAAAAAATATGTTTGTTTTTTTTTTTTACACAAGAACCATAGAAGACATCTACTTCTTTGGCAACTCCATGAGCATGACCAGATAACAGTATTTTGCCAAGAATTGCTGTTGTTCATTGAAGCTATCCATAAAGAAATTCAAATGGTACCAACCCTCAAAGTTCAAGGAAGAGTATAGGAAAATAAGAGTCCTGAAATACATACACACACACACACACACACACACACACACACACACACACACACACTTAAAGCTAAGGATATTTTGTTATCCAGGACTGGTTTTATATAAGGTGAACAAATTTTAAAGATGATTATTATCTAGCATTTAATAGGTTAATGTTCCTTACATCACTAAAGGTACAGATTAGGTGTAGCTAGAAAACTCTATGCTGAAGAATTTGTGATCACAGTGTGTTTTCTAGTAATACTATGCTCCACTTTGACCTTTACAGAGAGTATTTTGGTGTACATTAGGCAATTACCTGTAGGAAAGCTTTTGTGCAGTGAAACACCCCTCCACCCTAAGTCGTGGCCTAGTGCTATCAGGTCAAGCACACTCCTAAGACAGCAACACAGGTGGCCTGTGATTGTTCTCCTGTGTAGAAACCAACAACAAATATTTAAGTTGTAATTAGAAAATGGGAAATCAATTATTAGCATCTGAAAGCAAAAGTAGAAGAAACACACATGGGCAAGATCAACACAGGATTATGCACTTTTGCAAAAAATGTAACTCCAAATACCGTTCATTATTAAATTAATATGAATCCATGAAAAAATGGAAGACAAAAGACTTGGTAATATACATAGATGAATTTTAGGGACGATAGTATAAATTACTTCAAATATTTTAATTGTGTTGTCTATGTCAATCTTGTACATTTTTAGAAACTATATCTGATTTTGTATTCTAAAATTTAGAGATGCTAGATACGTATATCAAAATACTCATGAAGCAATGTGAATTGTTTTATTAGAGAAAAAAGTGAAAATGTGCATCTCAGAGTTGAAGTTAAAAAACGTAAAATAAAATTTTGAAGTTTATGCGAAAACTTAACATTCTGTCAGTTGTTCTTTACTAGTTTAAAGGTTGGGAATTGGTTTCATTATTACAGAATCATCAGGCAAAACATTCATTTCTTACTTATTTAGTGAATGCATTTAATTTTGTGACAAAAACTAATGCATTATTAGAAACACTAATACTACAGCATCATTGTGGGCTGGGGAAATGTCTCAGTAATAAAGGCCGTTGATGTTACGCCTGACACCACAGTTCATTTCCACAAACACACACTGCAGCAGAAGAAAATAGATTCTTTAAAACTCTTCTCTAACCCTGCATGAATACACTATGATACACACACATACAAACACACACACACACACACACACAGAGATACACACGCACACACATGTAAAATAAATGGAGAAAAGTATCATTTTTAATAAAATATAAGGCATAAGAAAAAAAAGTAACAGCCTTCAGATGTAGATTGCAGGCTACATGGAACCTCATTAATCAGAGCTATGAATTGCTTTTCCTGTTCTGTATCTCTTACATATTCCAGGGATTACTTGAGCCACCAGCTTCTAAGTGAATCTAAATAACATATTGCTTTAGATTAATTTGCTTCTCAGAAAATCAATTGCATAGATATTAATTGTGTATCTGAGAATTGAAAATGTACTTGCCTCAGAGTTCTATAACCATTTACAACTCAGACCGTATTTACATTACCTGCCTTGGGTCTGCAACAAATCACGAAGCCTATAACTATTCACCATGTGGCCCTGCTCCATGAACATAGATCCTATAAATCGTTTAAGCCTCCAAGGCAGAATCATAGTTCATCTTCTGGGCGACTATTGTGGTGGCTTTGTGATGTGTCACCCTGGCTAGACAAAACTACACATCCCCTACTACTCTGATTAGAATGGGCCACAAGAGAGAGTCTTGTTTAACACTTGGATTGCAGAAGTGAAGAGACAGCCACTTTGTGGCTCAGACACATTGATCCGCTGGCTCATCTCACTGATGAGAAACAGCACTTGGCCTGCAAATGCCCAACCTTGCTCTGAATCTGCCTTCAGCTTCTCAGGCTGCAGGATCAGATCTGTGTTTAGCAAGATGACAAAGGGCACTAGCTTTTTTCACAGGGCACTCACATCAGTTTGCTTAAAGAAAATGAGAACTGACTGCTGCGCTTGTGAGTTCCAGCTTGTCCTTGTTTCCCTGCAATGTACTTCCCTCTTGGCTTCAAAGTCACTGTTTCCAACAAGAACAACACATGTGGGGACAACAATCTTACCTAATTCTTCTTGCACAATTGCATAAGGCCAAGTTCCTGTGGCATTCCTGGACTTTCAGTTCCCTGATATCTCTCTCTCTCTCTCTCTCTCTCTCTCTCTCTCTCTCTCTCTCTCTCTCTCTCTCTCTCTCTCTCTCCTCTCTCTCTTTCTCTCTGTCTCCATTTCTCTCTGTTTTTCTGTGTGTCTTTCTCTGTCTCTGCATACATACATACACACACACATACAGAATCATTTTTTTTCTTACTAAGTCTTCACTAATGCAGCTACTGGGAAAAAAAAGAAAATATTTCTAACATTAAGGATAAAATGAGAGAAAATTTTAAGGCACAAAATTTGTATTGGTTCCTTCATCCTACAGCTAAACAAGAAGTGCCCTAGCAATTGTCAAGAAGATTTGTTCAGTACCATGTATAACTCAGAAGGTCTCTTTTCTTCTGAAAGAGAGATTTTTTCAAACATTTTATTGAATTAATTTATTACAAAAAACTATCTGTTGCGCGTGCCTCCCATGTCCCCTTTTCACCGGTGGAAGAGAAACACGAGAGGCAGAATTCGGGTAGTTACCACAGCGAGGCTTTACTCTGTATCACAGACGTGCAAAACGTGGAAGGGCCAAAGACAGGAAGAGGCCCAGCTTAAATACACCCTAGAGTGACGTATTCACTTCTGATTGGCTGTTCACTCATTACCCAATATTATGCCTCGGGATTGGCCAGTGACTTTGGCGGGCTTTCTGCCTTTGCAGCTGCACAGTTAATTGTTTACTAGTGGAAGGACAGGATGCCCACGCCATCTTGGAATGGCAGATTATACCACTGCTAACAGAGGCTTCCTACAACTATCCATAAATTTGAGAATACACTACAATGGTACATTAATTTGAGGGTTGAATCATCTACATAATCATAATGATATATAAATCATTTACATTAAAAAGCTTATTTCTACATCTTTTGTAAGTAAGTAGATTTTAAAAAAGTGTAACATCTTTCATCTCAGGCACGCACTAGGATCACTAGACCAATATTCAGGATGGAGTAGAGTTTCCTTGCACTTCCTTTCCTATAGACTATGAATGGCTACTTCTCCCATGTTGCTCCTGAATCTCCTAGAATGACCCCCTTTAATCATGTGTACTTCCATCAGTTTAATGACTTGGCCTATTTGAGATGATAAAAATATTAGTTAATTTTTTGATTATTGTAACAAACTTCCAGAAAATACCCACTTAAGAAAGGAGAAAAGTCTTTTGTCTTACAGTTCTGGGGTATAGTCTGTCAAGTGGAGAAGCCATGATGTAGGCATGAGAGCAAATAGTCAGATTGGATCTGCAGTCAGGAAGAAGAGAAAGATGACTGACCTGCTCAGCTTGCTGTCTCAACAGGTAATACTGATTCTCCAGTCTTCATTGAAACTTTTCTGACAGTCCCTTAAAGACACGTCCATGCGTCTATGGGATGCGTACATGAATCTAATTGCAGCCAAGTAGAAGAGGTCTAACTATCATACTAAGTAATACTCATGGAGAGAGACAGAAGAGGAAGCTAAGATGTGACATTCTAGCCACATCCTTACATTGTAACTATTTTGTTTAAATATAAGTACAATTAGAGGATAGGTTTATTCCAGTTGCTACTACTGATGTTTTTCCAATTTATAGAGTTAACCCAAAACAAAGGCTTTTTCACTTTCACTAAGATAGTCTCCAAATTTTAAAAGGTAATAATTGGAGTGGTGGTAAAAATTATAAAACCTTAATAAAATAGAAAAAAAAAACCTTTATTTTCAAATTCATTGTTCTAACATTTTGAGAAAACATTGATTTCCATTCCAGTATTACAAGTAAGATAACTCTTTTCATAAGTTAACCTCGGTCCAGAATAGCAAGAGAAGGTTCTAGTGTAAAATGACTTCTCCAACACATTTAGACTCAATAGAATGTTATGCCCACGTTTTGTGGTGAAAAGACACAGAAGTTACACCCGTGTTAATACATTGCATCTAAAATTAAACAACAATGTATTGTTAATATGAGCAAAGTGTGAATAATCATTTGTATCACTTTTCAATGTTGACAGAAAGAATGTATATAATTGTATTACATAATAACTCATTTGTATACATTATGTTTGCTTGCATAAATGCAGTTGGTTTAAATTTTGTTTCATTATTTTGTATATTTTGGTACTAGACTTTATTTATTTGTTTGTTTATTTATATTTATAAATGGAATTCCACATGTTAGACAAAAATTCTACTAATGAATGAAATGCTTTACTCAGAATTTGTCTATCTCTGACTCATGTGTGCTTTGATTACAGATATGTGCCACCACATCTAGCAAATTTATTTAATTTTATAAAGTAATTGTTCTATTATGTAATACACTTAAAGTCTTATGCATACATCTTGTAGATTTACAGAGGCAAAACAAAATATGATGACAATGATGTTTGACTGTGACTGAATTATTTCTAAGAAACATTTCTATGGTCAAGTTTTATTACCTAATTTTAGAATTGGCATTTCATTTATATTATCACATATTTCATAGAGTCTAAACAATTATCTAATTATCACTTATATTTCACCAATTTTATTACATTTTATTATTATATTTTATCTATTGTCTCATAGTAAAACAGGCTAACTGGCAAGAATAATTAGATGTAACAAACTGTGTAACAGATGCAAATAGACACTGTTTACTTACAGCTGATTCGTTTGCTCTTAGCCTTTGAAGAAGAAATGTAGCTAATTTATATATGTCTCCTGTTCTTTATTTTTTCTTGATACAATGTAACATTTTGTAAGTGAAATAGTGTGTGTGTGTGTGTGTGTGTGTGTGTGTGTGTGTGTGTGTGTTTGTGGGTGTGTATATTTTTATATTTAGTAGTAAAAATAAATCAGTCAGCCATCACTGAAAATTTGTAATAGAACAGAGTTTCTGCATACACCTGAGTATCTTCCGTTTGCTACTCCAGAAGCTAATGTGGGTATTTATTATCCTAAATGAAGTTAACATGAGTAATGATATTCTTTTGTTCTTTTCTAGAATTCCATTCCCTTATCTTTAATGATATCAATATACATATTTAGTATTGAAATAGCCTAATATGTGGCTAGTCTAACATATTTCCCAATAACAGCCCATGACTACAATTTAGCGTAGAGAAAAAAAGCTACAGATAGTCTTGTGCTATTGTACCCAGGCTAATTTAGAAAAAATAAGTCTGTCAAATTACATAAAACCTATTTATGCTAATATGGTCACACACTGGTGACCGTGGAGAAAGAAAAAATTGTTTTCATTTCAGAATGTAAAAATAATTATAGAGCTACAAACACATTGAATTGTGTCATAATTATCAGCTTTGGGCTTCATGACTTCTAGCATTATAATTGTATCTGCTTAGTCCTATAGTTTGAAAGTATTATCATTGCTCCATATTAAGCAGTACTCTCAATTAATTGTCTCTGAAAGGAGTGTAAAGATTCATTTCTCAGGTTACAAAAGATGGCATAAACTTTAGAGACATTGTAAGTCACCTACCCCCATACAGTGTATAAATAAGTGTTATGAGAAATGAAGACATACTTTTCTCTATTTATATTATGTCATGTGAAAGTATTCAAATATTTCTTACATCATAATTTCAGAAGAAAATCAGATTGATGAAACTACAAGATTTTTCATTATTTTAAATTGTCAAAGTTACCTTTTAAAATATATTTCTTTAAGAAATCAACATTTTTTAATATAACAAAGCATGAAGTTGTTTACCAGAGGCATATGAAAACCTAGTTCAATGTTACAATATAGAGGCATAAAAGTCAGCACATTTAATTCTTCTGTGTAACCTCTATTCCCAGCATCCTCTGAATGTCACCATACCATACTTGTCAATCAAAGCTTACTAGGCTGAAATTTACAATGTCAGTATATACGGTTTACATTCAGAGGAAAGAGTTGAAGTCCAACAGAAAAAATAAGATATAAGATAGCAAAGCTTTACTGGTGTTCTGTGTTTCTCAAATAATTTTCATGAGCTAAAAGGAAAGAGTGTATAAAATCATACTTAAGAAATAGCTGCTCTGTGGTGTTTATCTTGGGACCAGGGCATTTAGAAATACAGAAAACAGTATTCCTATAAAAGCTTTATATTCCTAAAAATAATGATACACTCATCAAAATCTATCATAACCATATATAAAGAAAATAAAACTTGAGGATGAGAAAATATATATTTCATCTAGTTGTTTCCAATTGTTATTTCATATACCATGAAAAATGTCTGATATTAAAGAATGTATGATGTCACAGAGCAGGTTTGTAAGATTACTAAATTTTTAAGCCCTGAGAAATGTAGGGGACTCAGAACTATATAGGTAATTTTCCTATTTTAATCGTGAAAAACAAAATCATTTCATCATATGTATCTTGTGATTTCAAATGTATTACACATTTCTATGACCAAATAGCAGGGTGTTCTAGTATGCAGAGGCATGATCTGTCTTAGATATATGTTTTTATGATTTTTGAGACCCCAAATGGCAGCACTTTCTGCATAGAGTCTATGTCAGAGTCCTCTGTACAATTAATGATTCTGAAAGCCACAGATTGATGTTTTTCAAATTTTTAAAATAATACTTAAACCTGATATTCACCCAGTTTAAATCATTCTTTTGCTCTTTGCTTTAGAAAGTCTATGATTTTCCTCAAAAGCTGACTTGTTTATCCAGTATGAAAGTTAATAAGTTAGAAAGCATGTTCTATCATCTGATGGCTGCACTTGACTCTTGCTACTGCCGGAAGGTTGCAACTTTGATGTTTCAGTCTCTTATTAAGAGAAGAGAAATTCGGGTATGTATTCTTGTTCAGTTCGTTTTCTGAGAGTATCTTTTAAACTGAGTTCCATGAAGCTATAATGTCTTTTAACAAGAATATTGATTCTTTAAAAAAAAAAAAATGCCTCTTTCCATTACTTTCATAGAGGAAACCCAGATAGTGATGCTTTAAAAGTGTGAGTAACATTACTTCTCTGATGGTTATAAGAGCATCCTTAACTCTCCGGGACATTTAAGAAGAAAGTTTCTGGAGGGACTTGCTATGTAAGCAAATCTTTTCCTCCTCTGTTCTCAGTTCTAAATAGATGAGGAAATGTCAGAGAATCTAATGTCCTCTGACCTGGAGTTTGTGCATGTTTGTTTTAATTTAGAGGAACTCTTTAAACCTCTAGATTTTCCTTACTAAGTTTGATAACAGCCGTGTAGAATGAACACTATTGCTGCTACCTTGAGACCTAGAAATTGACAGGTAATGGCTCTAAAGGTAACCAGCCGTGCCAATTATCCAGCCTCAGTGTCCAGCCGAGCTGGCAGACTGAAGCTCTGTAAGTTGAACTATTGCATACTGAGTATGCTTAGAGAAACTCAGAGGATCTCCTTATCCAGGGGATGTTATCTTTTGTTATTCATCATCACTGCAGTTGGTTATTCTCCAATTCCAAACATGCTATTAGAATTCAGCAACTCTGCCCTTTTATATTACAATAAAGCAGCCAGATAAAGCTTGAAATGTACTTACTTTAATGGACTGTCAAATAACTAAAAATTTTACTGAACTAGTCACATAATAAAAAGTTTCTATGAAATACTGATATATGGGAAATGACTTTTCCCCCGAGCTTATATAAACTAGAACTAATTAAAAGGGTTTGAACTTATTGCCTGAAGGTTAGTACTGTGCTGAGTACAATAGAATTTGGTCTCATATTCATATGAGGTGAAAACAAACAGTGACAATGACTCCTGACAGCAGAAATGATAGAGACCAGAATTTTTATCCTATTCTCCTTCATGGGCCTCAATGACAAGTGGGTTTGAGGTGTTGATGAAGAGTGCTGAAGATACAACAAAGCAATCTCTCATTAATCAAGAAGTTTTCTTTTGTTTTATCTCTGTTGGTACCTGGTAAGAATTTCAAGCATAAGAGATATGTTTTTCTTTCTTCACCGTGGCTCAATACCTTACAAACTGGTAATATTAAAGGTAATAAAGAAAGTTTGAAAACTAGGTATAAATAACGGTTGATATAATCATAACCACAGATATTGTACAGGTCTGTCATGGGCTTCCATAAATGTATTTTTTTAATATGCATAGAACTTGCCCATGTTTCTCCATAGTTCTTTTTATAAACCCTACAACAGTAATTAGATTTTCTTTGGAAAAATATTTTTAAGAAATTTATTCTAAAGACGAAGTATGCTGTTGCCCCATTCATATACTTTTTGACTTACATGATTATTTATACACCTGTAACATATCATTTTCCTCTGGGTAATTCTGTAATAACTAATTGCCCTTAAGAAAACTATGATAATATCATGCCTAAATTTATGCCTTTGTTTTTTTACTCTTCTTCATTGTCTTGTAGTCATTTAAGGAAGCTCTTTAAAATCATTAACACCTGATGAAGAAGGAAGGAATACAGTGTTATTCCTAATGGAAAAGTGACATTGGGAGATCCATCAGCAGAGTGACTAAATCAAAAGAGAGTCAAGAAAATAGTCAAGAAACAAATCATGTTCACTATTTGTTTTACTCTGGAATTATATTTCCCATAATTTTTATAGGAATCCAAGTTAATCAGAATCTCTCAATTACTAATTTTTCTACCATTTGACCCTGAAAGCAAACGTTTTAAATTTTATTAGCAGGTAATTTAAAATAGTTTTTGTTGTGTTTTACTGGCCTTTAATATAAATGAAGTTACCAAAATGAATTCTATGAAATACTATAACAAAATCATCACAAGAGGTATGACCTTTTCCTTTACTTGGTTTGGCCCATAAAAATCTGATTCCATAGCTATAACTTCCTGTGTCTAGCTATATTATGTATATATCATACTTTTAGAAGATAATATAACAATGTACCTTAAAGATATATTTTATAAGCCAACAAGTTTTTGGAAAAGGGCTATGCTCAGAACTGTACAATGAATGCATATTAAATTACTTTTAGATAATTATGCAATTAAAGTTGAGTTTAAAGTTATATTATAAAGTTGATGTAATAGCATAATGCTTTGTTGGGACATCCCCGATGCAACTGTGATTTCTTTTCTACTATTAGCTATTTTTTTCTAATTATTGTATAAATTTAAACTCTTCACTGCCATCAGGTTTCATTTTTTTCTTTTCCACAAAAAGACATGCTTGGTATAATGTATGGCAATGCTTCTCTTTTCAAATGGTATACATTTACCTCAATTTTTGCTTCTCTTGAGTTTTATTTTCATTGTTTTTACTCAGAGTTAAGGTTCAAAACGTATGGTTGAGAATGTTAGAGGAAGACATTCTAACTCCAATCGAAGTTCACTTCTAATCTCCAAGCATGCCTGTGTTCAAATGCATGCATTTTTACATACATGTGAAGTCAATAATGAAGAGATATGAAAAATGATTGTACATATATGTGTGTATGTGTTTGTTTTGTGTGTGTGTGTGTGTGTGTGTGTACAAATGCGTACACACACACACATTACCCAGTAAGGACCTTCATAGGGAAAAAAATGAATACAAAATATGCACACACACACACATAAACACACACACTTATTCAGACATTCTTGGACAAAATCTTTAGTTGAAAATAAGAGTAAAATGATCAGAAATATCATAAATGGCCATTAATTTACTTATTTAGAGGTAGAGCTAAGGCCCTACACCTGTGACAGAAGATAGCTTTGAGGACTAAACATTAACTGACTTTAAGGGAATGGAGTAAGAAAGCAATTTTTAAACAGAGGCAATCTATACTTTTGTGTTTCTTCTGTGAGAAGTAAATGTTTATTGTAATGCATTTAAGCAAGAAGCATTAATGATTAATGACACATTTGATCCTGTAACTAGACCTACAATTTCTTCAATAATTAATGAGTTATCCAATACTTCACAGGATACACATCCACTAAGAAAATTCTGTGTATATGTGAACTATTACCTTTAAGAGTCTAATACAAAACACAGGGCAGAGGCTTTCAGATAAAATGATAATATGTAGTAAAAGTACATATTTTATTACACATTTCTATAGCTAAAATATTATAAAAGAAATAGTTGCAACATAATAGCAGAATTTGTCATGATGAATACGTTATAGGTGATGTCACCTATGACAATTATTTTCTAGAGGATCTACTGAATGACACAATGGACACATATGAGAATCAAATGAAGTAAGAGAAATATTAGTTTCTAAAGGTAATAAAACATTTTTTATTTGTTGTCCTGAGAGACTGGGAAAATCATTTTAATAAATTGTTTTCTTCTTTTTTTTCTATCCATTATCTCTGTGTTTATAAAAGACACCAAATTTTTTTTTAAATGTATAAAATAGAATAGTTTGTTTCATATTCATTACCAGTTCAAATGCTTAAAAATGTATAAGTCTCTTCGTATTTCACCTCATGACCTTATTTTCTTGTAGAATTATTAAGAGGAACACAAAGCTATAATTGACAAATCATAAATATTTAAGTCGTGAAATGTTTGAAATTTTTTTACTACTGTTTACTTATTTTCAAAACAAAGCGAGTATCTCAAGCTAAGATCCTAGTGAATCTCTGGGATCGTCCACTCTCTGTTTTAAATAGAGTTGCTCTGTTTGTTTGTTTGTTTGTTTTTAAAAATATTTTTATTAATTGGTTATTTTATTGATTACATTTCAAATGTTTTCTTTTTCTAGGTTTCCTTCCACAAATTTCCCATCCTATCTGCCTCTCCTTTGCTTCTAAGGGGGTGCTCTCCCACCTACCCACCCACTCGTGCATCACAACAAGCCTTCACAGGACCAAGGGCTTCCCCTCCCATTGATGCCAGATAAGCAATCCTCTGCTACACAGGTAGCTGGAGCCATGGACCAATCCATGTATACTATGTTCATAGCAGACTTATTTATAATAGCCAGAAGCTGGAACGACATAGATGTCCCTCAATAGAAAAACGGACACAGAAAATATGATATGTTTACATTAAAAATGATGACTTTATAAATTTTGCAGGCAGCTTGCCTGAGTGAGGTAACCCAGAACCAAAAGGACACACATGGCAAGTAATCACTGATAAGTGGATATTAGCCCCAAAACTCAGAATATCCATGATACAACTCACAGACCATATGAAGCTTAACAAGAAGGAAGATCAAGTTGTGGATAGTTCAATCCTACTTAGAAGGGGGAACAAAATAATCATGTGAGGTCGAGGGAGGGAGGAACCTGGAAGAGATAGAAGAAAGAAGAGAGGAAAGGGGGAGCAGGACCAGGTATTGGAAGAGGCAGGAGAAAAGTCCAGAGATTCATGAGAATGAATAGAAATATATAGCAGTGGGGGTTGGGGATCTTGGGGAACCACTAGGAAGTCCCAGAGACTAGGGAAGCAAGGGGTTTCCAGGACCCAGTGGGGATGACATTAGTGCCAATACCCAACAAAGGGGAGCTAGATCCTGTAGAGATCATTCCCAGTAAAGAGGCATGGCTCCAGATGAGGGCAATTCTTAACCCAGAATTGTTAGTGTCTAAGGGAAACAGACAGACTAAAACAAACAAACAAACAAACAAACAAGCAAACAAAAAGAAAAACAAAACAGAGACTGAATAAAAGGCCATTCAGAGACAACCCCACTGTGGAATCCATCTCATCTGGAGACACCAAACCATGACACTATTGCTGTTGCAAAGAAGTGCTTGAAGACAGGATCTTTATCTTACTGCTATAGACACTATTTTTCTTTCTCCAACAAAGTTTTCTCAAGCCCTATCTTAAAGTCTTTCCCAAACTTACTAGGTAACTCTGCTATGACTTAAATCACAATACATTCACATTGCCGGTTACAAAAAATTTTTCATGCAATTATATTCCCAGTTTTCTGCTTTAATCCCAAACTATACCAGTCTAAATTCTTATCATGAATACCTAAAAAAACTTCAGATAAAACATCAAACTATGTCATATATTGGAAGTTTTACCGAAAATAAAACTATGAAATTTGCATTGTACTTCAGAATATTACTTTTTAACCTACCCAAACATTTTAATACTATAACTCTGTATTATAATTTTCTATTATATACACACATTTTATTCATTATATACATACATTAATTTCATAGAAAAAACATTAAATTTAATATATCTATATTTTTATCAAATTTGTTTCTTAAACTATTGTTTTGTTTTCATTCACACAAGTTTATAGATTTTTAATCTAATTTTAATTTTTCTTAATTGCATATCATCTATGGTATGACATAAATTTAATCAATTAAACAAACTAAGTAAAAATCTAAGTTATTTCAAATTAATGTCAACTTCTATTTAATAATTAGAAGGTTGCATTAAATTGTTTTGCTTCTAGATTTCATCTAACTTTTAGAATGTTTAAAAATTGTCTTTTGATATAGGAATTTAACTTATAATAATAAGCTAAATTTCCCTAGAAAACATAGCTAAGTGAAACAGGAATATTGTACAACAAATACAAAGGTAGTATGTGTATCAAAAGGTACTTCATGTGTATCGGTGTGTATTGCAGGGAGACAATTGACATCTAAACGTATCTAATGTTAGCAACAGAAATCTTTTCTCAGTCCATTAATCTAATTCATCAAATAACAAATTATCAGTGGTTCCAGTCTTTCATAGTCGTAGGACAAGATAGTCGGAGTACATTTTGAGACTAGTTATTAGAAAACGTACATTCTAGACGATTCTAATATGAAGAGATCAAGCAATAACAATTCCACCAACATATTAAAAGCAAACTTGGAATAACTGCTCAAAATCTGGAGAAGTCTACTTATACTAGATGTAATTGTTGGAGCTGATCTTCTCTCTTGTCATTCACGATGCATGAATTGCTCTAACGTGCCAATACTTCCTTCTGGCATGCAACCAATACTAGATTATAAAGCTTGAAGTCATTTTCTCTATAAAGAATAAAAATACTAAACATTTCTGTGAAACATGGGAAATCAAATACCTAATGTCCACGTATGAATATTTAATAATTGCAGCTCCGCCACTTTGAGACAATGGAGTATGGTTGAAATATATTTTTACTGTAGGTTTTATAGCAGAATGAGCAATATTTTCTTATGTTGATAGCAAGGCATATCTCTCTGCCATGCCAGAGATAAACCCACATAAGATGAGATAGGACAGTTCATCCATCAAGGTATTGTATTCTTTGGGACTTTATTTTTAAATGTCTAAATACAGAAATTAAGAGGTTCTGAAATTCAATTCAACTTTTATTTAAAGATTAAAAAAGAACAAAACTATTTCATGTTTTTAGAAGGTTGTTTCTGACCTTCTAAACAGTATATTTTGAAAATCTATATTAAGCAAAGCAAGCAAATCCTTTCTAATGCAGGTTGTTTAACCCCAGAATGATGATTTCTAAATAGTCATGCCCCCAAGGGTAGCTTCCAGGTGTTAAAATAAGTATGGGCTCGTGACATAGCAAACACTTGACAGGGATGTCTTCCATGCTCAAGCAGAGCTATGGAACATCGACATGCTTTGGCAGGCTTTGCAGGCTTTTTTATTCCACACAGCAGCTAAACTCAGTTTTAATGTGAGACAGATACTGAAATTTGATGCTGAAACAAGTCATACTACCAACCTCATTGAAATATTCATAATGACGGTGAAATTATATTTCACACCATTTTAAATAATCATGACTGGTATGTTACTAAAATTATTGTTTACTAAATTCCTAGTGCATTCCTATTATATCAACATATAAATATTAGAAGTAGTGAAAAATATTGCATCTTCCACACATTTCTCATAAAATATGCAACAAGTATGTGAAATGCACAGTAAGACAGAAGGTCTGCTGGAATTCTAGGAACTTTACTCCCCTAGGATAAGGAAGAGACAAATACATCTTCCCAAGAACATTATCATTGGCATATATGGGAGAGAAGACAAAAATGACATCTATCCAGTGTATCTTGTAAAGTGCCCTTAATCTTTGTCTACTTCTTCATAGTCATCTATAGAGGATGATCTCTCCATCTTAAGTAAAGTTCCCACAATTCTCTTTCCTTATACCCGTACCTTCATTAATATGTCCATAAATATTGATCTTGCTTCTCTTATTATTATCAGAAAAAAATAATCTGATGTTTCCCTGTGTCCTGAACATCCTTTAACTTTCATAGTCAATCAACAAAAGAAGCATTACCTAGTCTCATTTCTATTTACTTGTTAATTTTTACATATTTTTAAAATATAATGTGTTTGCTAGAAATTACCTTTCAAGTGGAGAATAAATATTTAATAAATAAATAAGTAATTAAATGTTCTCCTTGTTCATTTACAAAGTCGAATAAAATTATGACTGATTATATAGCCTTTTTCTGTTGCTCAATTCAGTTATGTAAATTCTTTAGTTTTATTATAGGAAGACAAATAGTATTTTATCACTGACTCTAGAATGTCCTACTGCAGACAATAGAACAGTCATCACCATTTTAAGTCCAATCCATCAATATAACAAATTGATTCTACTGTTTAGACATCACTGATAAATATAAACAACCATTCTAAAAGTTATACATGTAATAATTAATAATGAATATCATATTTTAATAATTTATTATTAGTTTCAAACAAGGATCCAATTGCTGAGGTCCATTGATTCCTTATGAAAACCTTTTACATTTCTCCTTATGCTTTCATTTCACCCATCACTGCCATATTCCTGTTATCTGTTGACAGACAGCACTGTCATAAATCAAGGTTATTTTATGACTCATTTGGTCCATATTCAATCTTTTCTCATGTGGTGCCAGAATGCCAGTCCTAAAGTAGGTATGTAAGTTTATTATGTGCCTATTTTAAATTCTTCTACATTTTTAGATCATCTACTGGATAAAATCCTTGGTAATTTCCCTTAGATATTTAAATTGTTACAGTGGCTTTCATAGTTTCACTTTCTCCCTCACCACAAAATGTATATTTTGCATATGTGCAATGTTTGTCTCTCTAAGATAGAGTATGTTAATACTTTAATTAAAAAGTATTTCACTCAACTGACAACTCCTTAATTCTTCTTAGATTTCTTTCTTGTATAAAATGCTTTATTGAGTAATATCTTCTAGCATGTCCAATATATACTTTATGTAATATATCTGCATTTTTTTTAAAAGTAAATATTTATTTCATGTGTATGAGAGTTATAACTTCATGTCTGTGCATCTCCACTTTGTCTGGACCAATAAGGCCAGAAGTGGTTATCAGATCAACTGAATCTATTATTACAGTTATCTCTGAGCCATGTGGTGTCTGTAAATAGATGTTCTGTTTCTAGAAGAGTAGACTGAACATTAAATTGCTGAGCTATTTATCCCTTGTACAAGTAGTACTCACTACAGTTTTCAGAAGTTATTTAAGTATGATAAAAAGTCATTCTGCTTTTTATACTTTTAACATAAGAAAAAAATCTTAAATACTCATATTTACAATCACCTATTATCTCTCCTAAACCAAGAAAATGTGTATCATAAATGAGCTCACAGCTTTACTGATAAATAGATTAACCAGAAAACTAAATTGTATTTGGTAATTATATGTTGTTCATTGAGAATATTAATTGGGAAAATGTGTGGATAATAACACAACTTCCAATAAAGAATGATGCTATAAATCCTCATTTAAGGAAGCCTAGGATAGCTTATGAGACACAAGAAAATGCCAGTTCATAAAAATAAGTTGCATCCTACAGTGTAAGTAAACAAAGGTGTGAGAAGACAAAAGCACAAATATAATGTCCATGCATAAAGAAAGGATAAACTTATAACAAATGTGGGGGTAGTTTCTACCATACATTTGGTCCACTAAATTGGGCCATTAATAATTCTCAACAGCCTCCTGTATCTGTGGCTTTCTGTCCTAAGTGAGATTCTCAGTAAATAGACTTTTGGTTTCTTTGTTTTATTTTCAAAGTGGCCTTCTTTATTATGGTTGCTTTCTACTCGTTGCCTAATTATGGATTTACTTGAGAATACAGATTTGATTAAAAAGAAATTATTTGTAACATAAAATAACATGAGTCAACCTAGCCAGAATATGTTTTTCCAAGTTAATATAAATTTCATGCAAAGTACGATGTACTGATTATTTGTTCATGAAATCTGTGATTCATAGTAAACCATTTGGCCTTCTATATTGCTGCAAACCATCATAATATCTCAGTCTTTCTTTAAAATCTTCCTGCTTACCCTACAAACTAACAACAGCTAAATGTAATCAGAATAATTATATTTGAAGTATCCTATGGTAATTATCACTAGGGAGTGGGGGAAAGGGCAGTTGGCCAAGCTAAGCTCTATGTAAAAAGACAAGAATAACAAACTTCCTCCACTCACAAAATTAAATTTTTTGGCACACTATGTTAGTGGAGTAACAATGACTCCATATGAGGTGTTATTATTAAAAGACGACTGGCCTGAGACCATGCTCTAATTACTTCTTTATATGCTTAAAAAGATTGTTTGGGGGGGAAAAGGCTAGATAAAGATAATACTAAATTATTTAGCAGTCACAGAAGAAGTAATGAAAAGCAATTAATATACAAATTCAGATCCTCCATGCACTTCTGAAGACTAGGATTATTACTTCTCTGTCTATCAGGGGTAAAAAGAGCTTACATGATTTTGGTATTATTAACACACATACAACTGAAAGACTTTATATATTTAGTCTTGTGGACATTTAAACAATTATAGTTGAAAAAATAACTTTAGCTATTTCAAAATCACGAATTAAGAAAATTATTAAAGAATGCTTTTTAAATATGCCACGTTTTAAAAGACAAGTCATAGATCAATAGCTGTAGAATGAATAATAAATAAAGAGTAATAATGTGTTAATTGTGTGACTTAAAATTGGAAGTTCTAGTTACTATGATAATCTTATTTTGTATTATTTTTAAAAATGTAATTAAACTTAATTCTAATCCATGTGAGTTAAGGAAATGAGAGCATCTCTGAACTCAGAGGATAGCTGATCTAATTCTGCACCTACAACAGTACAATGACTAACAAATTATTTCTGAGGAATCATAGGAATCAAAATATATTCAGCTTGATTTTATTTGACAATGGTTACTAGTTATGATATACATTTCCATGTATTTCTTCCAATTATTTAGGAAAACTAAAATGTTATATTAGCTGTAGCATGCTGAATTGTAAAAACTACATCAGATTTGTTTTTTTTTTTTGTTTTTTTGTTTTTTTTTTTTTAAAACCAGAAGCATTTTTTTTTAAAGTGAAAACTACTGTTTTAGCAAAGTAGTAACTTTGTTAACTGGATATACCTACCAAATGACTTGCATATCAGTTCCATTTTATTGTAGTTTTCAAAATGAATGTATTTTTACTATGTTTTCACATATCTCAGACAATGAATGATGAGGCTAAGCACGGTGGCCAATGACAAATGGAAGGCAATAGAGTACAAAATAAAATGCAAAAATTTTTAGCAGTGAAAAAAATCTTAGTGTAATTTGACATTAAAAAAGGACAAAAGTATTTTTCTTTATGGAAAACGTATGAACTTCATGCAAAAACCACTAGGAAGTTTTTAATGGAAGTATTTTCCATACCAGACAAAAGATAATAGTTTTTCTAGTTCCATATTGTATCTCCTGACACAACTTATCATAATCATGCTAACAGTAAGAAAACTTATGTAATATTAGAATGATCTGGAGATGCAAATGTTTAAACTTACAGTACTGAATGCATTCTCTAATTTACTTGATATCGACATATTAGATAGATTTCCCCCAATATCTAGTACCAAAGCAGGTGATGTGGGTTTCAGTGAAAAAAGTTTCTATTTACAATAACACTGAGGTCCTGGATAATACAGTTTCTTAGAAGAGAATTTCTTTTATTCAATATAAAAGAAAAATAACTCAATTCACAATACCAAGGAATTTTACCAATTCTACTTAAAGCCTAGAAAATTAAACTAAACATATTACATATTGAAGAACAAAATATTTATTAGGTAAATGAATTTACACACATACAAATTAAAACAAGGACACATACTCCACTATGTTCATAGCAGCCTTATTTATAATAGCCAGAAGCTGGAAACAACCCAGATGTTCCTCAACAGAGAAATGGGCACAGAAAATGTGTAAAATTTACATAGCAGAGTACTACTGAACTTTTAAAAATAATGACTTCATGATACTTGCAGATGGATGGATGGGACTAGAAAATATTATCCTGAGTGAAGTAACCCAGTCACAAAAGAACACACATGGTATGTACTCACTGATAAGTGGATATTATCAAAAAATAAAACCCACTCAGAATATCCAAGATACAACTCATAGACCATATGAATCTCAAAAAGAAGGAAGACCAAAATGTGGATGCTTCAGTCCTACTTAGAAGCGAGAACAAATAATCACTGGAGGTAGAGGGAGGGAGAAAGAATGAGAGGGAAAAAGAGGGAGAGAAAAACAGGTGTGGGAGGAGACTGCTTTAGGGGAAGAAGTACTGAAGGTCAGGAAATTAAACTGAGGTGTGTAGCAATGGGGGATGGGGAGCTGGGGATAGGAACTAGAAAGTCCCAGATGTCAAGAAGCAAGAGGTCCCTAGGACCCAAAGGGATTGACATTTGCAGAAATACCCAACAAAGGAAGAGAGAACTTGTCAAGATCATATCCAGTGGATAGACACCATCCCCAGATGAGGGATGGGGCCACACACCCATCTCAAAAATTTTAACCCAGAATGGTTCCTGTCTAAAGGAAATACAAGGACAACAAGTGGAACAAAGACTGGAAGAAAGGCCATCCAGAGACTGCTCTACCTAGGGATCCATCCCATCTGCAGACACCAAACCAAGACACTATTGTTGATGCTAAAAAATGCTTGCTGGCAGGAGCCTGGTATAGCTGTCCCCTGAGAGGCTCTTCAAGTGCCTGACCAATACAGATTCAGATGCTAACAACCAACCATCAGACTAATCACTGGGATCCCAATGAAAGGACTGAAGGAGCTGAAAGAGATTGTAACCTTATAGAAAGAAAAACAGTATCAACCAATCAGAACCCCCCAAAGCTCCCAGGGACTAAACCACCAACCAAAGAGTATACATGAAGGGACCCATGTTTGCAGCTGCATATACAACAGAAGATGGCCTTATCTGATATCAATGGGAGAGGAGGCCCTTGATCCTTTGGAGGATCCATGCCTCAGTATAGGGGGATGCTAAGGCAATGAGGCAGAAGTGTGTGGGTGGATGAGGGAACACTCTTATAGAAGGAGGAATGAGGGGAGATGGAATGGGTGGTTTGGGGAGGGGAAAGCAGAGAAAGGGACAATATCTGAAATATGAATAAATAACCAATAAAAAGAAAATAAAAAATTTAAAACAACATAAAACAAATAAATCTAGGACTTAAATTTCTACATTTTTCCTTTCTGATGAAGCTGTGTTATTCTCACCAAGTGTTAGTGTTCTGATTTATCACCCCTGGCTGTCCTGGAACTCACTCTGTAGACCAGGCTGGCCTCGAACTCAGAAATCTGCCTGCCTCTGCCTCCCAAGTGCTGGGATAAAAGGCGTGCGCCACCACTGCTTGACACAATTCTATGACACTAGGTATTCCTGCTCTGCTTTAATTTTCACTTTTATTTATAAATAGTTCTTTTATTTAATCAGATAATGAATTTCTTTAAAATACTCATTGATCAGTAGTTTCATACATTCAGGGTATAATTCTGCATATACAGATTATACTTTCTATATATTATATGGCTATACATAAAGGCAGGTAAAAATATTGGCATTTCTGTATTCACAAATAGTCCTTTATGTATCTACAATATTTATAGATGGTGCAAGCTTCTTATCTGAGCTATAATTATTAGAGAATAAATAGAGCAATACTATTTCACTGTAATTCATTTGTTCTAAGTCACTGAAGCATATATGACTTAGATAATATGACAAAACTCAACTGGCATGAAGCTTACCCTCTTACAAGTAAGGTCATTTTTCTTTTCCTGCTCTCTAATTTTTCTCTTTCCTTAATAAATTATGTCCATCTCTAGATTTTCCCCTCCCATTACAATACATTCCAATTATATATTACAAACCAAAGTTTTAAAATATGAATCTACATTGTTTTCATATGAATAGTTTCACTCTTGGTTTCCCAAAAGAATTTCAGTCATTAGTAGAAGAAATTATGTCAGCATTGAAAGTCGTCTTGTCACAATTATGATAACAAAATGATTTATTGAGGTATCGGAAAGTTATTTTAATGGGTATGAAAATTGATGGAAAAGAGCAGTTAAGTTAATATGAAAACTAAAAAGAGTTCCTTAAATGTACTGGGAAACAGTTTTTTTTTTTTCTGTCTTGTAAGCTCATGGTTTTGGAAGGGTAAGGAAGTAACACTATTACCTTCAAGAGAAATTTCTGGCAAATAACTGACATGTATTCGAAATGGCGCATGTTACACAGTTTTTGGAAAGCATAGACTGTATTAGAAAAGGTAACAAAGCTACTTGGGAGTATTTTGAAACAAAGGGTTATCAGATATTTCCTAAGCAATATTGAGGATAAACAAAACCATCAACAAGTATGTAAATACATTGTGGCCTAGAAAAAGGGAAAATTATGATCTATGGTATGCTAAAAGCTTTTCTTTCTTTAAACTTTTAATCTGTAACTTCAGGGACAATAAAAAAGCTAATCAAATTTGTAGCTAAGACTTTCATAACAGAAAGCAGCCTAAAGTCTTTTTTTAAAAAAAGCAGAAATATAGCTATAAAAGAGGTGTAGTTCTACATTAATTATGTGAACTTGTACTTATCAGTGCAAGAAGCTCAAAAGTCCCACAAATTAATAAACTATAATTTGAAGTGCACATTTTCTTGAAAGGAGTAATTCCTCCAGGATAGCCAGTTACATTATTTGTAGCTTAATTTCTGATAACTTCACATTTCTTTAAGCAGTGTGACACAGTATGACTAATTAATGATCATAACACATTTTGAGAATTCACTGTGCTAATATTAAGATTAAGCAAATATACTGACAACAGTGTCAGATGTGTAGTACTTTACTGGTCATTCCAAATGATCAGGGAATTAAGCAAACATAACATTGTGTTATTTATTGAACTACTATTTGTCCTAAATTAGCATTGAAACATATTTATATTCTACAAGACTATTGAGTGAGACTATTAAATTAATAATACTAATTAGTTATCTCATTTCAAGCCTAGATTCATATGTAGGGAAATGTCTCACAAACCAAGCATAAGAAACTGTGTTAATCTGTCACCCATAACTATAACAAATCTTTTATCTTTTTCTTAGAAATAGAATCATACAAAATATCCTGATTACAGTCTGCTCTCCCTCTACTCCTCTCATTACCTCCCCACCTCAGTCCAATCCAGATCCACTCACGTTCTGTCTCTCATTGGAATAGAACAGTCATCTAGGAGAAAAACAAAAAGAACAAAATTTTAAAAATAATAAGTAAAATAAAACAAAAGCCAACACATCAAGTCCCCTGACATGGCAGCCCAAGGAAAGAAACAGAGCACCATACACAGAGATGAGAATCTGACACCAAAATCTGAAGAAATGCTGAATAATCTTGTATTCAAGAAGTCTTCAAGTCTTTCTAAACCTTGTCTAATTTATGCAGATTTATGAGACAGGATGTGCTTGCTGTAGATAAATTTGTATAGAAATGCTCCATCAACTTCTTAACTTTCACAAGCAACTTTTTTTGCAATTATCTGTTGCCACACTAACTGTACTTGGGCCTGTTCTGGGCTGCAGGGGCAAGAATTCCTAATTACTTACAACTTCTGTACATCCATACACAAATTTCAAATGCATAGTTATTATTTCTGATTGTTTGAAAGACGGCTTGACTACTTTTGCCTAGGTGTTAGCAAGATGATGCCTTCAACTTGGCAGCTAAGCCTATGATTTTACAAACAATATTGCAAAATGTTTGAAGTCGAAACATTTCTGTTACTAGTAATGAGTGACTTTTTTGTAACAAATAGAAAGTTATAGCCAAAATACAAGACAAAGCAGGTATTATAGTTTTGTAAAAATATTAGTTATAAATCTCTTTTAAAGAGATATTCTTTGCTGCACAGTTCCCAGTAAATCACATATTTCATCTATTTATATTTTAGTATTGCTATTATAAGCTATATATAACTCCTAAGATCATTTCCTATATATGTATTTGATAAAGAACACTTTAGTCCAGAGAATCATTCCTATTTCTCATCTCCTCCATCAATGTTTTTATAGTGTTCTTTCTTTGACATTGATTCTGCTGCTTCTACTGTATTACTGACTTAACAAAGTTTCATAGAATTTTTTTTTTTTTTTTGAAAACTCACAGGCTTGTAAACTTTTCCATTTTTCTCTGGGTCAGTAGAGATCATTTGCCACTGAAGTGTAAGTACATGAGAAATTGCATAGGTTTTTACACATATAAATAGAAATACGTGGTTTCTTATTTATACATGTATTCTAATATACCTGTATTATCATTAGATTGTTTTATAATAGATTGAATGTGTATTCTACTCTATTATCTACCATTGTTAAAATTATGTATGGAACTCACAAATAAATTGTGTAGTTTATGACACCCAAGAAATACACTCTAGAAAGAAGGAAATGGAGAAAATCATATCCCAGTAGAAAAATCTGGTAATTTCTATCTCAGTCTGTGATCAAGTAACATCGAGACTGATTATGCATGTTCATTCAAGCACTGTTGACATGATAGAAAACAGTTGCTTCTACCATCTTTCAAAGAGTCATAATTCTATTCAATCAATAGAAACTTGTCAGAAAACACAACTGGAGAACAGACACCCAACCAGGATTTTTTAAAATATTTTAAGATTTTAAAATATAGCAAATGACTGAGTAATTCATATAGCACGAGGCCTAGAACATACAACCACTAAATGCAATGTGTTATTGGCTATATTGTAGATATTTTATGGGACAGAGGACAGCAGGCACCACAAAAAAATTTGTCAGTAAGAAATGCAATCCAATTAATAATTTCAATGTTGTATCAGCAATTAGTAAAATATACTAATGACAGAAACAGAAAATATAGGGTATGATATATAAAAATTACTTCTTATAAATGAAATAATATTTAAAACAAAATAAAATAATGTAAATGATATATGGTTTAGTTAGCTTACACTGTTTTATTCTAACCTAGTAATAAAATTCAGATAATTAAATCAAATGAGATGGTAAACTTGAGTCATGTTTCCCTTCATCCACACCATTAACTCTTCCATCTTTCAGTTCTTAATTCAGGCAGGGAAATAAGGTACAAAAGAAGGAAGAGAACTAATGGCAAGAAAGCCTTGCTGCCATAATATTGATTTGAATCCTCTTGGCACGTTTATTATTAATAGGAGACCTATGTTGGTGTGAAGGACCAAAGCATATAAAGTTTTTAGAGTAATAAACCCAGACTATTATTGCCCTGTCCATTTTTGTTTCCTTCTGCATTGATTCTTCCAGATTTTCTCCATATGGCTGTGGGTAGATGGGGAATACTTAAGTAGCTACACAACATATATTGTATTTCATTAAAACAGAGAACGTAATTAAAAATAGCAAAACACTATGAGCTGAATTTTTAAATTCTAACAAATTGTAATTATGATTTAACATCACTGTAATTGCTATCTTCAAAAACTTATATGGAAATTCACTACTGTGCAAAACAGACACACACCTGACCGTAGTGCTGAGAATTGAAAAAATGAAACTATATAATCCTAAGCCCTCAGTGGGATATCTGTACCCTATCCCCCTCTTTTCTCAGCTCAGAGATCATTAAAGAAGGAGGTATGTATAGTTGCCCTGTAAAATGAGTGACCATGCCATTACTAGATACCATGGGTTAAGAAAATCTCTGTGCCAAAAATTTTCCTCCTATTTGGATTGATGGCTAATAGTTCCCAATAGATCCCAAAGATTACAACTAATGCCATTATTTGTGGCTGTCCACAAGAGCTTGACATTATGACCCTATTTTTAAAAATAAAACAAAAGGAAAAGTTAAAAAAGAAAACTAACATACTCAATTCATAGAACATGAAAAATATAAGCTGTCACTTACGTGAAAGTTAATTTTTACTGATTATTTTCCTGGTGCTAGAAGGTGCTATGCATGTTAAGTGGAACCAACATTTTTCTGCCTGGACTTATTCCCAACCCTACAATATGGAACAATAACCTGGCTATTAATCAGGATAAAATTATTTAGTTAGATATGTCATAAGGCCTTACAGCAAAATCTACAACTATTACACTGCAAATTAAGCATAGTATTAAGCTTATGGCTTACAGACATAGATTGTGGGTTCATCATTCTGTTCTCCTAAGAGAAGCTTCTTTTTCAATTTTTAACAATAAACACAGAGACCTACAATTGAGAAAAAAATAAATAACACTCATCCTACTTAGGATTGAGTACTGACATATCCACTGTTTCCTAGATTCTAGGATCACTGAAGAAAGGCATCAGGGATACTGTCAGTACCAGATGCAATGGGCAGAAGGAAAATGGTGTTTTGTTTTGTTTTGTTTTTTAAACACAACAAGGCAATTGCTCACTTGAACTCACAGTGGCTTTGGCAGTGTATAAAAGATCAGTTCAAATACAATGCCAGCGTGGAGATAGGAGGTAGGCATGAAATCACACTCCTAGCTGAGGAGCTACTGGCAAAGAATAGCACTTAGGAGAAGAAGAGTTGGTATTCTTTAAGAGTGTGGCTCCTGGTAGGATCAGTGAATTACCACACACCCAAGTACAAATGAAGCTCAAGTTGTACTCCATTGCCTTTAAAATAAAATGAGGACATGAAGTCAGGCAAATAGGAAAGAACGTTAGTCCTTTTTAGAAGGGGGAACAAAATATTCATGGGAGGAAATGAGGAGACAAAGTTTGGAGCAGAGACTGAAAAGGGGCCATCCAGAGAGTGCCTCACTTGGGGAATCCATTCTGTATACAGTCAACAAATCCAGACATTATTGAATATGCCAAGAAGTGCTTGCTGACAGGTGCCTGATATAGCTGTCTCCCAAGAGGCTCTGCCAGAATCTGACGAATACAGAGGTGGGTGCTCACAGCCAACCAATATACTGAGCACGGAGTTCTCAATGGAGGAGTTAGAGAAAGGACTGAAGGTGCTGAAGGGGTTTGCAACCTCATAGGAAGAACAGCAATATCAACCAACCAGACCCCCCCCAGAGCTCCCAGGGATTAAACCACAAACCAAAGAGTACACATAGAGTGACTCATGGCTCCAGCCACATATGTAGCATAGGATGGTCATCGATGGGAGGAGAGGCTCTTGGTCCTTTGAAGGTTCTATGCCCTAGTGTAGAAAAATGCCAGAGTAGGGAGGTGGGAGTGGATGGGTAGGTAGGAGAACAACATCATAGAAGCAGGGGGGATGGGATAGGAGGTTTCTGGAAGGGAAACTGGGAGATAGGATAACATTTATAATGTAAATAAAGAAAATATCCAATAAAAAATAATAGGGAGGACCAAGAATGTTAGTGGAGTAAAGTGAAGAAAATCAAAAAACATTGTAAAATTTTTCAAAGAACTAATGAAAAAGAAGAGAAAAATAGCTTAAATTTTTTACTTCAAGGAAAATATCATGATAACATGTGAATGTTACACTATATATGTGTATGTGTGTGTGTGTGTATATATATATATATATATATATATATATATATATATATATATATATATACATATATATATCTTTGTTGTCTTCAAATACTGATACATAGTTGAGAAGAACAATATTATAATAATTCATATGCATGAAATATGCCATTTTGTGTATGCTAGTGTTTTGTTTTAAGAAGTTCAAATAAAGATTCAGGGTAATGTTTAGTTTTATCCAATATTCACCTTCATTTGTTTTCATTCCATGTCTTTGTTAATCTTATTAATTATATTATCAAATCCTCAAATACAAACTTCAGTCAATATAATTTTCTGCTGTAGGTAATATCTATACATTGAAAGTCCAAAATTACTACTTACATATTATTACATGGCTTTAGTAAAGGTGTTTGCTTATCTGACAGAAATATCTTACCAAATGTTTTCATACTGTTGATAACTCTTCTCTTCTGAGGGCACACTACTTTACACGCTATGAAAGGTTGCCATAAACTTGGAGAATCTACAATCGAAAATTTTACAAAGAATTTAAGTAGAAAAATATATTTTCATGTTTGTAACATATTCATTATAATGCATCAAATAGAAACATCTAATTGAAGAGCAGATAAAACTGGTATTAAGAAGATAGCAGTTATTAAACACTCTGACAATTTAAAATATTTTAAGTTCTCACAATCTTTCATATTTGTCCACAAAGGAGCTGAAGAAAGGAAAGTGCAAAACACATGCATATATCCAAAGAAATGTTTGCAAATAAGAAATATTTTAGGAATCTATACAAGTGACCCTTGCTTAAGACTCCTAGAAGATGGAATATGGAGCCTGAATCTGCCATCTATTGTAACCAGACAAGACTTCCAATGGAGCAAGTGAAGTTTTCGCATACCAATGCACACACAAAATCGTAGATCCACAATTTGCCCTGCCTACAAGATGGGCAAGAGTTAAAAGACAGTGAAGAATTTAAGTGACTGGCCAACCAATTGCTGGATCAGCTTAAGACCCATTCCATGAGGAAGAGCCCACCTATGACACCATTAATGATATTCTGGTATACTTGCAGACAGGAACATAGCATACCTGTCATCAGAGAGGATTCACCCAGCAACTGATGGAACTGATGCAGAGAACTACAGCCAAACCATAAGTGGAGCCTGGGAAATCCTGTGGAAGAGGGGGATAAAGTTTTGAAGAAGGCAGAGGAGTTAAGGACACTATAAGAAAGCATACAGAGTCATCTATCCAGGGTCAGTAGAGGCTCATAGAAACTGAACTAATAACCAGAGAGCATACCTAGGACTAACCTAGGCATATGTAACAGTTCTGTATCTGAGTCTTTATGTGAGACCTCTAAAGCGGGAGCATGTGCTGAATGACATTTTTACCTGCCTTTGGAATCCTTTCCCCTAACTGGGTTTCTTAGTCTAGCTTCTATAGAAGAAGATGCAAGAAGTCTTACTTCCAAGGCTGGTTGATATGCATGGGAGACCTCTTCTTGAAAAGAAAGGGATGAGGAGTGTGAATGAGTAGGGACCTGAGGTGAGGAAGGACTGGGAGGAAAGAAGGGAGGGGAAGCTGAAATCAGGATGTAAAGTAAACAAATAACACAATTAATAAAAAAAAAAAGAAATTTTTTTATGTAATCCATATGGCAGAACCTGGTGACAAATATACTAATCCCCATAACATAACAAGAATGTTGTCATCTTTTTAACAATGTAAATATCCATTTAAAAAAAATATTACTTAAAACATTTGGTTACAGGGTAATCAAAGCAGGAATTAAAGGCCTATCTTGAAACCAAACTTTTTTCTTTCCATTTTGTTTTTCTGTTGAATTCTACAGTGTAGAGCTGAAAAAGAAAGAAGCAGAGGGAATGGCATATATGAGCTTACAATTTTTGAGCAGAATGCTTTTAAGAGTCTTTAGAATGAAGTCATGGAACAATATTGCAACCATATTTTGAAAACCTTTTAAATGAGCTGTTTGCAATACTATCATAAATGCTCTCCTCTGAGCTCAGCCATCTCTGTTTTCTTTCTGCCCCTGCATTTGAATGTTGCCCTAGAGGCTAAGGGATATCAGTTGTAAGTACTCAAGTCAGACTGTGGTCAGACTTAATAGAGATGCACAGTTTCATACTTCTCCTTCTGAGCAGTCTGTTAAGTGCTGCATGCAGCTGCTGGTTTGGAAGGGTTTTGACTTTCCTGTAACGTGTAGTCTGAAAATATTAAAGGTGCATCGCTTTCTTTTTCTTTTTTTTTTTGTTTTTGTTTTTTGTTTGTTTTTTTTTTTTTTTTTTTTGTTCCTTTTTTGTACATTGCTTTTCCTCTGGTCTTTGTTTCTTTTGTTGGCTCATTTTTGTTTCGTTAGATTTAATGAGTTTGACAATTATTTCAAATCATCGTTAGATGAGTGTATTCTATCACACCTTGTCTCTGAAATACCGCTCTTATACTCCAGAGGTTCAAATGGATATGGTTCAGCCAGGCAGCAAAAAATTATCGCTTAAATTTTGGAGTAAAACTAGTAGTGAAAATTATTATACTGTCAGCTTTAAAATGAAATGCGAATGGAGAGGTAGAGACAAAATTGGGCATAGATGTAGGAAAAGAACAAATCTTTCTCAGTGCCTTTGGCTTAAAAAAAAATAAGAAACTATAGAATGCAGTAGCTGCATTTCCCTTTTCTGTTCTACTTATGTCCTGATGTCTCTGCGCCGTTCTCATTTCTCTCAACCACAGAAGACTAACTTAGCAGTTAAAAATGAACACGTATTATTTGACGGTAAATTAAAATTGTCTGATTTTCCTATTCATGTTGACCCCCTATTGCTAGCGATACATCAGCAATGTAACCAAGTGAAAATCACATGCTGCAAATGAGCCTTTTCTAGAAATGTCTTGCCAAAGGCAATTCAGCTCCACTCTCTACAACTACTGCATACCCTGTATAAATCTGTAAAGCTCCTTCTTTCTAATCACAGAACATCAACCATTATTAATACATGTACTAGGATCTTCAGCCACACTCAGAAATTTCAATGTGATAATTTTTTTCTATCCTAAAACAAGCTCCAAATACAAATTCACTGGTATGATATAGTTCTGGCATCTGCCATCTGTAGCTCATCAGCAAACTCCCCTAATTACTGACCCTGCTCCCCTAAAGCCTGTGTTCTCCGTATGTGTTTTTCACTTTCCTTTTCATCCACTCCCTTGTGAACAAAAAGTAAAATCCTTCCAGGTGAGCATAACAGATGCCATTTCATGCTCTCACAGGTAGAACTTCTGTTGTAATGATTTTCATTAGAGATTTTTCCTGTTTGATTGTCTGATATGTGTGTATTTCCAACGGAGCCACCAGCTTGTTGCCCATATTTCAATTTAAAATTCATATCAAAATTAGAAATTATATTCCCAGAATACCCATAGTGTAACAATCAAAGACATAGAATTTACTCTAAAAGTCTAAACAATGAAAATGATCTGAGGGGTACAATAGGGTCAGATGCTTAGGCATCAGCATGGAGTGCTCAGACCTAGTGTCCATGCAGAGTTTAAATTGAAGTCTGAGGGCGAGTAGCATGATCAAGACAGCAAAAACTGTGAGCTTGAAGGCAGTAAAATATTGTCCTGGTGTGCCTATTTCTGACAAGTTTTCTTTGAAGAGTCCCACCTTAGTCTTTATGTTTATGCCTCTTTTTCAAAGGTCTAGCGTCTGAGGTCAGTGTCTCCAAAACATAGACTGCACTTCATCACACACTTGTGCTTGGTGTATTAAAGCAGACAGACATAAAAATATGTTGAAACTTTTATGAATTCATAGAATATATGAAGAGAATAACTGATCACAAAAAAATAGATGAAATAAATAAGGTATTTAGAGTTCAATTATTAATTCTAAGTAAGAATTACTAATCAATGGCAGCATCATATATCAAAATTTGTTCCTTGCTTTTCATCCTCAACCTCTAGGCTAAAGTTCATGTAAGTCCATGTCTGAGTCTGAATTCTTGAAATGTTTACTACCCAGAAGGAACAAATTTTAATTTGTCATGTATTTTTATATAAGTAAATATAAGTGAAACCAAATGAGGGCAAAGATGCATAAAATCCTACAGACAATATGTAGTAGACCAAGAAAGAGAAAAACGTTGAAAATAAGTATTTAATTAAATTCTAAAGAGTATATAGGATTTAATTGCATGGTGGGTGACCTTACAGAAAATGGTAAGCCAAACATAGTGTGATCCAAAAGTTCTTATTACATTAAATGAATTCTCTCATACTTCTTAAAGTAACTGAGCAAGTTCCTACGATATCTTTAAACATACAGTACTTGGAATAAAAGTAAGTCAATGCAAAAAAAAAAAAATATTTGCCTCAAAACCTGCTAATTTGAGGTCAATACTCTAGAATCCATGTGGTAGATAAAAATTGACTCCAACACGAGCACATTGTTGTCTTCTGAATCACAAGCACACACACACACACACACACACACAGAGAGAGAGAGAGAGAGAGAGAGTAAATAAATGTAATAAAGTCTTTTCAAAAATATGATATCAAAATAAAACAGAAGAGTTTGATACAGATTAATGTTCAACTATGTAGATTATTCCTCTACAAAGTCAATCTCTTGCTAATTATTATTTTTAAGATTATAATGCAGTTGCCTTATTTCTTCCTTCCCTTTCCTCCCTCCAGACTGTCTGAAATAATGCTCCTTGTTCTCTTTATAATTTATGACTTTTTGTAATAATGTAACAACATTAATTCGCATTACATACATATGTTTGTGTGTGTTCCTAAGTACATAAATACAACCTGTTCATTCTATATAATATTATTAATATGTATGTTTTCAGGGCTGATAATTGGAATTAGATAATGAATGAGTGTGCTCTTCCTAGTGGAAGACTATTTCTCTACTCTCAGAATTCCTTACTTACCTGTAGTTCCTTGTATACTTTTGAGGCCTTCTAAGCTTTACCCTATCCATGTTACCATGTCTATTGTTATTATCCTTGTTCAGCTCAAATTTGGGATGTTATATTGGTCAGATTTTATAGATGTAGCTTCTGAAATTATGTTGATACAGTCTGAGTGCAAACTCTCTGATGCTCTGACTCTTAAAAAACTTTGAGCCTCCTCTTCATCACTGTTCCCAGAATATTACATGCCTAAGTTTGTTAGTAGCTCTATTTTGGGACTAAGATCTACAATTCTGCAAATTGATTGGCCGTGGTTTTCTGTAATGGTATGCATCTGTTTCAAAGAGACAGTTCCTTGAGTAGGCGTAGAAACTATACTTAATTTTGGGTAGACAGACAAACATTTAGAGTGTAGTTAGGCATTCCATGGCTTTCATAAAATGGCAAATGCATGTTCTACAAGATTCATGACTTGACTAGCCCTGTGTAATTGGCTACATTTCCAGTACCATGCCAGGATTTCTCTTCTGTTGAACAGGTCCTATTTAAGTAATTGAATATTTTAAATTTGCTTTTCTTTTCATTGTTTTTAAGTGTGTGGTTATTTTGCTTGTCTTTATATTGATGTATCACTTGTGGACAGTAAGTACCCTAAGACGCCAGAAGAGGAAGTTGAATCCTCTAGAACTAGAGTTACAGACACTGTGAGCTGCCATGTCGGTGATATGAATAGAGCAGAGCCTTCCTCCCAACCCTCCCTTTGCCATTGCATATTGACTATGTATATGACGCATTTTAAAACTTGTCTTACTTTTATGCTATACCTAACAAATATGACTTCATATTGGAAATAATAAATCTGATATACATATAAAATCTGTTTTTCTGGAATGTTGCATTTTTTAAAAAATTTTGTTTAAACAGACAAGAAGTAAGCATCATTTTGAAGAACTGGCATCTCCTTACTACAGTTGTGATTGACAGTCTTTACTTATAAGAGGAAAATAGAGACTTTTATTTAAGTTTGAACTATTGTGCCTTGAATTCTCTAAGAAATCTTAAAATGGATAAGAAGGATAATCCTGTTGCTGTCTCTGTTTTCAATGAGTGCACAGCCCCTTTATTCATAAATCTCAGAGGAAGGCGAAGCAGCCTGATGTGTGCCTGAGTGCTAAATTGCATAATAACCAAAGGTAAATTGAGAGATAATTAGGAAGATTGAAATGTAAATAGGATGTCACTTTCTTTATCTGTTCTTGATAAACTCTCCAGAGTGTAAAATCCATAGAGAATTTTCTCATGTGCATTTTTCCCCCTTTTTCCTATTTCTTCAGGAAGCACTTTATTGTCCTAGCCATAGGACTTTCGTCAGCAGGAAAAAAAAAAAAAAAAAAAAAAAAAAAAAAAAAAAAAAAGCCAAATTCTACACAGAAGGTAAGAATAAAGCAGAATGCTAGCACTTTCTTCTTGAAGACACCCACTTGATTCCTTGCTTGTTATCTAGTTGTATATCAATGGCTTACCAACTGAGAAGGAAGGACAAAGGTTGTACCCCAGGGACCATTGATCCCACTTAGCACAATTTAAAGATGTCTTCCTGTCTTCAGATAGAATGGGTTATCTGGTTAACAGCCTCTGCTTTGATGCCACTTGTGCAAGCAGAATCAATACAGCTGCCAGACACAACTGTGAGAAGTTGTTTCCTGGGCATCTGCTTTGTGTGCAATCATGATGGTGTTCACTTAGTCTTATGCACTCCTTTGTTAGCCCCATTTAATCAAGATCATTTCATTGGCAGTTGGTTAAATGAGAGACACCATAACACGTATGGAAAGGTAAAAATGTATTCTCTTTTTTTATTGGCTATTTTATTTATTTACATTTCAAATCTTGCCCCCCTTCTCAGTCTTCCCTCTGCACAACCCAGGAATTAAACCAACAATATATTCTCTAGGTTCATAATGTAAATGTGCACATCAAATTTTTAATTCTATTTCACCACCTTTTGAAAATCAGTGAAACAGTAAAGATAACAGTTATTTTGGTTGACATTGACCTTCAAGAATAGACTGCCTAGAGGGCTTTGTGCTGTTAAATCCAAAGTATAGTTTTTGTCAACTAATGGGAGAATGCACTTCCCTCAAATTGGGTAAGTAATGATGCTAATAATCTCCTGACTTTTTTTTAAAATACTGAATAATAAATCTCACTCCAAGACATGGAAATTACATGCCTCTTCCCTCTTAAGCTGTAGATAGTCTTGTGACCTTTATTATTATGTCATCTTTCTAAACCTGCTAAGATTCTAAATTACACACCATTGTATAATGTCCCAAATAATCCCTCTCATCTCTGTTTAGCCCAGAGTCTCAATAATCACCCTGTTTTCTGTGCTGCATGCATATTGAAAAACATACTTATCCCGCTGTTATCATTTTTGAGTGTGAATTAGAATGATGACTATAATTTTTAGTGCTTTTTATATGCCAGATTCTGTGATGCGTACTTGACATATATTATCTAATGTGATTCATAAAAATAGAAATGTATGAGTGGAAGGACTTACATTTGTCTGTTTAGAGATGAAATCACAAAATTGGAGGAAAATATGCTAAATACAGGTACAGAGCTAGTAAATGAGTGAAGCCTGCTTAACGTCACAACTTATGTTATTCTCTCTTATTCTCAACAGCTTTGAAAAATAATTTCTAGGCAAAATGAAACAAGGGAAATGGATTTCATTCTCTAACCATGCAATAATCTCAATGTAACTGTTGTCTTTGTTCCTATGTAAAGAACTAAAATGTGCTTACTTAGCAAAATGTGCCATTTCTACAAATTATAATATTACAGCAGTGTCCGGTTTAAGTCTTTCGAATTGCTCAGCTTTTATTGGGAGAGCCTTAAAGCTGTGGTTCTCTATTAGAATTATTTATTCACTTTCAAGGAATATCTGGTGCAATACTGGCATCCAGATGGTTTAAGTCAGGAATGTTGGTAAATATTCTACAATATATGGAACAGTCTAATTTCAAACATATAAGAAATAGGCAATTTCATAAAATATCTGGGTGAAATGTCAGTACTACCATAGTTGACAAGATTAAGGAAGAGTCCAGATCAGAGAGGAGAAGATGGATGGTAGTAACGACATTTGCCAAACTCATGCTTCAGAAATTATCAACCTGATAATGTACATGTCTTACCCTGTTGAGGAATGAGGAGAAAAGTTGAGCAGGCTAACACAGTGTTACACAGATTGTTATCCAGAAACAAAAAGATATTGTTAAAAAAAAAAAGAAGTAGAGGAGGTTTCTTTAATCTATTTACATAATGTGACTTGTTCACAGTACTAAAATAATTTTTTATTGTAAAAATCCATAGTATTATGAGGGTAGATTAACTTTTGATTGTATATTTATTTAGTTAGCAGTGGAAAGCATGCACAACACATCATTTGCCTTTAGGTCTATCTCACAAGACAGGAAGAGATCAATTGTACTGTGTTCTTTCATCTATGAACATACATAGGCTTTTCTTAGAGAAGAAAAGCAACACTAATATAGTTTGTGTGAGATATATTTGCTTTATTGATTAAGCAACTCAAACAGGGTATGGCTAGTTGCTACAGTGTCTCAGATGCACTTAATTAACCGCACTGATCAAATTAAACTGGGAAGAGAAGTAGGAAAAGAGGGCAGATAGGCACAGACGTTTGATTCACTACATCAACTGAGGCTCATGTGTCTGGAGAGATAACACTAAAGCCGAATATCAACCTCGCCAACTGAATTTAAAACTTTCTTCTATTTTGTTGTTGTGTCTACATTTATGTTGCAGAACAACTTAGTTCAGCCTGAATAGAGGGTAACCGCTAGAGATTGTACTCTATAGCCAGATGTTTGACAGGTTTCTATTCACTACTTTTTATATTTACAAGAAATAAACTCAGGCTTCAACAAACAAATTAAGTCTCTTTCTAATGATAGCGATTTGCTGCATCATATAGTTAGAGCCAGGAGCAGACTATATGAAAGGAGTAACAGAGTGCCAAATAGACATTAAGTTACCCAAATTATCTTGTGGTTACATTACAAGAACTTGGCTGTTACTGAAAGTTTCACAAAGGGGGAAAATATGTAAAGAGAAAGCTTGAACTTCTCTACAAAATAGAAAAAAAAAAATAAGATGCTCCTGTCATGTCAGTAAATTCTCCTTCTGAAAGTGTTGATCTCAATTTTCTACATTTAACTGAATAGGACAGAACATGAGTAGGACATAACAGAAGGACAATAAAATATAAAGATTAAAAACATACATGCATACACACACACACACAAAACCTTTGACCTGAAAAATACAATACATGTACTTTGTCTTTTCCCTGAAAAGAAAATAAATCTCAACTAATGATTGGCTGAAGCCTCTACCTGAAACTTTAGTTCTCCTATTTCCAATTTAGTTACCGTCCTTTACTTGAAGCTATGCCATATCACTTTAAATTGTCCAAAAGACCAATACAACTCCTCCACATTCCTTGATGACTTGAACACCTGGCTCACTTTTGTCCTCTCCCCATGCTTAATCTTTTATAGCTTCTTAACGACAATGCCAATGATTCACTGAGCACTCCAATCCATTACTGTTATTCTTAAATTCCATCATTTTCTGAGTAAATGATTTTCCATTTTCCATCACTCCACTTTCCTTTTAAAATTACTACATTCATCGTGGCCATCCAATTGTACAGTTCAAGTGCCAAAACCCTAAACAGATATTTTCTGTTCTCAATTGCTTCAATAAATAACATTATATTTTATTGCTGCTCTAAATATTTACAATGAAATTCCTTTTTATCTACGGTTTCATATTTCACATCTTTAATTTTTTTGACCATTAAGAATATAATAGTATTGTATTTTACCATTCATTCATTTATCTTTCTAACTAAAGTATTTTACAAAAAGACCATGTTATTAATCCCTTTATGTTTAAAAAAAAAAGCTATTTCCCTTATTCCTTATACGTCATCACATAATTTGTTTTTTAATTTTATCATTTAGTATTCATTATTTCCATTCTAAGCTGGCTGCATCATCTCTTATATAAACTCAGGGTGTCACTCTATTTATGCTAACATAAATATCCCTCATGCCTTAGTTACACAATTTAAGATATTATTTATAAAATCTATCATTTTCCTCTTAGTGCTATGAAAAAATTATCAAAACTGTTACATGTCTGTTTTTGTGTCTGTATCACATCATTCTTATAACTATAACTCTACTATAAATTTTAAGATCTGGAATGATATTTCTTCCAGCATTGGCCTTTATGGGAAATTTCTCAATGCAAAAGATTACGATCATTACAGAAAACTTGAACAAATCAAAATGCAGTGCTGTAGAATTCAGTCCCAGTGAATACATTCACAAAACTCTCCTGCACATAAAGCTCAGGAAACATGGGGATAGAAAGCTCATAAGAGACAGAGAATATGGAAGTTTACTGTGAGACTGTGTCTGCCAGTAATACAGGAAATCAACTGCATCAACTGTCAACATAAAATATGTGTTGAGCACTGATCACGCCAATAAACATACCAAAGTAGAAAGGAAAAATCCACAGGGCCTGAGTCCTGCACAAAGAACTAAAGACACGTAAGAATAGGACAAAGTCTTCCTTAGGAAAGTGTACAATTAGCTATCTAATACCAAATGATCAGTCCTGAGAAGAGTCAAACAGGTAACATTATACAGACTGATCAAGTTATATTTAGAAATATATATGTATAAACGTATGCATATAGATGTACATATACGTTTAACAACAATTTATGAAAAAACAGCCCATGAATTTGAAAGGGAGCAAAGAGGTTTTATGTAAGAAGTTTTAGAGAAACAAATAACGTAATTATATGTGTATTAAATTGTGTATATTCTCAAAAATAAAGAAATAATAACTTTTTAAAAAACAAACAAAAGACGACACAAACAAACAAAAGACAACAAAACCTTCAAATCAACAACAAAATATGCCTAGTGCTATGACATATACTACCAGATGGTATACTCATTCTGATCTCATATGACACAGAAACATACTACAAGTTTCTTCAGTACTCTTATCTGACTTTAGTCTTTTGAAATGTATTGTTTAATTTGAAATTCCCTGCACTATGCACAGCTTCACTCAGAGTATTCCTAGAATATTGGGCATATACCATCATCATACCCTGTGTGATTATTAAATTTTAGTTTAACATAAACTTTGACATAATATATTTATCAAATAGATAAACATATTCATGGCAAACATTGAGAAAAGTATTTTCTGAGCATTTTTGTATAATTTAATTATGAAAATGATATTGGGAACCTGTTGTTATGTAAACACACATATGTGTGAACATATAGTGTATTTTGGTTTAGGGTCATCTGTGGTGTTAAAAGAGGAATTTTTAACAAAACCTGAAAATGATTTAAATTGAGCCAAGGATGCACATCAGCAAATATTTGAGAAACTAGAAAGGTATTGTATGAATTTTCAGTATTTATAAATTTTAGTTCTTTTATTAATGTTATTTGGTTTTTAAAATAGTTCATTTTTATATGTTAATAATACCTAATAATGGGTTTCATTCTGACATTTTCCATTCTTTGGTCCCTTACTCTTACCTTTTCTTGTCCAGCTCCCAGTAATCCCCTGTTCTTCCTAACTTGCACCATTCTGTACTTTTGTGACCCATTTTTGTTGGGGAATAAAGGAATTAGTTGGAAGAAAAACGAATTAGTTTACTTGGAGTTCTTTAGAGAAACATGAGTAAGAGATTATCTTTCACCATCAACCATTAACTGAATATAAATTTTTAGAGAAGTAACCTGTCCTATGTGCCCCTCTTCTTTCCCTGATAGAAGATTGGAGGACCAAAACTTGTTGAGATCTTGTGCACATAATCATAGCTGCTGTGAGTTCTAGAGTGCACATTTTACCTCCTGGGTTGGCTGGATTTAGAGTACCAGCAAGGAATTACTTCATAGAAGCAGGTAACAAACCCAGAGGTAAAACTGACATTAATCCCTTTAAGATACATCTTACTACTACATCAGTGGGCTCATGGCTGCACAAAAGCTCAAAGGGAAAGTAAGACCATTGATAACAATTCTGCCCAACTTAAGAACTTCTGAAATTCTGAGGAAGAAACAATATGAACAAAGCTTCCAGATTTTTCTATGTACTGCGTGAGATGTAAGTGGTATCTACAGCACCAGGGTCTTGTTATCTAGTTCTGATAAACAACAGGTAACCAACAATTGTTATACTGACTTTGTTTAATAAACTATAAACTCTGCATTCCATTATTTTTACCCACACAAAGAACCACTGTTCAATTACTTTTATTTAATTTTATATTTGTATTAACTTAACAAGAAAAAAATTCTGTATATCTTTACTCATATTCATAGACTTATCTCTCTGGAATAAATAACTCTGGATGGACAAAAGACAAAAACACTGTTATATGGTACTCCATACTCAAGTGTTTGTTTCACTGGATTGTTGAGAACCGCTCTACCCCACGCTTGGGGGCCAAAATGTCAGGACCGCTCTGTCAATGATGGAACTCACACTGCCAAAAGCCTTGGGGGCTAAGTTGTTAGAGCCTGAACTGCCCCAGGCTGCTTCAGTCCGCTCGTCGGGATGGATGCAAAGAATGGAGCCGCCAGACAGAGTGTGATTCAATCCTGTTTATTCTTCAGTCTCTCTTCCTAGTCCAAGTCCCTAATTCCTAGTACCAAGTCTCAGGTCCTAATTCCTAGTTCCTCTGTAATAAATCTCAAGTCCTAATCTCTGTTCGAAGTTGCAAGTTATCTTCCAAGTGCCTGTCTTGATTACAAGTGTCTAATACCTAATTCCTGTCTCGAGTCTCAAGTGCCTACTCCAAGTGACTAATACTTAATAATAATTTCTTCTGTCTGCCTCTCGCCTTTTATATGTCTCACTTCTAAGCCATGCCTTTAAGTCATGCCCTTAGGTCTTGTCTCTAAATCTGATCTCTAAGTCACACCCTTAAGTCACACACCTTTAAGTTTCACACACCCAAGGGAAAATCCTGGGTACCTAAAACAGGATGTTATCAGAGTGTGCTCAGCTGTTGTAGGCTATTGTAAGCAAGTCTCTTGTCCGGGTATATGGCTCAAGATGGCTACAAGGATGATAGCTGCCTCCTGTCAGCTCCCCACACTGGATAGATTTTCATTGACCATCATCCTTACATATTTACTATGTGTCAGGAATGGTGCTGATGTAAGAATATAGAAATAATGTATTTATCTTTGCAATCTATTGTCTTAGTTTGGGTTTTATTGTTGAGAAATGACATCATGATCACTGCAACTATTATAAAGAAAAAATATTTAGTTGAAGCTGCCTTACAAAATTTTCAGAGGCTTAGTCCATTATTGTCATGGCACAAAGCATGACAGCATACAGGCCAACACTGTGCTGAGGATGAAGCTGAGAGTTCTATATCTTGACCTACAAGCAGCAGAAGGACTATTCCACAGTGAGAATAGCTCAAGAAATAGAGACCTCAAGCAATAGAGACCACAAATATTATCTTGTGATTCTTAATTGAGCGTTATTTGTTCAAAAATAGATTTTTTTTCATTAAAAATATTTAATATTCTTTTTTTTTTGTACCATCTCGCTATGTTCTTTTGGGAACAAAGACAGTGGAACATGTGGAACTGACTCTAAAGATATTAGTAGCATTATATAAGTTGACTGAAAGCATTATATCTGGAAAAGCTAAAGAAAGAATGTAAGGAATCATCAATGCTGCTAGGGTTTACTCTAAAGGCATGATAAACTGAAAAAGAATTGCTTGATAGAAGAAGGAAAAACCACAAGATTGAATATCTAAGAAAGAAGCTTGGATTTTACCAAGAAAACAAGGAGGGTCTGAACTTGAAACGTAATGCCAAGCTTGTTTAAATATCTTTGGAAACACTAAGTTTCTACAGGAAGAGAAACAAGAGCAATGAACTAGTGTTAATAACCATGTGAATTTATTGAGATAGTCCTCAGTTGAAAAGGCTTGGAAAGATTCCTAATAATGACTAGGTGTATTACATATTTTTCTCATCTTCTGATTCTAAATTGAGCATTATTTGTTCAAAAATAGATTTTTTTTCATTAAAAATACTTAATATTCTTTTTTTGGTACCATCTCACTATGTTCTTTTGGGAACAAAGACTGTTACAAAAGGTAGACATTTAATAGAAATGTATCAGGTTCTTTTTTTTGTACTAACTCTTTATATATTCAGATTGCCTATTCATTGCAACTGGGGTTGCAAATATATGATAAAGGCATTTTATTATGTAAGAAAGGATTAAACATTAAGCTAAACTATTAGTAGAGGTCACCAGATTTCTCAGCGGGTTATATTTGAGAATAAAAGTAATGAATATATTTACATAATGTCACTTTCAAATGTGTAAAGTAAGGTATAGAAATAGTATTTGTTTTCAAATATCATTATTTTTCATTACTATGATTAATCAAAACTTCTTGCTCATTTATTCTGTCCATTATAGTTAATATAAATAGTGTATGGAACTTTAGACAGATGTGGTATCATAAATATCCAGATTATAAATATCAAAGTTATGCTTGTAAGTATATAAAAGGATTATTTTTATGTTAACTAATTATCACATTTTTGGAATACATTACAGATAATTTTCAACTATAAAAATGGAGCAGCATGGTTTAGCCAAACTATAAATAATTCAAAGTTTTTGTTGGCAAAAGAACCATTTTAATTTTATGTTACTTAAGCAAAACCTCAAATTAGGTTATATTTTCATTGCAGATAGTCACAGTATATTTGATTAGCTCAGAGGTCAGAAGGGTACAACTTTAAGCAGGAAGAAAGTTTGAGTCTTTAGGTAATAAATATGCTCTACTACTTTTTTTTCATCTTATTTTCTCCTTCATTGATTATTTCTAAAACTTCAGTCAAAACTTAAGCCTGAAGTTTAGTGTAGGAAATAAAAACTTGACTTACATTAAACAACTGAGTATAATACAAAGCATTAAGAGCTAACATATTCTTGGAAAGGTCTAGAGATCCAGTAGTCCAGAATTCATCATGCCTGGAAAGACAAATGTAATGTACTTCATAGGTAGACTGGCAGCATGTGGGAATGAAAATAGGAGGGATGGTGGTGGCAGAGAAATAGAGAACTGGGAGAGATGACTGGAACTTGGAGGCATTTCAGGGCAATGTGGAAACCTAGTTTAATGGAAACTCCTGTGAATATATCTTGGTGACCAAGAAAAGACTCCCAGCAACAGGTAATAGGGACCCCAAACTGGCCTTCTTCTATAACCAGGCAAGGCTGCCAGTAATCAGAATATGTCACCAAGACAGCCATAAAACCTTCAACTATAATTTGCCCTGCCTGAAAGTTGTACTTGGATAAAAGTGGCAAAATCTTGTGAGCATGATGAAACAATGACTGGTACAGCTCAAGACCCATATCCTAAGAAGAAGGCCATGCCTAACACTGTCACGAGGGTCAGGACCAAAGGCTGAATATTTCAGAGACCTAGCATAGCTCAAAACACAACTGAAAACAAAACAAACAAATAAACAAACAAACAAAAACACAAAAAAGAACAACTCAATAACATTATTTCTAATAACATTCTGTTTTACTCATATATCAATTCTAATCCAATGATCTTCAGAGATACTTCATCCAGCTTCTTTTTGTTTATAATTGGTTACTTAATTTATTTCCATTTTAAATGTTATCCCCTTTTCTGGTTTCCACTCCACAAACTCCCTCTACCATCCCCCTTCCCCTGCTTCTATGAGGGTAATCCTTTACCCACATACCTACTCTCTCCTCGCTGTACTGGAATTTACCAACACTGGGGAATTGAGCCTTCACAGAACCAAGGGTCTCCCCTGCCACTGATGCCAGATAGAGCCATCCTCTGCTACATATACAGATGGAGCCATGTGTACTCTTTGGTTGGTGGTTTAGTCCCTGGGAGCTCTGGGTGACCTGGTTGATTGATATTGTTGTTCTTCTGTGGGAAAAAGCTGCACTAGTGGCTGGGATGCAGAAAAGTCAGGCCCCAATAGATATGAGGGAGTCTATGGGTTTTGAAGAGTTTATTGCTCATGGTGAATGTAGATGGTCTGGGTGCACCCCCAGTGAAACTCAGGGCAGACCTGATTTAAATAGGGAGGGAGAAAGGGGAGAGGGTCTGTGAAAGGATGCTTAATTGGCTACATCCCCAGGCCTTCAGGTATCTCATTAGTATGTAAATCTCTTAAGGCTGAGGCCTGTAATCAGGCCCTCTACCTGTGCATTTTGGGTGGGGCTGCATTGCCCTGAAGGTGACTGAACAGTATAGGTCAATGGCATTCCACACCTCATGTTAGGAGCCTGGGTTCTGGGAGCATGGCTGAATAGATGCCAGTCCCTCACAGGCAATAGACACCTGTTGGGTTTCTGGGCAATTTCCAGCCAGCACTTCAACCAAAACCAAAACCCTTTCAAGGCCCTACATTCTTCCTATGGGGTTGCAATCCCCTTCAGCTTCTTAAGACCTTCTTCTAACTCCTCCACTGGGGTCCCTGTGCTCAGTCAGATGTTTGTCTGTGAGCATCTGCATCTCTATTGGCCATCTCTATTGGTCAGGCTTCCATAGTTATATGAGGCTGTTGTCAGCAAGCAGTCCTTGGCATCAGCAATAGTGACTAGGTTTTGGTGTCCACATATAGGATGGATCTATAGATAGAACAGTCTCTGGATGACCTTTCCTTCAGTCTCTCCTCCATCGTTTGTTCCTGTATTTTCTTTAGACAAGAGTAAATGGAGCTACCTATCCATCTCCAAAATTTTATACAGCTTTTGATGGGAACAGATACAGACCCCTACAGCCAAATATTAGGCAGAGCTTATGTAATCCTTCAGAAGAGAAAGAGGAAGAATTGTAGGAGGCAGCCGGGTCAAGGACAGCACATGAAATTGCCCCAAAGTATCACCTAAGCAGGTCTCAGAGGCTCACAGAGATTGAATCAATTAGGCAAAAAGCCTTTATTGGTCAGAGCTATGTCCTCTGCATATGTTATGGTTGTATACCTTAGTGTTCTAGTGGGACTCCTAACAGTGGATTTAGATTATCTGTGGGTAGGGTGGCTAGGAATGCTGAAAGTTCCTCCAGGCAGGAAGTTAGGCACAGCAGCTGTGGCTACAGTGGCTCATTAAAGCCCTTCTCCACAATTCCTCACAGCATGGCCTCAATGACATGAGAAAGTCCTTGGGTTTCCAAAATGGCTTTACTGATATATGGATGATGGTTGAATCTGGATGTGCACCCCCATGAAACTCAGGGCAAACCTGAGTTAAATAGGGAGGAAAAGAGGGGGAGGGGCTGGGGAAGAATTCTTAATTGGCTCCACCCTCTAGCCTTCAGGCATCTCATTAGTATGTAAATCTCTTTAGGGCCTGAGGCCTGTAATCATGCCCTCTACCTGTGCTCTTTGGGCAGGGCTGCATTGCCCTGAGCATGACTGAACAGTGCAGGTCAATGGAGTTCCATGCCACATGTTAGGAGCCTGGATCCTGGGAGCACAGTGGTATAGATGCCTGTCCCTTACAGGCAAAGAACACCTATTGGGTCTCCGGGCTGTCCATATAGTGCTTCTACCAAAACCAAGAACCCTTTCATGGCCCTACATTTCCCCCTGTTTTCTTTTTTTAAAAAGAAGGAGGATCACTGTCATCTGTAGTGAAAATTTTGGATGAGGAAGTCAAAAGAAAACACTATGAAGGCCATAGGTTGTGGCACAATTAAGCTATAGGGTAAGGGGAGCTGGGGGTGGGGTTTAGGAAGGCAAGGGATCATTGAAACAATTAAACATAGGTGGTACAGTTTGAGGGTAATAACATCAGATTAACCTAGATAGACATTATGTTTTTCTTATTAACATGTAACTTTTAGCTATTTGACTTTGGCAAAAGAGTTTATCTGTAGCTGGAAGGTCTTGATCTGTCTTCTGTAGGACTCTGCATGTGTCTCTGGAGTCTTCAGTCAAACATGGGGGCTGGAAGAAGGTAGCCTGGCATCCCAGGCAGGTTCCAGGAGGTGGTATTGTCTCTTCTGGATCTCAGCGTGTCTCTAGATCTCAGTGTGCATGTCTGGGGTCTTCAGTCAGACGAGGTGGCTGGAAAAAGGCAACTTGGTGTCCCAGGCAGGTTCCAGGAGATGGTGTTGTCTCTGCTGGGCTTGTGGGAGCCCCTATAGGATAATCACAACAGGGAAGCAGCACCCTGGCAGGGGGATGTCTGTAAAGGGTGTATAGCAAGCATTAGGCTACTTGGGAGAAAGCACATCATGGTCTGTCATTGAGATACTATAGAGTGAAAAATTATAAAGACCATTTTATGAAATATATACAGGCTTTTTCTTTACCCTAGACCTGAGCAAAAGAATGCAAGTTCCAGAAAGCAGAACTGGATGTAAGATTTCAGGCCTTCACTGCCCCGGGATACATTCCAGATGGAGGACATCCCTGAATTAGAGGATACTTGCTGGATTAATATTCCTCAAGCCTCAGGGAAGAAAACCCACCTGTGGGTGAGGAAGGCCCAAAGCAGGAAGACGAATTCCTGACCACACAATATATGCAAGTCATCTAGGTGGGGCTGTGGCCGGAGCAAGTGAGAAATAGTTCATCTGCAATAGTTGGTAAATGACAGGGTAGGGCACAGTGACATGGTAAAACTACATTCTTGAGAAGAATGAGTGTGCAGAGTGATTTTCACATGACTCTAAATCATTTAGGGTGGGTTCCTCTGAAATGTTCCACTATTTTTATGTTATGTATCCTTGACAACCCCTCACACCCTTCCCACTCCCCTGGTTTGTGGTTTTCCCCTTTAAAAACTCTCCTCAGACTGACTGGCTTTGTCAATTCAACTCCTGAATTGACCTTGGCTAGCCAACTCTCTCCCTAATAAACCTCTGCTGATTGCATCCAGGTACGGTGTCTTGAGAGTTTGTGGGTGGCCGTGAGTTCCTGAGACTTGAGTAAGGGTCTCCCGAGTTTGGGGGTCTTCAATATTAGCTCTGTGGAGCTGGGGGGATGGGCAAAGTGGAGGCTAGGGAGTCGAAGCCATCTTGTCCTTGAGCTGGGGAGCCTATTCTCACTGTGATTCGTTATGGCTTGTTTGTTAGATATCCTGGGAGACCAAAGGAGGTGGAATAGAGACTTGGTGGAATGGAAGGAGTGAAAATGATAGTTGGGATATAATATATGAGAGAAGAAACAAATAAAATAAAACAATTTATCAGGCTAAAGTAATCTGAAGTATATCTCTTTAATAGGATTCAGGAATGCAAAAACTTGGTGTTCTCACTACAACCAGTGAGAATGTCTTTCAGTGCTCAGAGACATGGACTAATAACTGGAAAACCAATTGTAGTCATTAATGCTATCTTGTGATTTGTGGACTCCCATCCACAAAGGAGAATCAATTAAAGACGATGTCCACAATTTCCAATAATTTCAAAAATCTGACTTGCATACAGATTTTATATCTATGTGGGGAGTTATCTTTTTCAGTTCTTATTATTCCTAAAGAGAATGTGGGTTTGAACTTCAGGAGAGCAAGTCAAATATTCATAGTACACTGTTATAATAGTTTATGTAAACATTCCTAAAACTGTTTTTAATCCTACTGTTTTCAGTCTTACTCTGCCAAGTCTTGTCTATGACCTTTTGTGTGAGTACACCAGAAAAAAGTTGTTTTCTTTCTTTTATATTTTAATTTTATTTTATATTTTATTTACATTTAAGATACCATCTCCTTTCCCCATTTCCCCTCCCTAGAAAACCCCTGTCCCATGCCCCCTTTTCCTTTTTTCTTTTATATAATTTTTTTAATGTTAATCAAAGGATTTATAAGTTTGGTAATGCTCAATCAGAAGTGTAACCCAATACCCAATCTAGATATAAAAACTATCTTTGACTGGTGGAGACATGTGAACATCTGCCTCCATGCCCCCTCTCTCTTTCTCTCTCTTATCACCTAGCTTCTCCTCTCCTTCATCTTCTCTCCTTACTCCATCTCTTCCTCTCAGTACTCCTTCCTACTTAGCTCCTCCTACATATCACTCTTCCTGTTAAAGTAAAACTTTTCTCTCAAAATACAATTAGAGCATACTTATTCCTAATTGTACCAGTGAGGTACAAGATAGTCCTAATACCCAGTCCACCATTTTGTTGACTAACCAGAACCTCTGTCATCTCTTCTAACTAAAACACTTACTTCTTTTGCTCCTGCTTTTTTTTTTTTTTTTTTTTTTTTTTTTTTTTTTTTTTTTTTTTTTTTTTTTTTTTTTGGCTTTAGAATGAATGTCAGCTGAAAACCATCTACTCAGATCTTTTCTCTCAAAGTAAATAGCCAGGATTGGCTATGAGACTATAGGTCTTCAACCCCGTCAGAAATCCAGAGTGACTGAGTTAACTGAAGTTATGGGAAGCACGAAACATAGCTTCTAAAACTTAGCCAATTTATAGAGACCGATGAATACCTGAAAAGCCCCTATACTACCAAACGTTGGAGCATCAAATCTTCAGCCTTCTGGCCCAGAGTCATCTGATAGACCTTAGTGATGCAGGATTATTAAGGGCTGATTACTCTGTCTAGGCAGATATAATCAGTCGACTATTCTGCATGTGAGTCCTTTTCTGAACAGTAATTTGTCTGTAGACAAATTACTCCTTAGACTCCACGACAGGAAGCTGTCAGGAGCAGACAGGTCTCTAATCAGAATGGACATTAATATATAAATATTTGTAGCGTCAATTCTATGGACTTCTGATGTTTTGAAAACCAACTGTCCATGTAAGGTAACCTGGATTGTTGTCTGTTCACTCCTCTCAGCTATTTCTAAATAAAATATGGGAAACCTTTTAACAATAAACTCAAAGCCATGAATTTGCTATAGTCCCTTAACTCATAGGTTAACTGTCCCAAATCAGTTAAAAAAGTTGAATGACTGGGTCTAGGCCTTGTATTCCTAAATGTGTTATACAGGCACAATGCCCATGAGAGTATCAATATTCATCTCCTTTTTATATTAATAAGAGGCTTGTACCAATGAAAACCTTACATTTGAAATCAAAGTAAATTTTGTACCATTTAAGAAAGTATAACTTCATCTTGATAATAATTGTACAGATTTCTACCAATAGGTTATGGCTATGCAATAAGTCCTAGCTAATCCTCCCTGTTCCAACAAAACCACTACTTTTCTCTAGAAAGTCAGACCATTATTAGCCACATTAGCCCTCAAGCCCAGGGAATAAGGGTGCTGACTCTTCTTTAACTTCTTCAAGCTGATTAAGGGAGTTGAGATATTAGAAGAGGGGTGGGGGGGGAAGAGTAAATTTATAAGCCTCTGACGCTTTGTCTTCACTGCATCCAGATGGAATTCCAGGACATCAGAAGTTTGGGCAGGTCTGCTCAATATGCTTGATGAGTAGATACACCAAGGCTGTGTATTCTGCAATATACAATTCTCAGAACAAGTTTTAGTATCAAGAAAACAAAATTTCCCCCCTAGGGGGCTGACATTTTTTTAAAGATGTTGGTTCTAACAAATTTTCTTTTTTATTTTTCCCTTTTTAAAATTGGTTGTAATAACATTTCAGATTTTATCCCCTTACCCCACTTCCTCCCACCACCCAGAAACCTCCTATCCCATCCCCCCTCATGCTTCTATGAGGCAGTGACCACACCAACACCCCCCCACTATCCCCTCCCAACCCTCACATTCCCCCAATTCTGTGTTTATTTTTTTTATGGGACCAAGAAATTCCTCTCCCACCTATGACCAACAAGACAATCCTCCCCTACATATACGACTGGAGTCTTGGGTCCCTCCCTATGTGTTCCCAGGCTGGTGGTTTAGACCCTGAGGGGCTCTGGTTGTTTGGTATTGTTGCTTTCCTCCTGGGGTCACAAACCCTTTCTGCTCCTTCAGTCCTCTCTCTAAGTTCTCCATTGGGAAACCCCTGATCATATCAGTGGTTAACTGTGAGCATCATACTCTGAGTGTGTTAGTCATTGGCAGACCTCTAAGGAGACAGCTATATCATGTTCTTCACATTATGCACTTCCAGCCATTCACAACAGTGTTTAGCTTAGGTGGCTGTACATGGGATGAATACCCAGATGGAATGGTCTCCTGATGGCCCCTCCTTCAGTTTCTGTCCCATGTTTTGTTTCCATATTTGCTCCCTTGAGCATTTTTGTTACTCATTCTGAGTAGAACTGAGGCATCCCCTCTTGGTCTTCCTTCTTCATGAGCTTCATGTGGTCTGCGGGTTGAGTCTTCACTAATCCAAGCTTTTGGGCTAACATCCGCTTAACAGTGAGTAAATACCCTGTGTATTCTTTTGAGATTGGGTTAACTCACTCAGGATGATAATTTCTAGATCCATCCATTTACCTAAAAACTTCTCAAATCCATTATTTTTAATAACTGAGTAATACTCCATTGTGTAGATGTACCACATTTTTTGTATCCATTCCTCTGTTGAGGGACATCTTGGTTCTTTCCAGCTTCTGGCTATTATAAATAAGGCTGCTATGAACATAGGGGAGCATATGTCTTTATTATATGTTGGAGCATCTTCTGGGTATATGCCCAGAAGTGCTATAGCTGGATCCTCAGGTAATGCTATGTCCAGTTTTCTGAGGAACCACCAGATTGATTTCCAGAGTGGTTGTACCAGTTTGCAACCCCACCAACAATGAAGGAGTGTTCCTCTTTCTTCACATCCTTGCCAGCATCTACTATCACCTGAGTTTTTGATCTTAGCCATTCTGACTGGTGTGAGGTGGTATCTCAGTGTTGTTTTGATTTGCATTTCCCTGATGACTAAGGATGTTGAGCATTTCTTAAGGTGCTTCTCGGCCATTCGAGTTTCCTCTGTTAAGAATTCTTTGTTTAGCTCCGTACCCCATAAAAAGTTGTTTTCATAATGTATTCACTGCACCATTAACTCAACTTCTGTCACACTTTTCTATAATTAGCGAAGCGATATAATGAAATATTCAAATTTGTAATTTATACCGTAATTACTTATTTTATATAAGCTTAAATATAACTACTATATTTTTCCTTCAGTATATTTTTAAATAAGTAACAATTTTCAGTATGTTTATTTTTAGATCACATAATAATTGACTTTCTAGTATATTCTAAGAGAGATTATAAGATATCATTAAACTTTATACTTGCTCTGAGTATTTTCTATCTGTACTTACTGATTTTGTTTCCTTTTTCTCATTAACTATTCAATGTACATCATACTGGATTTCATAAAAACATTTTTTAAGAGTAATTGTGAGGTTTCACAAATTTATCACACATATCTTCAAGCTTTCTGTAACTTTATTATGTCCCTTCATTTTTCCAGTCTCTCATCTATTTCCTTTACACAAATAAACTATTTTAAGATGTACATAAGGGAGCAAATATGGAGACAAAGTGTGGAACAGAAACTGAAGGAGGGGCCGTCTGGAGACCATTCCACCTGAGTATCCATCCCATGTGCAATCACCATAGGTAGACACTCATGTGGATGCCAGGAAGTGCATGCTGACAGGAACCTGATGTAGCTGTCTCCTCAGAGGTCTGCCAGAGTCTGACATATACAGAGTCGGATGCTCTCAGCTAACCATTGAACTGATCAAGGGGTTCCCAATGGAGGAGTTAGAGAGAAGGAGCTGAAGGAGCTGAAAAGGTTTGTGTTCCCACGAAGAGAGCAATATTACCAACAAACCAGAGCTCCCAGGGTCTAAACCACCAGCCTGGGAGCACATAGGGAGGGACCCATGATTCCAGCTGTATATGTAGGGGAGGATGGCCTTGTTGGGCATAGGTGGGAGAGGAGATCCTTGGTCCCATGAAGGCTGGAAGCTGAGTGTGGTTGAATTCGAGGGTGGGAAAGTGGGATTGGGGGAACTGTAGAGGCACATCCTCATAAAAGCAGGAGGAGAGGGGATGGGATGGGGGTTCCTGGGCAAGGGGAAAATAAGGTAAGAGTATAACATCTGAAATGCAAATAAAATATCCAATAAAAATAAATAAATAAAATTAAAAAATCTTTTGCATCAAAGACTCTAAAGTTTTCTTTCCCAGAAAACTTTCAGATCTGATCAACACCTTCAACAAAGTCAAAATCAACATACAAAAAAAAAAAAAAAAAAACCAAGTTGTTTTTCTATATACAAATAAAGAACATGGTGATTCAAAAATGGGGAAAATACTGTTAAAAAAAGATGTACATAAAAATATAAACACATAAACAAGAGAAAACATTCAATAACTGTTTTCTGAATAAGACAACATGAGATTAAGTTGCATTCATTTTCATGCAAGAAACATAATTTTGTGAATAGGATCATATTACTTGTAAATATGGAGTTACCCTTGCTTTCTACCTGGGTAATCTCCTATTTCTGTGGCTTGAACTATCTTTTTTCAAGTCTTGGTAGACTCAGCTTGAGTATGTTCGATCCACTGCACTTCATGTCAGATGAAAGGGAAAGATCATATAATTGTACACTTCTTCCAGTGCTTTATTGTCATGGACTCAACATTGTGCCTTTAATTTATATCTTATAATGTTTGTTAAATAACATATTATATTTAAAATTACTTGTTAAAAGGTCAGTAGTCAGAAACCATTTGTACTTTAGAACAATGTAGTTTATTCTGCTAGTTATTATTAACACAACTTTTATTTCCCTAAACATGCTTCAATGGAATAGTTAGCCAATATCTATTTTAAGATTAATTGTTAAATATAACTTCAAAAGAACAAAAACAATGTGAGGCATATTCTAATGGTAATTTCAATGATTTTTTTTTCTCATTTTTTAAAAGAAAGCTTGGTAGAATTATTTACTTATGGATTACTTACCCATTTACTATCTGGGTTTGCCTAGTGAAAAGTTTATTCATGAAATGTGTGCTTGATCATATAATATATGCCAGGATCACTGCTATCCCCTTTAGATGTTTCTCTCTCTCTCTCTCTCTCTCTCTCTCTCTCTCTCTCTCTCTCCCTTTCTCTCTCTCTCTCTCTACATAAGCACATAGTCCTCTGATTAGAGTCTGTGAAGCTGTGTGGTCCCTTTAGTTCATGATGCTGGACCCAAGAGTCTGATGCTGTATTTATTGTATAAACAACAACTTAATTAACTGTTGCTCTAGAAACATCACTAGAGTTTTGTTTTTGCTATTGTGCTCAGGCATTGATCACATTGTTTTGACACATGCATTGGGAGATTGCTTTGTAGTTAGTCATGTTTGGGGAACACCACTAGGAAAAACAAAAGAAAACAATAATTCTATTTGTATATCAAGAAAAAATCTCCCAGGTCCAAAAAAATGATGATAGAAACATAAAAAGAACAAAAGGTTTCTTTAGGGGAATATTTTACATGAACCTATATTACTCCTCTCCAATTTAGTGTTTCAAAAATAACTAAAAATTTTTAAACATTGTGGTATTCTTTAATATGAACTCTGAAACCATTTCCCTTTTACCTTTCCATATTTATCTTGTAAGTATTATATTTTATATTTCCCAATAAACCTAATATTTAAATTAGGCTAGATTTTTGACAATAAAACAATGTTTTAAACAGTGTTTTTGTTGTTGTTGCTATTGAACATTAAAAGGGTTATGAAAAAGTAGATAATGCATAAACACATTTTCACACCCCTCTGCAAAGTGATAAACACATTCTCCGATTCCTATAATGATTTGAAGCCTGAAAGACGTTTAGTGGATTGGCCTCAAAATATTAAAATGTTTATCACTACTAGTGTTGACTTCATATTGAACTCCTTAAAATTAATTCAATTGTGTATCAAAAATTCAAAACAAGAGTTGAAAAATAAGCGAAGCAACTAACTGAAAAGGAAAAGGGGAAATTTCTGAAGACAACCTTTTCTAGAAAATTTATACCACAGCTTCTTATGATGTGACTTGCTACAAGATGTGAGATTGTGAAACTGAATTGGCTGAAAGGTGAGCATCAGGAAAGAGCTGGCTGGAGTAAAATGTTTCTTTCTGACCATCTGACAACAAAACGTAAATTCAAAATAAAACACCAAAACGGACTTCAGTGTTTTTGCTAGATCTCACTGGTGTATCATGACACTGTACAATAGCCTTGGATCTTGAACACACAATATGTGTACTTTGTAGTGTTTGGTGGTGTAACCTTTGCCCCACTCAGCACCTGTAAAGGCTGCTTGAAACAATTTGGCTCAGATTACAACCCATTATATGTTTCTGATTGTAGTATTTTCATGTACATTATGTTCTCTGCTCTTACAGAGTCATTATAGTTCAAATACAGGAAAAAAAAACCCTAAAAGCTTTAATATTTTCTTACCACCAATGATTAGTACATAAATATCAATTTTTTATACAACTGGGCAGTACTGCTTCAATATATTTGATTCTAAAATGGCCTTATATACATTTGATATTATATGTTCATGATAAGTAGTATCAGTGTTAACAACTAGAATTCATACTATCAGAGATCAGTATCTAAAGCACTTGATGCACAAATATTCAGTTCAAATAGATCTCCAGAACTCACTTAAATGCTAGCATTGAACATGGAATTACACCAGTCATACTAATGTTTCTGTAGTAAACTTTGTGTGCCCACACATGCATGCCCACAAACCAATACACATATGAAGAAAACTCAAAATAGTATTAAATTCTGAAAACATTGAAGACAACTTATAACCTGCAGTATCAAATATTCAGCCAAGATTTAAATCTTAGTATCAAAATACATAAGCACATTCTTCTCATTAGCATGTGTGCTGACTGATGTCAACTTGACACAAGGTAAAGTCATCAGAAAGTAAAAAGCCTCAGTTGAGAAAATATCTCCATAAGATCCAGCTGCAAGTCATTTTTTAATTAGTGTTCAATGGGAGAAGTGGCTGCTGCCACCCCTGGACAGGTGGTCCTGGGTTCTCTAAGAAAACAGGCTGAGCAAGCCATGTGAAACAACCTAGTAGCAGCATTCCCCTGTGACCTCTTCATCAGCTTCTGCCTCTCCAGATTGCTGCCGTGCTTGAGCTCTTGTTCTGACTTCCTTTATTGAAGGACAGCAGCATGGAAGTATACATTAAATTAACTTTTTCCTTACCGACTTGCTTTGGGGTCATGCTATTTTGTTGAAGCATTTGAAATTCTAAGACAGTATATAAGCTTGCTTATATCTTTACCAAATGCTAAAATTATATGTATGTCAAAGAAGTGTTTTTAAACAAACTTCTTAATGATTTCTTATCAGTAAATCTTTGATTTATGGATTTATTTTATAAGTCCTTTATACAAAGGATTGCATAAAATTACTTGAGTTGAAAAGATTTACTGAGAGGAAAAGGCAGAGGAAGCCTTGTACTATACAAGATTGTCTAAATCATTTGTTAAGGAAAATGACAGAGATAAAATGTAGTGTTACAGCTTCAAATGCTCAACAATGAAATTAATTATTGGGTTACAGAGATAGCTCATTGCTTAAGAACTATTGTTGCATAATCTGAAGTCAGACTGTACTATTCATGTATCAAGTAGGGATCATGGTTTAGACTCACATGCTTCTGTGACTCTAGAGATGCTCTTGGGTAAGAGCATGCAGGTACAGGAAGATCACTAGGAAATACTTGTTGCCAGCCAAGTCAAAACCCTGAAGCTCCACGCTCAGAGAAGTACCTTGATTGAAAGAAACAGCAAAAGCATTAATTGATAGAACACAATACCTAATGCTTGAAACTGAACTCCAAGTGTCGAGAGCTTATCACATATGCATGCACACACATACACATGCACACACACATCACACACACACACACACACACACACACACACACACACATGCATAAACAACTCCCCCAACACCTAATTAATTTCAAAATCTTTAATAGAGAAAAACAGCCAATTTAATAAAAAAGCAGCTTACAAATGGGAGAGAAGGCTTTTTCAGATATACATAGGATGAAGAATTAACATCTAGTACATACAATGGATTAAAAAATCAAAGCATTATTAAAGAAAGCACTCAATCAAAAATGGCTATAGATTTTCACATAGAACACTCAAAAGATAAAATACAAATAAAATAGCCAATAAAAAATTTTAAATGTGATAAGCATCATTAGCCAAATGGAAATCTAAATGATTTTGAAATCCTAAGTCAATCTAAATCTTAATGACTAATATTATCAAATAAAATAACAAGTAGATTTGGGAAAACTTGTGAGCCATTGATGGGAGTACGGACTAGTACATTCACTATGAAAATCAACATAGAGATTACAAAACAAACAAAGAAAAAATAGAAATAAAACTACCAGATGATTCAGCTAATTCATTCCTGGAAATATACCTAAAGGATCCAGTGTTTTATAATAGAAATGCATACAATGCATGTTTATATCTGCTCTATTCAAAATAGCTAAGGAGTAGAACCAGTCTATGTTTGACATATGTTACTTTGACTGTGGCTTTGTGGGAGAACATTAAGGAAAACTATCAGGCCTGGGTAGAGAACTAAGGTTGAATTAATTAATTAATTAATTAATTATAATAAGTCCTGGTGGCAGGTTCAATACCTGCACCAAAGGTTTGTTTTCCCTAATGAAAGAAACATACACAGCCTTTATAATTTCATATGCCTTAAACAGTACAATGACTGAACCACTTCATAACAACATTGTGGTTAATCCACCTTCAGCTGATAAACTCTGGTTATTACTTACTCAATTCTTTGTCCTATCCTTGCTGCCCTGGACCTAGTTGGACAGCTTTCTTGGGCTCTGCTTTCTCGCCTCCTTCATATGGTGGCTATGACTCCCTGTCCTCCACTATTCTCAGGCACCATCACATCTCTCTTCTCCACTACACTCTCCCTGCAAGGCACATCTCCCTTCCCCTCTTCTTCCTCCAGATCCCAACTCCCAGAAATTCTAAAAGTCCCTCCTCTGCCTACTATTGGTTGTTGGCATCTTTATTTACCTATCAGAACCAACTGGGGGTAGGTTCCCAGAAGCTACATGCAGGCACTCTCATACAAAGAGTTTTGGGGGGAATATAATTAGCATTCATAATACAACCAGCTACAAAATAATATCTCAAGCTACTCAAAACATAAGAAAAAAAAAACTTCTGTCAATTATCAGGCTCAGAGATGAAATTACAGGAAAGTTGATTCTCTCTAAACCATGCTAAAAAGAGGGAAGAAATAATTATCTATTTAATGAGATAATGTAATTATCCATACCAGTATACCTACCTCCGATATAATTGGTCATGAAAGCATGAAGATGTAGCAATATGGCTGGCTAAAGCTTCCTGATTTTCTTTCCTTTTTTTTTTTTTTTTTAATTTTCCTAATTAGAATCTTTAAAATCACATTTTGATTCTTTCAAATATCTGGAAAAGCATAAGCATGCTTTCTCAAGCACTTGGGAATTTCTGTCTCTCTCTCTCTCTCTCTCTCTCTCTCTCTCTCTCTCTCTGTCTGTCTGTCTCTCTGTCTCTGTCTCTGTCTCTGTCTCTCTCTCTCTCTGTGTGTGTGTGTGTGTGTGTGTGTGTGTCGGGCTGTGGAAGGATATCCTGGTTCTTGGGTTGTGGGTTCCGCCATGCCCCCAGAACCCAGGCTACTGACAGGAGGTCTAATCTCCATTCAACCTGCACCCTTCAGTCACATAGGACACAGGTAAAAGGCATGAACACGTCCCAGGCCTTAGAGAGATTTACATACTAATGAGGTACCTGAAGGCCACCTGTGGAGTCAATTAAGCATTCCTCCCCAGGTCCTACTCCACTCTTTCCCCTCCCTATTTATCTCAGGACTGCCCTGGGTTTGGGGGGGGGGGGTGCATCCAGATCCATCCACTATCTGTCGGGCCAATAAACCTGTTTTAGAAACCCAAGGACTTTCTCCTGTGTTGGGGCCTCACCATGAGGAACAGTGGAGAGGCCTTTAGTGAGCAGCCAGGACTAACTTCCAGCTGGAGGAACGCAGAGCATTCCCAGCCAACTACCCACAGCCTGTGGTTCCCCAGCGAATTACCGACATGTGTGTGTGTCTCTGTTCCTCTCTCCTTCTCTCTCTCTTATGAAGTTATGTCCTATTTTTATCATGGGATTGCTTGCAGACAACATGGTTTACTCTCTTTCTCATCTCTATGCCCCTACCTACAAGAAATTGCCAAGCTGCACAGCTGAATGTTCTATGATTTCTTTTCTTGAACTGTAATTTAATTATCTATGAGCTTCCTTCTTAGAACTCTGAAAGGGACCTTAAATTTCCCTTGAAAGTTGAGACACTGTAAGTAACCTCCTCCAAATGGTTAATAGCAGATGTATTAGCTTAGGGTAACAGATGTGATGTATAACTGAAGAATATATATATATATATATATATATATATATATATATGGGGTACATGGTTGAATTTTATTCATCTGTAAAGAAAATTGAAGAAATGCATTTGGGAAGCATACAATAAATGTTCATACTTGAAAAACATATCCTAAGTGAGGTAACTCTGACACAGAAAAAATAAATACTAGATTTTTCCTCCCATAGGTGAATTCTAGCTTTAAATATCTAAATTTGTATTTTCAACTTGGAGTTCTGCCGAAGCCAGGACACTAGAAAGAGGCCATTGAATGGACCGGTTAAGGGGGAGGGGTTATTATAATGAAGATGATATGAATGTAGAGAAGAACGTTAGACTTGAAAATGAGAAGGCTTCAGGGAGAAAGGACAAAAGATTACTGAGAATAGGGACAACTGAAATGAAGGATTTATGAAAACAAAAACCAAAAACTGGTATGAGAGCTAGCAAATTTGTAACAGAATAAAAACTGTAATTTTTTTTTTAACAATTTGGGAAAATAATATGGTACCAAACATGTCTGTTCAAAACTCCCAGTGATGAATGGGAAGTAACTCTCATGTCTGTAAAACCTATACAAATAACACTACCTACCTAAAAGCTGCAAGGTTTTCATGTGTATTATGCCAATTTTAGGGTATAATACAATTCTCTGTTGGATTTTAAGCTTTTTTTACAGGGCAGGTTTCATGTTTTGCAATACAATTCCAGTCAAGAACCCATGGATAGGTGAGGTCATAGAACCAAAGAAAGTTTTAACATACATAGTGCTGTTGTTTAGCCAAATCAGCACAGTGTCAAACTGTCTTCTAAGTATTTATGTCTGTACTCAAAGACAAATACTACTCTAAACATTAATCAAAGAAGCATCTCTTTTAGAAAACAGTGGTGAACAATGACTTAAGGCTAATTACGTTGCTGAAAGTAAGTTATAGTAGATTTCTCAATTCTAAATAAGATATTGCCTCTAATACTTTAAGAGCATAACAAAAGGAAGCAGAGAGATGGAAAGAACCAGAAATTATGAAAAATACCATCCACTGAGAAAGGCACTGCCATTACCATCAGAAAAAAAAACAAGCAATTTGCAACCACACTTGAATGTGTCTGCTTAAGAACTGACAAGGCTGCAGGACTGCAAATGTGACATGGCCTATGGTCTAGACCTCACTCCTATACTATCTGCTACTGGAGATACAGGGGGTCTAAGTGTCACTTTTATTTCCTCAGATGAGATAAGAGCCATATGTGACCACTGTAAATACATGGCTGGGGCTAAGCCCAGAATGTTTCTTTCTTTATTCTAACTATCCCTAGGCCTAGCCATGGAAACTTCTAGTCTCTTACAATCTAATCTTTCAAGCTGCCTGATTCAATCCAGCTTCTCTCTGCTTCTTTGCTTGGCCTCACACTAACTTTCACAATCTGTTCTAATCTTCTGGCTCCTTCTAATTCTCTAGCTTGTTTGTCTTCACCTATGTCTAGCTTGTTCTCCATGCAACTTGTCCCTGTAAAACTGTCCTGGTAAAACTGTTTATATATATCACCACCACCAGCTGTGGTTGGCCTGCTCCCTCTGCTTGTGCTGCTCTTAGGAAGTCTCTCTTTCCTGTACTGTTCTAGTGAGATTTGGGCATATCCTATCTCTAACTCAGAATTTTTGTGAAAATATTCTTTGATTCTTCAATGTCACTTTCCCTGCCCTCAATCAAAAGTCATTTTCAAACATGGTTGCTTCCTTCTTCAAACTAACATTACCTTCATTATTAGAGATTAAAGGTGTATATTAAAGACATGTCTGTATACCAGAGTGTGTCCGTATTCTTACCTTCTATGTCACATAGACATAGAAAGTCTTTGGATGTGATCTCTTAACAGAGCAGCCATGATTCTAGATTAAAATTCCTCTATAGGTGAGAAAGATGGAAAGTCATTGCCTTCAATTGAGTACACACTGGTGATGCTACTGGGCCTCAGTGGATAGACACAATCCAATGGTCACAGAGTAAAGGACCAGCTTAAAGAAAATGATTCACAAAGCAAAACCAAAAGTCACAAATCTAGACAAGACTAATGATGATGAAGGGGCTTGTGTTGGTGGAGTGAGGAAGCAAATAAGAGAGAGGATGAGCAAAGAAAAATAAAAGCACATTATGTGCAAAGAAATTATTGAGAACTCAACGAAACTGAAGAAGGATAATGAGAGGACTTGAACTGTTAAGAAAAAGCATAAAAGATCTTATTTTAAAAACAATAAAGTTCGTACTCTCTGAGTACTACCTAAGCTTCGGGTCTCTGCAGCTTCTCCCATCAGTTGCTTGATGAAGCTTCTCTGAGGAAGTCTATGCTAGGTTCTGGCCTACACGGACTCCAGCTGAAGAAAGTAAACAGAGATTGCAGGAGCCAGAGAAGTGAAGGATACCACAGGAAAACAGCCCATGGAATCAACTAAGCTGGGCTCATAGGAGCTTGCAGAGACTGAAGCAGCAGTCAAGGAGGCTGTATGGATCTGTCATCTGCATATATGTTATGATTGTGTGTCTTGGTCTTTCTGTGGGGCATCTAACAATTAAGAGCAAGGGCTGTCTCTGACTCTTTTATCTGCTTGTGAAACCGTTTTCCTCCTACCAGATTGTCTTATTCAAACATCTTAGGGGATGCCTAGACTTATTGCAAAATGATATGTTAAGTTTGGTTGATATCCCCGTGATACCTATCCTTCTCTGAAGGGAGACAGAGTAGGAGTGGATATCAGGGAGAAAGGAGGAAGAGGGGTAATGCAGTTAAGATGTAATATATGACAGAAGAATTTTTCAAAGTTCTTATTTTTTAAGTTTTCTACACTGGCACTCTAGGAAAAGGTCATTGAAACATTATTTAAAAAAACATTTTTATGATATAATACATTGCATCAATAGCAAAATGTTTTATTAGCTCTTCTGGAAGCTAAATAGTTTTGAAAAATCAAAATCGTAAAGCAATCTTATGACAGTTCAATTAATGTTATTTTATTAATATTAATAGCTTATTAATATTAATCTTAATGATGAATAAAATCAAATATTTAATTCTTTAAAATGGCATTTTAAAAAATGTGGCTAGATTGTGAATTAAAATGCCAGGAGTTAAATGGTAAAAAAGAGCTAGACAAAAAAATTGGCATAAGATTAGAACACACATAAAAAATAAATATCTGAAACAAATCACTTATGAAAAGAACTATCTTATTTCACAGTCTAAAAAGAACATAAAAGGCAGCTCACAGAAATATAGTCATATTGACATTAAATGGAGAATCCACATGACATAAAGGTATAAAATAACCTCCAAATTGTAAAGATTGAAACATTATTCGTATGTTTACTGTTTGTGTTATCAGCATAGCTACAAGCAAAGGAGATTCATTTCTCTCTGGAAATAAAGAATCAGCTGCTGTTTGGCTTTTTATCCTTTCCATTTAATGGAAAGCGTTTTTAAATCTTCTTCCTAGTGGAACTTCCTCATACCTGCCGTTTTACTGGTTAAAAGCAAGCAACATGGCTGCTTGTACATACTTAGGCCAGTTCTGTGTAAATGGAACAATGTTCACAAACTATTCTGAGACAGATTATGAATAACCACACTTTTCTAAAGATATTTGGTTATGCATTAAGCTTTGTTGGATAAATTGAATTGAAATACAAACTTGATTTCACATTCTTTCTTGTTGCTTTTCCTAACATAGTAGGAGCATCTTGAGTGACTGATTGACCTGTCAGAGAAACTCCCCTTTCCTGAAAAGCATCAGTAGCAGCTACTAGCTACTCAGAGTATGAAAGAGTTAAGAATGATGGCCCTACCATAAACACCTATACAAAACCAGAGGCATTGTGCTATGATTTGATCCTGAACTTGATCTTAAACATCCTTGAGATACTGGCAATCATTCAGACAGAGCTACTGTTGCAGATCTGTGGGACCTCTGAACAAAATAGCAGCTTCTTGAGCAATTTCTCAGCTGCCATCTTGCCTCATTTTACAAAGCTCATGCAGCTCAGGAAGTTCTGATTTAACCATGATGCTCAGAGGAAACTTCATCTCAGCCTCAGGACCTCCTTAAATGGCATGGCTGCCTGTGAAGAAGTGACTTCTGCTTCTGCCTTTATGTGGGACACTCACATCAGCCATGGTATTTCTGAGACAAACTTCAATGACTTCAAATATCTGGCATGAGATTTCTGGATAAACTTCAGAGGACCACACCTAGAAATATTGGACTAGAGCCACTGAAGTCTTTAATCATGCAGAGAAGAAGCATCTTACCAGTCCATGATAGCTGGGGACAGGCAGGTCCCATGCCTTTACAGACAGGCAAGCCTAAGCAGAAACTGTGGTTACCAAAAGGGAGGTGATAGTGTGGGCAGTTCTCCTCTCTCTCTTCTTGATGCAGTAGAAAAACCTTCCTTCCAGCTCATGACCCACATCTGCTGTAGTAAGCTCCCAGCTTCATGCCATGTTTTACTAAATATTTGAATTTGGCAATCTTTATGTTCTTTAAGCAACAGAAAGTGCATCTTTTGAATTAAATTATGGAAAGAATGCAAGAGATAACACTGACATAGTCAAGGCGTTAGTTTCTAATACCTATACAGTTTTTTAATGGATCTCTTTTGTACAGTTACTAGTCTGTCTCTGACTTAGAGTACCATGGCCAAGGCAACTTAGCAAACAAATTGAGCTTACTGTTTCAGAGGGCTGGAGTTCATAGTGAAGGAGTGAAGCTATAGTACCAGGAGGACCTGAGCTCACATCTCCAACTGCAAACATGAGGCAGAGAGTGTACTGAATGGGATGAATCCTTTGAAACCTCATAGCCCATATCCAGTGGCATACCTTCTCTAATAAGGACACACATCTAAATGTTTTCCAACAATTACCAGTAACTGGTAACCAAGTATTCAAATATATGACCCTATAGGTCACATTCTCCTTCAAATTACCATACTCTCTTTTAAGATTGAATAAATTAGGATATTATATTATTCTATCAGACACCAAAAAACCTCAATGTCTTCTTTATAAACCTGCATTTTATCTACATATCATTAGGCAACTTTCAAAAAAGGAAAAATAATCTCTAGAAAAGAAAAAAATTAGTTGATGAGATGATATTTGATTATTAAACACTCTACTCTAATATTAATATGTGAAGAATTATGTAATATAATTTTAGCTCAATTTTCAAGAGTCATAAAAGTAATATGATTTGGGGTATTTTCAACTTTATGAAGACATGTAATTTAAGTATTTACACAAAAGAGAAAATTGAATATCGCTCAAAAATATTGATGTTCATCAGAAAAATTCTTTGAAACTATGTTTAATATAATCTTACTTAGAAAATAAATACGCATATCACTAATCATAATTCTGTTTCTCTCTTTGTGATTATCTGTCTGTCTGTCTGTCTGTCTGTCTGTCTCTCTCTCTCTCTCTCTCACACACACACACACACAAACTCCTATGCACTACTGTAAATTAACAAAGAAATAGTCAATGTACTGAACATGAAGTAGTACCTCAATTAACAAAGCTGCATTAGCATAATTGATAAAGCTGAAAATCTGTACAAACATTTTATCAGATTAATAGGTCATAAATATAAAATATTCAATGCTACAATATATTTTTCTTTCAGAGAAATTATACTAGTGATAGGAAGTCCAGAATATTATTTTATATTTTATTATCTTTTATGATTAGTGATCTTTCACCAACCTCTGCAAGCATGAACTTCTCATTCTCATTTTCCAAATGGCTAATATGGAAAGCCAAGAAGGAAAAACTCTGTCAAGACACCTATAGATACATGATAGATAGATGACAGATAGCTAGATAGATAGATAGATAGATAGATAGATAGATAGATAGATAGACATGGATAGATGATAGTAATTCCATTAGTTCATTCCAATACAGAATTATAACATACTTTATCATTTCTCACTCAGTGTATGTCTATCTTGGGCTTATTCTACCAGAAAGAGAAGGTTAGAGAATTTATGTTGACACTCCTCTCTTCACTTCTTCAGTCTTATTACTATACTCACTATCCCTTTTAATTTAATTCCTTATTATATGTAGCTACTGTTTACCACAGAATTTACTTTTGTTTTAATTCATGTATTCTATTAAATCACTATCTACTGCTTCAAGGTCTCCATGTTTTTTCAAGACAAAGTTTTACAATAAAAGTTCATGCTCTTTGTGTATTGTAGACAAATGTATTTCTGAGTAAAGCTGACCTAACTATATTGTGTCACTTTGGATACTCACAATTTTATGTATCTTCATACAAAAGATCTTTATTATATTTCCTTCTGTCAAGTATTTTCATCAAGGCTATCAGCTTTTTCTGGTACAAGTTACGTTAAACACAACCAAATAATGTTAAATTAAGAACTCCTTTTCATTCTCAATAGAAGACATCTTAAATGGAGATGAAAAGATTCAGTCATCAATAGTCAAACTAGTTAAATTTAACCAAAATAATGTTTACCAAACATAGCATTAAATCTGTGTGTTATAAAGATACATCAAGGCATATTGAAAAGACAAATGCATACCTGCACCAATCACATGATGCAGAATATATGTGAAAAAACAAAGTCTTGAATAATTAATGCTGAAAATGATACAATTTTTATTATATCTATATCACCCTGAGGTCTTTCTTAAATTCATCATTTATTGCTCTAAGCTTTTACACCCTGCATAAGGTTTCATGTTTTTCAATTGACAACCACTTTTACCTTAGTCTTACAACCTGAAGAGATCCTCAGAGGCCATAGATTATGTTGGATCTAGGAATAAAATCCCACTGGGCAATGCATGTTTATAAGTTCTAAAGTACACTTTATTAGCATATAAATTGAAAATAGCAACTTTGATCAGGTTGTTTAATGAAAAACACCTCTTAGTACAAGTGAAAAACTATTTTCTTAATCCAGGTTGCTTAAAAAACAACAACAAAAACTACTTATGTGATTACTACAAAAGGTGACAAGAGACAGGAAATCAAACTGATGGCTGAACCAATCAACCTTTTGAGAAAGTCTTATGTTAACTCTGGATGGGTAAATCACTGGCTACCTATGTAAAGAGAAACCCCTCCAACAATGCTCCTGATGTCAAGGTCTCTTGGGCAATAAAGACTTCCCTGTATGAAGTCCATTAGGCAGCAACCTTATTGGATACAGCACATACAATTAGCTCTGGGTGACTACCTCTTGGCTTCTTTTCAGTGACATTGACACAAATCTTAATTTTTCCAATAGAGAGGGAGACGGCCTTGATCAAGTTTGCTAACTTCAATTTATATGAGTTAAAGCATTTCCAGGAAGCCTCTTTGTTGTTTTTACTACGGGAACACTAACATGTGACATCACAAAAGGTTTTTTCTTCCCTCATGTGACCATTTAAATCTCCATCTGAGTATCATGAATAAAGATTAAACTGATTGTTTAAAGTTTTCTTTTGACTGTGATAGATTTTATGGCACAAATATTATGTGAAATTTTGTACAAAATTGTTAAGTACATCCACAAAATTATTTATGATTTTAGCCAGTCCTAAATCCCAATGTAAGTTGAAAAGACATCTTGTTCTTCTGAGTAACCTAATGTCTAAAATGAAAGAGAATAAGTACACCTTATTGAATGCAACATGCTGGGGAGCCAATGAGTATTGATTTATAAATAATTGTTCTCAAGAGCAGCAACATCAAAATCTATTAGAGAAATAAAGTAATACTTACATAATAACAAAATGATGTTTCTGTGCCTTTGAGAGCACACCTTGCCCTGTTATTTAAATACTAGAGAGTGTCAGCCAGCAATAATAGGATTATATGTTTCCCATAAACACACAATCATTATGCTATGCTACATAAGGAAAAATTATGCAGAAACATTTATTGAAGTAGAAAATAATGTTGCTTCTTTTAATACATTTAATTTAGAAATGTAAATAAAAAGAAAGTGCTATAATATAGATCCGTAGCAATGCTTTTATGCCACAGTGTTAAAACACACACACACACACACACACACACACACACACACACACACAAAAAAAAAAAAAACAGTAAGTTTTCATCTAACAAAGATGAGAATCAAAAGTCATCCAGAATTGTAGCTCATTCACTAACATCAAGGCAGCTGCATGGCTACATGCCATCGTAAGAGCTCTTGGGTGAGAACCCATTTCTTTCATTGTTCTTTGGATGTTTTAGCTTCCATAAACTACACATCCAGCTCACCTTGTGTCTACTCACTATTTTAGAGGTAATAACTGCCCTGAAATATTATTGCGAGTCTTTATAGAACTATATTATATATGTGTTCCACATTGCTTTGTTCATCCTTTCATTGATGATAACTTTTTTATAATAGTACAAAGTACATTTATGTTGATAAATAGAAATCAGACATTTAAAGGAGTACAGTAGTATGTCATCAACTTTAACAGAAGTATACTAACTAAGTGATACATAATTTTTTTGTTTTATGATGCCATTGTATTATGTAATTCAAAGAATAAAAATATTTGAGCCTTCTGCGGCTATTACTAAATGAATTGATCAATTATATATGTATATTTATATCACTACATTATTTATTTTGTACATGCATGATTATTTTAATATCATTACTGTGTTAGCTCCCACATGTGTGAACATGTAGATGGTCTTCATAGAACATTTCTTATAGAGAATACTATGCATAATTAATTTCAGAGTGTCATGAGAAACATCTAGGTGAAAGCAAATCATATTGCACATTGATGAGTCTGAAAGCAATTGTACTTCCTAATTTTGTCTCTCAGATTCTGTTTTTTATTTTTATGTTCATTTAATTATTTTGTGTATGAATGGAGGGAGTTTTGTAAGGTACTTTTTAATATGATGTGCATATGAATGGCAGTCAACAGGCTAGAGAAGTCAGGTTTTTTGTTTCATCATGTGGGCTTCATAGAGGAAATCAGGTCATCAGGCTGGGTAAGAAGTGCTTCGACTTGCTGAGCCATTACACTGCCCTTGTCAATCATACTGCTAAGAATCACTTCTCCCATTGAATTTAAGTACGGGCCTGTTAATCTTGCTTCTTGTAAAAGTAGTGTTTTCAGTTTGTTTGTTTATTTGGGCTTTTTGCATAAATAAGCTTCTAAATGCACTCAGTTCATTATGTATTAAAAACAATAGTATATAAACATATTATTTACTCAGTTTATACTAGAGTATTAATATGTTATGGATATCACAAGCATATTTCATGTGAATATGTGAGTAATCTTATATGTGTGTGTTACATATAATTATATAACACAGACACACACACACATATAATAAAATGTTTAGATGTGCTATGTGACATAACAAACTATTTAAAGGAGTACAGCAGCAGACACAATGCACAATAAAAACACAGTTTTGATTGAGTGTTACCAATGTTTTTGAAATCTAATCTTTCTATAGCATTCATTCATTCATTTTATTCACATGTTTCTTTTTCTATTCTTTCCATAAAATAAAATTACAGTAGGATAAAATAACCATTAAATATATTGAGTAAGTATCAAAAATTTACAGTGGCATAGTATAAAGAAACAGAAATAAAATAATAATCTTAAATTTCAGTTCCAATTTTAGATTTTTCCTTTCTCTCCCTCTCTTTCTCTCTCTCCTCTCTCTCTCACCCCCATATATATATTATATGTATATATGTATATATATATACTTTATTCAATTGAACTTTTCAAATGGATTTTTTATTTCTCAAAGACTGGTGAATTTTGAAGACTTTATTTGAGTAGATTCAAATATGAAAAGATTTTATCCCTTCAAAATACCAATGGAGTAACTCTAAAGTATTTAATTGAGGGACTCCAAATTTGACTCACAATTTCCTTAACCAGGATGAACACTTTAATAACCATGCATTTTAATGGTTCTATACCAAAATTACAGATAAAAAAAGCTTATAAAATTTTTGAAACTAAAACCATGTCAGGGTTTATGAAATTCCTTTTTGCGGGCCTTTGGTAGCTACAAGGTGAAAAAGAGAAAGAAAGAAACCAGGGAAGGTCTTCAGAGTATGTCTGTGTATTTCTATGAAGCACACTGGATATAATGTACTAATGTGATGATTTAAAGAATAAAATCTCAATTAAAAACTTAAATGCTTATTATTAACTCATACTAAAGCATCTTCCATTTCCATAAATTCATGTCTAAAGATTTGCATGACTCTAATTTGATTTTGTCTTATCAAATCCTTACTTTAATAATAAATAAGACTGCAAATGTATCAAAGCACAATCATTAAAGTGAGCTTACATTATAGAAAATCAAAACTATAATGGTCATATTGGCCTTAAAACTCCAGTAAAACTCTAATATATTTGTGATTCCAATTGGGCTTATGTTTATTTCAAAACCCAAGGGATATGTTTGCTTACTTCTCTAAGGGCTTGGTACTTCGGCTAGAGAATTGTTCTACCTACTCTGTGTAATTAGAATCCTAAACAACTTAATTGGTGTGATTCTTGACATATACACATATATATTTATATAACATCAGAAATGAATAACATTAACATTGTGTATAATTCATTTTTATATCATTTTATATAACTGTCAGAACAATATATAATCATGCATACAGAGATTAATAAAGGGGAATCAATTAATAAATTTGGATATTAATGCCATTTTAAAATTACTAGATTGAAAAATTTACTTTCTTTAGACAGATCTGGTAGCTAGATTGAAATATTCACTAGAGAACACTTTCATAGCTTTATGGTATCTTTTATGGTGCCTCTACACATTCTGATTTTGAGAGGGAAAATTGCCCTGGAGGAGAAATCCTTCACAAAAAAAGGAGAGGGAATACAAGGACTCTGGGGAAAAAAAAGTTTGCAACTGCAGAGAATGATTAGTACAAGAAAAAGGAGGAGGAGACATCTGTTGGTGAAATGATTTTTAGAGATAATTAAGTGCATTCATCCAGAAATAACACATATTATACATCGTTTGCAGGCACACATGGTTTTACTAAAAACAAGAGAGACTTTGAAAAGCCCACAAAAATAATCAGCAGCTTTGATCTGATGTCATCAGAATGTGATTACTCTGTGTGCACCCCCACCTCGCCCTTTCTTGCTCTTCTGAGTCTCCTTAAAGAATTTTATGGCAGACAGTGAACACTGCTTACAGAGGTAAGTTTGCTTCTAAGATATGTTCTGACATGTGCAGTTTGATCTTCAGGCTCGTCCAGATCTTAAATTCACATGCATTTTCAATCTCTTAGAATATAACTGAACTTCTGGTCATCCATGAAGGTTCAAGTATAGAAAGCATTACTAAGAACGTGTTTCAAAGATTTAGAAACAGATGTTTTAAGCACAGAATGAAGCAATTGACTGAACAATAATTACTATTTTAAAGACAATAAAAATTAACCTCAGAAATCAAGTTTATATTTGCACAATCCGTGCTTATTGAATCCTCTTCCACATACAGTTTATGCCTCACAACTTGCCATGTGATTATGTCTTGTGCTGAATTTTTGATGTATGCTGAAGATCTCTAAATGATGAGCTTTGAAAATTAGTTAGAACAATAAAAAGAAATAGTCGATAAATACTTGTGAGTTAGAATATACTGCATGCTATGTAAATGGTGCGCATAAGGTCATTTAAGATAAAACTTTAACACCGATGGCAAAGTTTAAACTGGGAAGTCACTGTGTAAGTAAAGGTTGAAACTAATAATATCCTAAATGTAACTGAAATTAATTATTAAAATAAGATAAATAGTACTTTCACATAAAAAGTTGACATTTAGAGGTTTGTTAATAATATGACCCAGAGAGAATATTTTTCCCTAGTTTTGAAAGTCTTTCCATGTTTTAACACCTTACCTGAACATTTACTGTGATTCTTAGATTCTTTGACCTAGAATAATAAATCAAGAGAACAAAGCTGTACATATCACATCTTTTAGTGCCAAAATGTACCACAAAGTTATACTAACCAAACTAACACAAAGGTAACATAAAGTGAGCACTTATATCAGTGAACTTCCATGGTAGAAAGCATTTTCAATCTATGAATCATTCAAACATAGATATCCAGAATTCACAGAGAATGCTAATAGTTGACAGCAAATATAACAACTAAAGTTCTCCACAAAGGTACAATAGTGGCATGTACCTATCAGTGAGAACAAATGACTGTTTAATTGGATTTGAGTCCTGATCACTAGAAAGAAAATCATGTGTGACACTATAAATGTAGCCAACTATCTGTGGCTCATGTCAACAGGAATTTTAGAGGAAATCATACACTTCCATTTTTCTAAACCACTATACTTCCTTTCTGCTTTCTAAATACACATCCTTATACCCACATTTCTTAAAAAATAAGCTTCTTTTTGCAGCCAACAGACACTGGTGGAAAAAGCCACAAGTGGTGAGATTGTAAAAGAGAGAGAAAAAGAGAGAGAGAGAGAGAGAGAGACAGAGAGACAGAGACTTACCAAGTGTTGTTATTTATTGATATATATGCAACATAACCCCTACATAATTCGTTCAGAGAACATGATGGAATAAGAAACTGAAAGAAACAGACATAGAAAGTCTGCTGCAGGATTGCATCTTCTACATATTACTGGAAATTTGCAACTATGAAATCTCACTAAGATAACTGCTTAAATGAGAATCATCAATAACAACACCAGTTTTCTTGGCAACTGGATGGGGAGATTAAGATTAGCACATGCGCCTATTGGGCTAGATGAATAAAAACAGGAAATTAAAGACTTACAGAAAAGTACCTAAATAAATAGCTATAAGCAAATTAAGACTTCTGAGAAATGGAGAATTGGTCTTCCTTTGGGGATGATCCCCCTAAAGAGTTATCCAAGCCGGGCGGTGGTTGCGCACGCCTTTAATCCCAGCATTTGGGAGGCAGAGGCAGGCGGATTTCTGAGTTTGAGGCCAGCCTGGTCTACAGAGTGAGTTCCAGGACAGCTCCAGGGCTACACAGAGAAACCCTGTCTCAAAAAACCATTAAAAAAAAAAAAAAAAAAGAGTTATCCAATACCAAATAGTCATCCCTTAAAACGAATATATGCAAGCAACACCAAATAGAGCAGACTAAACTTAGATAATGATTTCCACATTATTTACGCAATAGTAATAAGTAAGAAAAAGACATGAATTTGAACCAGAAGAAGGGAACATTAGAGGGGTTTAAAGAAAGAGAAGTATCAAAACAATGCAATTATATATAATTAAATAAAAAATTCAAGTTCTCAAAATCAGTAACAATAGTTAATATTCTAAAGGTATATTTCAAAGCTATGATGTGGTGATAGATATATGTCTCAGATCATAATAAAACACTTCTTGTTCTTACAGAAGACATATGCTCAGTTCTAAGCACCCATTATTGGGTGACTCACAACCACCTGTAATTTCAGTTCAAAGAGACTTAACCCTCTTTGGCATTCATGGGCTCTTCATAAACATAATGCTCCAATAAAAAACATGAAAACACACACAGAAATAAAAATAAATAAAATAAAATATATTGGATTTTTTGTCTCATCCAACTTAGGATACATTACTAAAAGAGAAAATAACATTCAATATAGAAGTGGAAAAATGATAATTCTTACATGGCGATTACAAATTTCTAGAGTCTCTATAGAAAGACATGAAATTTCATTACAAATACACAACAATAACATTAACAGCGTAACTCCAGAGGAAATTAAGTTTGCATTCCATCCACACTTTCATTGTTATTACAGTTCTGTTCACTTTAGTTACAGTATGGAAACTGCCTAAGCTGCATTTATGCCTAAATATTTATGTCATGCTTTTTAATGACATTCTGGTATTTATAATAATACAAATAAACCTGGAAGACAATGTGTATGCAAAATAAGGCAGGTATAAAAAGAAAAATATAAATACTGCAGTCACTTCTGGCATGTGGAAGAACTGATGGAAAATAGAATGGAAAAAACTGAAAGAAAATAGAATGTGGTTACTAAAATCTGGAAGGACAATGAGAGAAAACTTAGAGAGTTACTCTATATAAACAAAATTACAGGTAGCTAAGAGAAGTAAACTCTTGTGCTCTTCTGCAAGGTAATATCACAATTGTCAATACTATTGTGGGGTCTGTGGAGAGCTGACAGAATGCGGCTATCATCCTTGCAGCCATCTTGAGCCATATACCCTGACAAGAGACTTGATTACAATAGTCTGCAACAGCTGAGCACACTCTGATAACATCTTGTTTTAGATACCCAGGATTTTCCCTTGGGTGTGTGAGACTTAAAGGTGTGTAACTTAAGGGCATGACTTAGAGATCAGATTTAGAGACAAGACCTAAGGGCATGACTTAAAGGCATGACTTAGAGGTGTGGTTTAGAAGTCAGACATATAAAAGGCTAGAGGCAGACAGAAGAAATTATTATTATTAAGTATTAGGCACTTGGAGTAGGCACTTGAGACTGAGACAGGCAACTAGGGATTAGACACTTGTACTCGAGACAGACATTCGAGACTAGAACTTGGAACTGGAAACTTGGAACTTGGAGACACTAGGGACTAGGAACTCAAGACTTGGTAACTTGGACTAGGAAGAGAGACTGAAGAATTAACAGAGACTGAAGAATAAATGGGATTGAATCACACTCTGTCTGGTCTCCATTCCTCATATCTGTCCTCACTCTCTCTATTGCTGAACCCTGACCTGTGGACAGGAGCAGCTTGGGGCAGTGCAAGCTCTAATAATTTAGCCCCCAAGGCTTTTGGCAGTGCAGGTTCCAACACTGACAGAGCGGTCCCTGATATTTTGGCTCCCAAACATGGGGCAGAGCGGCTCAACATTTTTGGCCCCTAACGTGGGGCAGCTCGGGCCGCAACAAGGGTCTATTTTGAAATAATTTAAAAAGGTTGAATCTGAATGTTCTCACAGCTGAAATATCAATAACAACAACAAACCTAGCCCTAATGCTATTTTGAATATTCTTTTAATTCTGATGTTTTCAGCTTCATGCCACTTTTTTCTTCAAAGAGAATTCATTTTAAATAATAACTCTATAACATTGCAAATGAGGAGAATCCTTTCTATTCTTGCTTGATTGATTCATTATTTCATATCAATGGTCTAGTTGTTTTCAATGTTATTCTGTCCTTGTTACATAACTAATACATCTTTGGATTCCAAAATGGCTTCCATGGTTCGAGAAGTAAAATGGAAGATAGGTTCTGTAAGGAGCAGGTCCTTAACAGGACCGACTCCATATTTGTAATAGGAAAGAAAACAAGTTTGAAGTGAAGTTGGTTTGAAGTGCTCTGATAACCAGAAGTTGTTTTGATATCCAAAAGTTGTTTTGAAAACCTTATGAATCAAAATATTTGTGCATTAAAACAAGTTGTTTTGAATAAGTGTGATAACCAGCTGTAATAAAGTCATAGCCCAGAGATAACCAGAAGCGTCTGGTTATCAGTGCACATCAGAAGTAACCCCAAATTAAGCATAAAAGAGGAGCCCCCGGCCAGAGCACTTCATCACACTGGTAGCCATGTCTGGCTAGCATGATCCTCCATTCAGGCCTCCTCTGCAGTCGAGAGACGGAGCATTCTACTGCACCCAATCATCAAAGCAGCAGCTGAGAGACCAACTCCCCTATCTTCATGTTCAAGCACTCTCTGGACCTAAGCTGCTGGAAAGTACAGTCATAAGGACTAAGGTCTTATAACTCATGAATAATGATGTACTTATTACTATGCATATTTCTTTGGTAATTAGCAATTTATTATTTGTGTTAACTGTGCTGACATTGATAGAGTCAATGCATAGGAAATGCGGCAATACCTCATTGTTACAATACCTTTGACATTGGTGATAATATATTGTTTGCTGTGCATTATTAAAGAGCAATTAAATATCAAACCTCTGTCTCTGGCATACTCTCTCCCCTCTCGTGGAACTGGCCATCTCACAGTCAATCCTGTATACGATTCCTGAGTGGAGAGGATCTGTAGCTCCTCTCCCCACGGGGACCCTAAAACCTTATCACAACCAGCTCATGACAGATAACATGCTGGGCTTGAGACAGGTTTTTTGAAAATTCAAAAGGACAAAAGAATCTATGCTCCTTCTTTATGTTACTTTTTAAGACTGAGTTTGAAATATGTCTGGTAGACATGAGGACAAGGGTGATATTCCCCCAAACCCATGTCACCTGTGGCAGTCTGGAGAACTGTCCCAGGGTCATGAGGGCTGGATAGCTGCCCTTGCCCCTCAGCCAGCTGCAGCACTGAAGACAGTGGACCATGCACCTCACATGAGCAGAAGAGTAAAGCTGGCCTTGATGGTAGAGACCCAGCTGAGCCTGTCCCAAGGTCATGAGCAAGGGAATGCTAGCCACCCCACTCCTCCTCTGCCATGAGATGACCTAGGCTAGGGTGCTTGAGGGAGGGCATTCCTATCCCTCATGTGAAGGAGCTGGAAGAACTGACCCCAGAGGTCATGAGAGCAGGTGAGCTGGACCTGCCCCTCACTGGTTGCAGCACTCAAGAAAGCAGGCACTGTATCTTGACTGGTCAGAGGGAGGGTGCATTTGAGTCACCCTAAGGTGGGGGATGTAGGAGAACTGGCCCCACCACGAATCTGACTGAGGTGGAATTGGTGCATTGGTGATGCCTCCCTCTCTGCGCCATCTGCTGTATTCAAGAGAGCTGGCCCCAAGACCATGAGAGGAGACAATTATCTCTGCTCCTTTGCTGGCTTTTAACACTCAGGAAAGCAGTGTCTGTACCTTGCCTAGGCAACAGACTAGGGCTGGACCTGATGGAGAAGGCAGGGGTGAGTCAGGCCTAAGAATGTGAGAGCATGAGAGCTATCTCAACCCCACAAATGCTGCAGTGCTTAGGAGGCAGGGGCCAGGATTCTTAGCTGGATAATACAGTAAAGCTGGCTCTGGAGACTAGAGTGCACCTACAAATAAGCCTATCTCAGGCCATGGGAGCAGGAGATCTGGCCCTACCTCCTGCTAATGCTGGCAATAGGTGACCTAGCTGGGACAGCAATAGAGTGTTCACCATGCTGGTGTGGACAAGGTAGAGCTGGATTGCTGACCAGCTCAGCAACCACACAGGCCTAGATCCAGGGAGCCCTCCCAAAATCTGTATCATCTGCAAATGGTTGAGACACATGAAAATGCCAATCCTATTGATTCAAACCAGTAAGATCTCCCCTGCACAAGGCAACAAGAGGAGAATCGGAAGGAGTCCCTGTGAGGATCCAGTATTGATGGTGTCATAGAAGCCAAAGATCTGGCACCAGACCAATAACTCATTGCAATAAACATTTGTAAGTGAAGATGTGTGGACAGAGGGATATACTGTGGGACACACTGTGTCTTGCTACAGCTTCTATGATGGAATGATTTCTGTGCTTAGTTATTTATTTTGTTTTTTGTTTGTGTTTGTTTTCGTTGTTTATTTGCAAGAGCAGAGGGTAGATATCAGGGCAAGAAGAGAAGGGCAGGGCCAGGGTACTTGATGTGGAACTCAAAAAGAATTAACAAGACACTGAAGAAAAAGAGAAACGTGTCTGCAGAGACCTGTTTTACTTGATAAAACAATGTCTCAAGGTCACCCATGTATTAAAAGAATGGACAGCAGTACTGTGCTGAAGGGGTTTATCATTAGAGAGAAAGAAACCTCAGTTAAGAGAATGCCTTCATGAGATCCAATTATAAGGCATTTTCTCAATTAGTGATCAGTGGGGGAAAGCCCAGACTATTGTGGGTAGTGCCATACTTGTGCTGATGGTCCTGGGTTCTATGAGAAAGTAGTCTGAGCAAGCCATGTGAAGCAATCCAATAAGCAGCACTCCTTTATGGCTTCTGTATCAGCTACCGGATCCAGGTTCCAGCCCTTCTTAAGTGGCTACTCTGACTTCCTTAAATGGTGGATTATGGTCTAGAGGTTTAAGTTAAATAAACACTTTCCTCCACAACTTGATTTTTGGTCATGGTGTTTTCACCCACTGTGAAACTGGAACCCTTCTTTGCGCTAGAAACCCTATCTAACCCTGAACACTTTGATTTAGGCTAATAAAGATCCAACAGCAATAAAACATGATTGTATTAACACCACAGTGTTGCTGTGCACGCTCACTATTTAGTACACAGCTATTACAGTGATGAGTCTTCTCTTTTAACAGTTTCATCTTATTGAAGTCTTATAGTTATTTATAGACTAAAGGTAATTTAAAGAAAGAAACCACAATGGGAAGCTTTTAATTAAGATGCAATTTTGTGTGGCATACTGGTTCAGCTATAGTAGGTATTCAATAAACATTGTAAATGGATGGATAATTTTAAGGTGTTATTTGTATGGTATGAAGTTTTCATTTACACACTTTATTCTTAGCTTAGATTAAATATATGTTTCCTGACTTGATAAAGTACTCATCTAACTGTATACTTAGAATAATTGTTCTTGAAAAGAAATTCTTTAGGTATACTAAAAGTAAAATATTACAACCTGCTACTTAAAAATTTAAAAGGATATGTTTAGATAATTTCTATAAATTAAATATAACAGCATAAACAAATATGTATCCTAGTTAATTTTAATGATGCTGTCTTTATATGCAGTAAATCTTCTGTAATTTTAAATTAAATGCTTTGATGAAAACTGATGCAATTTTATTTTCAGAAATATAAACACCTAACAATAGATTATGATACCTGACTTTTGTCACTTGTTACTAGGCAGAAAAAGCAAGAAAAAAGAATGTATGTTTGGAATAGAAATGAGCCTTTAAACATATGTCAATTCTAATACAATAAATCTTTAAAATAATACATGGTATGTATTTACATACGGGTGGATATTAGTCATAAAATACAGGTCCCATGTTACACCCCACAGACCCAAAGAAAGTAAACAAGAAAGAAGGCCCAAGCGAGGAAGCTTGAATCTCACTTAGAAGGGGCAATAAAATAGTCATAAGAGGCAGATGGAAGGAGGGAATTGGGGGGAAGGGGAATGGAGACAAGAATGGAGAGTTCAGGATCAGGTATGGGAAAAGACAGAATGGATACATGGCCATGAGAATGAATGGAACTTACAAAGATGAGGAGGTAACAGGTATCTCCAAAATGAGACAGATTCTTGGGATAAGGGAGAAACCCAAGAATCAATAGCGGTGTCCTTAGCTGTGACTCACAACATTGGGGATATAGAACCTGAAGAGACTACCTCCTGTAGCCAGCCAGGAACCCCAGTGGAGCAATAGAGACATGAACCCACCCACAAAACTTTCAACCCAAAATTTATCCTGACTACAAGAAATGCAGGCAATGGAGGATGGAACAGAGACTGAGGGAATGGGTAGCCAATTACTGGCCCAAATTAAGACCCATCCCATGGATAAGCACCAACATCTATCACTATCAATGATACTCTGTTATGCATACAGACAGAAGCACAGTGTCCTCTGAGAGGCTTCACCCTGAAGCTGACTCAGACAGATACAGATTCCCACAGCCAAACAGCAGATTGTGCTGGAAACTATTATGGAAGAACAGGAGGAAAGATTGCGGGTATTGAAGGGGCTAGAAACTTCACAAGAAGACCAACAGAGTCAACTAACCTGGACCCATGGGGCTCTCAGACTATGAACTACCATCCAAAGAATATACACAGGCTGGACCTAGTCCTCCCCACTCTTATGTGGCAGAGGTGCACCTTGATCTTCATGTGGGCCCAAACAACTGGAGCTGGGGCTAGCCCAAAAGCTGTTGCCTGTCTGTGGGATATGTTCCACTAGCTGGGCTGCCTTGTCTGGCCTCAGTGGGAGAGGAAGTGTCTAGCCTTGTTGAGACTTGAAGTGTCAGGTTTAGGGATACACAGTGGGAGGCTCAACCCTCTCAGAGGAAAATTGGATGGGGAAAGGGGGGGGGGGGTTTGGGGAAGGATTCTGGGAGGGAGTGACCAGGACAGGGCAGTGAGTAGGATGTAAAGTACATAAGTAAAAAAAAAAAAATTAAACTAAATTAAAAAAAAAAAACTTTAAAAGAAGTTAGGGACATCCAATACCTTCTTATTATTGTCACTGTTTGTAAACAACTATATTTTTCTACACACGTTTTTCCTTATATATTGTGGGTTCCAGAGACTGATCTCATGTCTTCAAGCTCAGCAGCAAATGCCTTTTACTGCTATGCTATTAGCAGGTCCTATACTGTCATTGTTGTTACTCCAGTCTAGTGTCCAGTTTGAACGTCTGTGGTTGAGCTTACTCTATCACTCAACTCATCCTAATCTAACCACAAACATTGGGAACAAACTTAAATTTTTCTTTTATTTTTGGGATTATAATTATATATGGAAATACATATATGCAATACTATACACATTTATATATGGATACATACACATATATATGTATATACATACATATATATATATATTTATGTTCAGACTGAGCAGAATATACAAATATATATGTGTGTATTTAAAATACATATATTTTAAATATATATGTATTATATATTTTTTTTTCTTTTTATAAGGGCTGACTGTTTAGTACCTAGTAACCAGTTGGTACTTTCTTGTCTCGGCCTTTTGGCTAAGATCAACTGTAGAGAAGACTGCTTTTTTCACCATTAATATTCCTTAGTTGCTCATAATTTCTTGGCGTATGATTGAGGTCTCATGACTTTTTTCCTGCTACATTGGAATATCTAATGCTGTCTTGGTTTAGTTCATGTTTAGCTAGTTATGCTGGTGTGACAGTATGGGTATATATGATATTACTAGAAGAAACAGTCTCATAGAAACTGCCTGATCTTTCTGCTGTTACACTATTTTTTCCCTCTTCAACAAAATTCCTGGAATCTTGGATGTAAGAGCATTTTCTAGATATATCAATTGGGATTGGGCTCCACAGCTCCAAATTTTTCATGGTTGCAGTTTTTGTAATGGTCTCCATCTGTTGCAAAGAGAACTTTCCTTAATGAGTGGTAAAGATTACATGGATATAAAAGCAAATATTTAAAATATAGCCAGAGTTTAATGCTGTTTTAATAAAGTGGTAGTTGTAGGTTCTACTCCAGGATCTACAACTTCAGAAAGCCTAGGAGTTGGCTAGGTTTCCAATAAAAGCCACAGTTTCCCTCTTTTAAACGGGTATTAATTCCAAAACAGAAAGCTGTATCCAGGCAAGACTTCAATGGAGGGATTTAAACACCAACCCAGCCACAAAACTTTTGAACCTGAATTTCTTCTGCCTACAAGATGTACAGAAATAATGATGAGGCAGAATTTGAGGGAATGGCCATCTAGTTAGTGCCTGGCCCAAGTAGAGACCCATGCCAGGAGGAAAAGCCCACCCTGAAACTATTGATGATATTCTGCTATAGTTGCAGACAGGAGCCTGACATAACTATCATCTGAGAGACTTCACTTAGAAGCTAATGCAGACCTAAATGCAGACCGCCCCTTACAGCCAAACATGAGGTGGAGCTTGGGAAGTCTTGTGGAAGAGGGAAAGGATGGAAGGATTCTCAGAGGCAGAGGGGTCACTGACACCACAAGAAAATATACAAAATCAATTAACCTGGGCCCATGACTCACAGAGACTGAAACACCAATCAGAGAACAAAAACACCAATCAGAGAACATGCATGAAGCATATATAGGTCCCCACATTTACATAACAAACCTGTAGCTTGGTCTTCATGTGGGTCCACTAACAGTAGGAGAAAGGGCTGACTCTGACTCTGCTGCCTGCCTTTGTTTCTATTTCCCCAAACTGAGATGCCTTATCTAGCCTCAAAAGAAGATACACTCAACCGTACCGCAACTTGATATGCTTAGACTGATGGATATCCATGGAAGCTTCCATATCTCTGAAGAGAAAGGGAGGGGAGAGTGTGAGGCTGTAAAGCAGTGAGTAGATGTTAAATAAATAAAAGCTATTTAGTAAGGCCAAAGTATGTATGCTACTACTTTATGTTTAACGTCATCCTGCCATGCTGGATGCTATCATATCTGGGTAGGACTGATGGTCTCTGTTTTCCTTTGGGAGCTTCTGGTACCTAAAAGCTAGTCCTCGTGGAGGAGACATTCCAATCAGTTTAAAAATATATACAGAACTTTTATGAACTTCTAACAAATCAGATATTCCTGAGATGTTCCGACATTACAGTCCTTACTCTGAAAGCTAGGATGAGTACCTGAGCTCCGATCCCCACGTTCCATGTGAACAGAATGGCATCACAGCACAAGTGTATAACATCAGCTGGGGGAAGGCTCAGGGAGATGGAGACAAATAGTATCTTGGAACTCACTGGCCAGATTCTCTTTACAAATCATTGACTTCCAGATTCAGTAGTGATGTATCAAAACACACACACACACACACACACACACACACACACAAACCAAAACACAGTGAGAGAAATTAAGAGAGAAACTGACAGTCATCTCTGTCCTTTACCTGTACCTGAATATGTTTTCATGAATACACACTAACACGTACACACATCATACACATACACAAATGATCTTTAAATAAATGGATTTTTTAAAATTATATGAGAATTTTATAAATGCATACAGGTATATTGGTCATATTCACTTTTTTCCATCAACTCCTACTACATCTGCACCCACCCATTCTACCTTAAAAAGTTGTTGTTGTTGTTGTTGTTGTTGTTGTTGTTGTTGTTGTTGTTGTTCTTCTTCTTCTTCTTCTTCTTCTTCTTCTTCTTCTTCTTCTTCTTCTTCTTCTTCTTCTTCTTCGTTTAACTTATTAAACCAAGTTTTTGGGTTCATATAATCTTGGGTGTGTAGTCATGTCATGGAACTTGATCAACCTCCCATGGAACACACATTTAAGAACACTAACTTTTTCTAGCCTATTAACTATTAAATGCAAATATCTTCTTCCAAGTAGAAGGGAATTGATTCACTCCCCTATTCCTTCCTGAGATTTTTTGTCTGGCTTGACATTTAACTGGTCCAGTGTATACTCACCTAGTTGCTGTGGAAAAACTATATGCAACTTCTCTACTTTCCCCTGAAAACATTGTTTGGTTATATGTGGTGATTCCCCTGCAGGCTTTCCAACAGACAGAGAAAAATGATGAGTTGTGGTAAGAAAAAAACTTAGCTCAGCATAATTTTATTGCAACTAGTGCTCAACGAAGAATTCTATGGTCTGGCCCAGGTCATTTTGCTTTACTATTGACAAAGAGATAGTACCCAAGAGTGAATGTCTATGGAGTGGGACTAGTAATAATAATGCCTATGGGTTTCAGGATTGGCAAGACACTTAAAAAGCAAGGAAGCCACTTAGGATGTTGTAAAGCACAAATGACATCATCCATAAGAATGGATTTTATGGCCTAAAAGCAGTGATCAAGATTTAAGGGAAAGGATATCGTCTGGGATAAATAAAATCTGGGAGATACACCAGAACTGTCTCATTGGACAGGAAAGGATCACCAAGTTGTAAACCATATCATTCCTGGCATCCTATGAAGAACAGCTGTGCACCTCATTTCATTGAAAAGATAAGCTATGTTCCCGGCTTCTCCAGTCCTTACCTGTGTGCACAAGGCCTTTTCACCCTCTCCAGTTATGGTAAACCACTCCTCAGTCAGTAACAATTTTTCTGCCTCCTTCTTCTGCAATTATTTCTGAGCCTGAGGAGGAAAGGGTATCCTGACTGGTTTTGTGTCAACTTGACACAAGCTAGAGTCCTAAAAGAGGAAGAAGCCTCTGCTGAGGAAATGCCTCCATGAGCCATTTAACTAGCTGTAAGCATTTTCTCAATTAGTCATCCATAGGGGAGGTACCAGACCATTTGGATGGTTTTGACTTTGAGCTGGTAGTCCTGGGTTCTATAAGAGAGCAGACTCAACAAGCTAGGAAAGCAAGAAGAAGCAAGCCAATGCACAGCAACCCTTCATGGTTTCTGTATCAGTTCCTGCCTCCAGGTTCCAGCTTGAGTTTCTGTCCTGATTTCCTTCAATTATGGACTTTATTCTGGTAATATACATTAAATAAAACTTTATTTAAATGTTGCTTTTTGGTTATGGTATTTTATTCCAGCAATAGAAACTCTAACTAAGAGAGGTGTTTATAGAGATTCATTCTATAAATTTTGTAACTCTAGAGAAGCCTGCCAAATACAAAGAGTATGATATAAATGTCCTATTTAGACTTAAGTATACTGAAGTCTTATTAACAAGTTCTTGACCTCCTTGTTATTGACCATCTACTACAAGAAGTGGCTTTTTTAATGAGGGTTGAGAAATGTACTCATCTATTTGTAAAACAATGCATCATTAAGATTAACTTTAATACTATGTCCATTTAACAGAATAATTTTGCATGTTTTTCCATATGACCTAATGATGTGTAGGTTCTGGCACCCTGGAGTGGTGCCACATATCGGTTCAATCTTGTGGAGAAGGCCTTAAAATCTACTCTAAAAGTGGTTGATTTCTTCGATAACATTCCTTCCATTGTTGTTCCAGTAGACATGCTGTTAGTCAAATTATTACTAGAGTTTACATGGTTTGCAAAGGGGTAAAAGGGTAAGGTTAATGATTGAATTTCCCCTTCAATGGTGGAATTGCTATCTATAACATATTTAAAAAAAAAAGAAGAAGAAGCCAACATGAATGACACTTTCTGGTGAGTGCCAGCAAGATTTTTCCATGTTCTGTGAAGTTTCTTCCATGTGAAGTAAGCAGTGTCCTCAACAATAGATTCCTACTATTAAGCTGTAAAGGATATCCAGAAATAATGACAGTATCTTGTAATATTTTTTAGGAAGATTCTATAGTACCCAGTGTCCAGCAAATCCAAGAAAGTTAAAACCTTAATGAAATTTGTTTTTCAAAACTTTTTTTTAGATTTATTTTTATGTGTATGAGTAATTTGCATGCACAACTGTATATGTACTATATGTACATCTAGGAATTGCAGAGATCAAAAGAAGGCATTGGATCCCCTGGAACTGGAGTTATAGTTTGTTGTTATCTATCATTTGTGTGATGAGAATGGACCCAGTTCTTCTGCAAAAGCAACAGGTGCCCTTAACCACTGAATCACTGAGCTGTCCCCACAATCCCCAGCATTAGGGCTTTAGTTTGTGAACATGTAATGCCCAATAGAAGATTGTGTGCCCTATTATAGTGTAGCTCCATTTCATCTCTCTTTGTCTTTCTCCATATCTCTCTCTGTCTCTCTCTCATATGTGGGTAGGCATATGACCACATCTTAAGAAATTTCTCCAACAGTACATCTCCATGTAACATTTTAAATATTAACCTCAGTGTTAAGTATCAATCCCCATATAAAGTGCTTTACTTTGCCCTCTTGTCCCAAACCTCATTTAACTACTCTGGATTCATTATTCTAATTTCCATTTTTATATCTGAGTATTCTGTCTCCCACCCTTTGAAAGATCCTCAAATCCTTAGCCATCAGGGATCTGCAAATCAAACCAACTCTAATTTTCCATCTCATACCTCCCAGAATTTCTAAGATCAAAACCTCAAGTGACAGGTTATTTTGTCCAGGCTGTGGAGCCAGGGCAGCATCTAGGCAGGCATGATGCAGGCAGAGCTGACAGTTCTACATCTTCATCTGAAGGCTCCTAGTGGAAGACTCACTTCCAGGCAACTAGGATGAGGGTCTTAAAGCCCACACCTACAGTGACACACCTACTCCAGCAAGGCCACGCTTACCCCAACAGGGCTAGACCTTCTAATAGTGCCACTTCCGGGCAGAGCATATACAAATTATAACATTTCACTCCATGGACCCCATAGATTTTTTTTCAAACATATGAGTGTGTGGGGCCATACCTAAACATAAAATAATACAAAATACATTTAGTCCAACTTCCAAGGTTCCTATAGTCTATATGAGTCTCAACGATGTTAAAAGTCCAAGGTTCAAAGTGACTTTTAAAATATATCATTGTTATTATTGTTTTGGCAGTTGCGTTTGGGTGTATCTTAGGTCTATGAGATATCCAACCTCTTGTTCCTGGCTCTTTAGACAATGACAGGTATGGGCTCTTTCTCATGACATGAGTGTCAAATTGGACCAGTCATTAGCTGACTACTCTTACATCACCCCTTTTTTTCTACAACACCCTTACCCTAGCATGTCCTGCAGGCATGAAAAATGTTAGGTCAAAGATTTTGTGACAAGATTTGTGTACCAGTCCCTCTGATGGAAGACTTATCTGGTTACAGACGATGACCCGTGCAGGGTTTCTATTCCCCATTACTATGGGAGTTTCCTTTGATCTGTTCTTACATAATACCCAAATTTCCTGGCCCCTGCCAATCTTAGTCACATCTCTCCTCTTTTCCTTCCTGTCCCCATGACTGATCATCCCAAGTCCACACCAAAATCAATTTTATTTCACATTCCCAAGGAGATCTTGGTTCTATCAATTTATCTGCAAATTTCATGATGCTATTGATTTTATAGGCTGACTAATATTCCACTGTGTAAATGTGCCAAGGTTTTTTTTTTTTTTTTCATCTATTCTTTGGTTGAGGGGCATCTACAGTGTTTGCAGTTTCTAGTTCTAGTCATTACAAATAAAGCTGCTATGAACATACTTGAACATAGTTGAACGTACTTGTGGTAGTATAAAACATCCTTTGGGTATATGCCAAGCTATAATATAGCAACATTTTGAGGTAGATCAATTCTCTGGTTTCTGAGACACCACCATATTAATTTCTGGAGTACATGTACTTTTTTGTACTCCCCCCACAATGGAGGAGTTTCCCTTGCTCTACATCCTGATGAGAAATAGGCTTGAATTCATTGATACAGAAGATACTTCCTGAACAGAAGACCATAGCTCAGACACTAAGATCAACAACTAATAAGTAGGATCTCATAAAACTGAACGGCTTCTATAAGGCAAAGAGCACTATTAATAGAACAAAACAGCAGCCTATAGAATGGGATAATATATACTTAAAAAGTATATGTATTGTAGTATAATAATATAATAGATATAATAATAGCAAAATATGGTCAAATTATTTTGGACAAATCTTCCATATTAGTAAGCATGCCATCTTTACTTAGTTGTTTAGAATAAAACTCTAGTTTTGAACTTTATCGTTTCTCTCCTTCCCATCTATATTCAATCTACCAGAAATCTTAATTGATTTCCATTCTGTGATCTAACCAGTGTTCAATTCTCCTCATTATCCCTCCTCCCATCATTTTCAGGGATGATGCACTGCCCTGACTTATTCCCCTGCTTTTATTATTCTTGTCCCTAAAGTATTGCTACAAGTATCTGCTCTGTTCTTATAAAACTAGAAATTAGTTTCTATCACTGCACTCTTCAATACTCAGCAAATGGCTTCCAAACTCGTGAATACAAGTTGACTTATTTTATGTTCTATTTAATTTTTTTCTGTGTATGACTTAGAGTACTTAATCTGATTTTTTCTGATTTCTTCTTTCCTGGTGATACTATGTGTTCAAGCTTTGGTATACAGGGTAGAACATCAATTTTCCCTTGTCTAGAAAACCATGACTTCAAATACTGGCATAGAAAATTCCATTTTTTTTCATTGAAATCTCTGTACAAACCTACAGCCTAGTAAAGAAATTTTTTTTAGACCCACTTCAGTTACTATGCAATGCTGGATTTTGATCACTTGTTTTTCTTACTATTTTCATAAAATAAATTACATGTTTCCCTGATTAGTTATTTAAAATCCACTTTCCTCGAATGACTGCATATAACTATAAAACCAGTTTTTGTTGTTTTGATTCATTAGTATAAGATCAGTGTTTTGAGACTGTCAACAAAAGAAGCAAACACAAATTTCTCAATATTATTAAGCTGCAATTAGCTAGGTTTCTACAGCATTTTATTCCCAAAATATCTATCACCTTTTTTGAATACTTGAACTGCCTTGTTCTTGGAGAGCTCACTTGTCTTCTTGTTTAAGGACATAAATTGACTGACAGATGGTTACTCAAAATGTAGTATTGTGTCATCCATCCACCCCTGTCAAACATGGCATTCTTCACCTTTTCAAATTCTTTTCATTCCTGAACTCTTAGAATTTTTTTTTACATTTTTTTCACTGCAATGAAAAAAAAAAAAAGCATTTAAATTGCTTCCTTTTACACATATTGAGTGCTTTTGATAAAAGCCCAAACTCCTTTCCTTAGTGTGTTTCTACAATACAGTGTATATTGAACTCAATTGCAAAATATCCCTAATTGCATTCCTGTGCTCTCATGCAGACAATCTAGATATTCCAATCATAAGAATTCTTGTAGAGTTATGCTAGGAATGTTATGTCTGGTTAAAATTGGTCTGATAAGAAGAAATCCTATTTGAACAGGAAGGATAGAGCTGTGACATTTGCAGGAAATGGGTAGAAGTAGGGATCACCATTGCTAAACAAGACAAACACGGATAAATATCATGTGCTACATGAGATATACAATATCTAAATCTACACAGAGACAGTGTATGGAGATTGAAGGGATTTGTTTGAGGGTAGGAAGAAATAAAAGGAGCGAATATTGAGAATGAAAACGAATCATGTGAGAGAAAAAACAACAGGGAGGCCTGGACCAGACCTCTGCCCGGTCTGCTGTTGTGTGGACCACGGATTCCACCCGAGACACTCTGGAGGCTCCACAAATCTCACAGCCAGCCTAGGTAGGAAGACCCACATACTGCCCTAAGCACATAGCTGGGTGCTGTGGGCGCTCAGATTTCAGCAGATACCCCCCCCCCGCCCCTGTGGAGTAGCACTCTCCTTCCAGCCCTCTCCTGGATCTGAGGCCTGAACCAGACCTCTGCCGGGTCTGCTGTTGTGTGGACCCCGGATTCCGCCTGAGACATACTGGAAGGTCCACTCAACTCAGAGCCACAGAGAAACAACTGAACTCAGAGCATCAGACAACATATCCTGAGATATCCTAGAAGAGACACTGCACCCAGAACAGCAGACACCTAGCTGGACTGCTACCTTGGAGGCACCATATCCTGAGGCATCCTAGAGGTACCACTGTAATCAGTACAGCTGGAAAAGATCACAGAGACATCTGGACCCTGAGGAGATCAGACACAAACAAGATAACTGGAAAGGCAGGCTTCAGTCAGACAGCAAGTACAGGCAGCACTAGAGTTAAACAGATGGCATAAGGGAAGAGCAAGAATGAAAGCAACAGAAACCAAAGTTACATGGCATCATCAGAACCCAGTTCCCCCATCATAGCAAGCCCTGAACACCCCATCACATCAGAAAAGCAGGATTCAGAATTAAAATCACTTCTCATGATGATAATAGAGGACCTTAAGAAAGACATAAATAACACTCTCAAAGAACTTAAGGAGAACACTGGTAGACAGATAGAAACCCTTAAAGAGGAAACACAAAAATCCCTTAAGGAATCGCAAGAAAATGCAACCAAACAGGAAAAGGAATTAAACAGAACCATGCAGGATCTAAAAAAGGAAGTAGAAACAATAAAGAAATCACAAAGGGACAATACCCTGGAGATAGAAAACCTAAAAAAAAAGATCAGGAGTCATAGACACAAGTATTACTAACAGAATAAAAGAGATGGAAGAGAGAATCTCATGTGCAGAAGATACCAAGGAAAACATTGACACAACTGTCAAAGAAAATGCAAAATACAAAAACCTACTAACCCAAAATATACAAGAAATCCAAGACACAATGAGAAGGCCAAACCTAAGGATAATAGGTATAGATGAGGGGGAAGACTCCCAACTTAAAGGACCAGTAAATATCCTCAACAAAATTATAGAGGGAAATTTCCCTAACCTAAAGAAAGAGATGTTCATAAATATGCAAGAAGCCTACAGAACTCCAAATAGTTTAGACCAGAAAAGAAATACTTCCCGCCACATAATAGTCAAAACATCAAATGAACAAAACAAAGAAAAAAAATACTAAAAGCAGTAAGGGAAAAAGGCAAAGTAACATATAAAGGCAGACCTATAAGAATTACACCAGACTTCTCACCAGAGACCATAAAAGCCAGAAGATTCTGGACTGATATCATACAGACCCTAAGAGAACGCAAATGCCAGCCCAGACTACTATACCCAGCAAAACTCTCAATCATTATTGATGGAGAAACCAAAATATTCCATGACAAATCCAAATTTACACAGTATCTCAAGATAAATCCAGCACTTCAAAGGATAATTGGTGGGAAACTCCAACACAAGGAGGGAAACTACAACCTAGAAAAAGCAAGAAAGTAATCTTCCAAAAACCGTAAAAGAAGGTAGCTACACAAACATATCTCCACTGCTAATAACAAAAATAACAGGAAACAACACTCATTTTTCCTTAATAACTCTTAATATCAATGGACTCAATTCTCCAATAAAAAGACATAGACTATCAGACTGGATACATAAGCAGGACCCAACATTTTGCTGCATTCAGGAAACGCACCTTTGTGAAAAAGACAGACATTACCTCAGAGTAAAAAGTTGGAAAACAATCTTCCAAGCAAATCGTCCCAAGAAACAAGCTGGAGTAGCAATTCTAATATCAAATAAAATCAGTTTTCAACCAGAAGTAATCAAAAAAGATAAAGAAGGACACTTCATATTCATGAAAGGAAAAATGTACCAAGAGGAACTTGCAATTCTCAACATCTATGCCCCAAATGCAAGGGCACCCACATACATTAAAGAAACTTTACTAAAGCTTAAAGCATACATTGCACCCTACACAATAATAGTGGGAGATTTCAACACCCCACTCTCAGCTATGGACAGATCATGGAAACAGAAACTAAACAGAGACACAATGAAACTAACAGAAGTTATGAACCAATTGGACTTAACTGACATCTACAGAACATTTCATCCTAAAACAAAAGAATATACCTTCTTCTCAGCACCTCATGGTACCTTCTCCAAAATAGACCATATAATTGGCCACAAAATAGGTCTCAACAGATACAAAAAGATTGAAATCATCCCTAGTACCTTATTAGACCACCATGGACTAAGACTCCCCTTTGACATGGACAAAAACAACAGAAAGCCCACATACACTTGGAAACTGAACAATGCTCTACTCAATGATAACTTGGTCAAGGAAGAAATAGAGAACAAAATTAAAGACTTTTTACATTTAAATGAAAAAGAGGACACATCATATCAAACCTTGTGGGACTCACTGAAAGCAGTACTAAGATGAAAAATCATAGCTCTAAGTGCTCACAAAAAGAAATTGGAAAGAGCATACATTCTTTCAGACCTTCAAGGAAGACCTAATACCAATCCTCTTCAAGCTATTCCATTGAATAGAAACAGAAGGAACACTACCCAATTCATTCTATCAAGCTACCATTACACTCATATCTAAACCACAGAAAGACTCAACAAAGAAAGAGAACTACAGACCAATCTCTCTTATGAATATTGATGCAAAAATACTCAATAAAATTCTCACAAACCGCATCCAACAACACATCAAAACAATTATCCATCAAGATCAAGTAGGCTTTATCCCAGGAATGCAGGGATGGTTCAATATTCGGAAATCCATCAATGTAATCCACTATATAAATAAACTCAAAGAAATAAATCACATGGTCATGTCACTAGACTCTGAGAAACCATTTGACAAAATTCAACATCTCTTCATGTTAAAAGACTTGGAAAGATCAGGAATTCAAGGCACATACCTAAACATAGTAAAAGCAATATACAGCAAGCCAGTGGCCAACATCAAACTAAATGGAGAGAAACTTGAAGCAATCCCACTAAGATCAGGGACTAGACAAGGCTGCCCACTCTCACCTTACCTATTCAATATAGTACTGGAAGTCCTAGCTAGAACAATTAGACAACAAAATGAAGTCAAAGGGGTACAGATAAGAAAAAAGAAGTCAAAATTTCACTATTTGCAGATGATATGATAGTATACTTAAGGGAACCTAAAACTTCCACCAGAGAACTCCTAAACCTGATAAACAACTTTAGCAATGTGGCTGGATATAAAATCAACTCAAACAAATCAGTAGCCTTCTTCTATTCAAAGGATAAACAGGCAGAGAAAGAAATTAGGGAAATGACACCCTTCACAATAGCCACAAATAAAATAAAATATCTTGGATTGAATCTAACCAAGCAAGTGAAAGATCTGTATGACAAGAACTTCAAGTCTTTGAAGAAAGAAATCGAAGAAGATCTCAGAAGATGGAAAGATCTCCCATGCTCCTGGATTGGCAGGATTAACTTAGTAAAAATGGCTATCCTGCCAAAAGCAATCTACAGATTCAATGCAATACCCGTCAAAATTCCAAATCAATTCTTCATAGAGATAGAAAGAGCAATTTACAAATTCATTTGGAATAACAAAAAACCTAGGATAGCAAGAACTATTCTTAACAATAAAAGAACTTCTGGGGGAAATCACCATCCCTGACCTCAAATTGTACTACACAGCAGCAGTGATTAAAAACTGCATGGTATTGGCACAGAGACAGACAGGAAGATCAATGGAATAGAATTGAAGACCCAGAAATAAACCCACACACCTATGGTCACTTGATCTTTGACGAGGGAGCTAAAACCATCCAGTGGAAAAAGGACAGCATTTTCAACAAGTGGTGCTGGCTCAACTGGAGGTCAACATGTAGAAAGATTCAAATTAATCCATTCTTATCCCCTTGTACAAAGCTCAACTCCAAGTAGATAAAGGACCTTCACATAAAGCCAGATACACTGAAACTAATAGAAGAGAAGTTGGGGAAGACCCTTGAATACCTAGGCACAGGGGAAAAGTTCCTGAACAGAACACCAATGGCTTATGCTCTAAGATCAAGAATCGATAAATGGGACCTCATCAAATTGCAAAGCTTCTGTAAGGCAAAGGACACTGTCAACAAGACAAAATGGCAACCAACAGATTTGGAAAAGATCATTACCAATCCTACATCAGATAGAGGGCTAATATCGAATACATACAAAGAACTCAAGAAATTAGACATCAAACAACAAAATAACCCCATTAAAAATGGGGTACAGAGCTAAACAAAGAATTCTCAACTGAGGAAACATGAATGGAGGAGAAGCACCTTAAGAAATGCTCAACATCCTTAGTCATCAGGGAAATGCAAATTAAAACAAAACTGAGATACCACCTGACACCAGTCAGAATGGCTAAGATCAAAAACTCAGGTGATAGTAGATGCTGGCGAGGATGTGAAGAAAGAGGAACACTCCTTCATTGTTGGTGGGGTTGCAAGCTGGTACAACCACTCTGGAAATCAGTCTGGCGGTTCCTCAGAAAATTGGACATAGCACTACCTGAGGACCCAGCTATACCACTTCTGGGCATATACCCAGAAAATGCCTCAACAAATAACAAAGACGTATGCACCACTATGTTCATAGCAGTCCTATTTATAATAGCCAGAAGCTGGAAAGAACCCAGATGCCCTTCAACAGAGGAATGGATACAAAAAATGTGGTACATTTACACAGTGGAATACTACTCAGCTATTAAAAATAATGAATTTGAGAAATTCTTAGGTAAATGGATGGAATTAGAAAATATCATCCTGAGTGAGGTAACCCAATCACAAAAGAACACACATGGTATTTATTCACTGATAAGCGGAGATTAGCCCAAAAATTTGAAACAACAAAGATTCAACTACCAGACGACACGAAGCTCATGAAGAAGAAAGAACAAGTGAGGATGCCTAGGTCTTTCTTAGAAGAAGTAACTAAATACCCAAGGGAGCAAATATGGAGAAAAAGTGTGGGACAGAATCTGAAGGAGAGGTTTTATGGAGACCATTCCACCTGGGTATTCTTTCCATGTGCAGTCACCAAAAATAGACACTGATATGGATGTCAGGAAGGGAAAGCTGACAGCAGCCTGATAAGGCTGTCTCCTTAGAGGTCCCCCAGAGTCTGACATACCCAGAGACAGATACTCACAGTGAACCATTAATCTGATCAAAGGTTCCCAATGGAGAAGTTAGAGAGTAAACTGAAGGAGCCTTAAGGGCTGGTGGCCCCATGAGGAGAACAACAATACCAACCAGCCAGAGCTCCCCAGGGTCTAAACCACCAGCCTAGGAGCACATATGGAGAGACACATGACTCCAGCTGTATATGTAGGGGAGGATGGCCTTGTTGGGCTTAGGTGGGAGAGGAGGTCATTGGTACCTTGAAGGCTGAGCACTGAGTGTGTGTGTGTGGGGGGGGATCTGAGGATGGGGAGGAGGATTGGGGGGGTAGGTGGGTAAACACCCTCATAGAAGCAGGAGGAGGGGGGATGGGATAAGGGGTTCCTGGGTGGTAGGGGGAATGAGGTAAAGGGGTTAAAATTTGAAATGTAAATATTATATCCAATAAAAGAGGGGAAAAAAAAAAAAGAAAAGCAGTTAGAACCAACATCCTTAATAAAATGTCAGCCCTCTTTAAAAAAAAAAAAAACTATCTTGATACTAAAATTTTTTTTTGAGAATTGTATATTGCAGAATGATCAGCCTTGGTATATCTACTCAACAAGCAAGCTGGGCAGACCTACTCAAACCTCTGAGGTCCGGGAATTCCATCTGGAGGCAGTGAAGACAAAGCATCAGAGGCTTATCAATTTGCTCCCCCCCCCACTCCTCTTCTAATATCTCAACGCCCATAATCAGCTTGAAGAAGCTAATGAAGAGTCAGCGCCCCTATTACCTGGGCTTGGGGACTAAGGTGGTAAATGTTGGGCTGTCTCTCTAGGGAAAAGTAGTGGTTTTGTCAGAATAGAGAGGATTAGCTAGGGTTTATTGCATAGCCATAACCTATTAGTAGAAATCTGTATAATTAATATCAAGATGAAGATATAAATTCTTAAATGGCACCAATTTACTTTGTTTACAAATTTTAAGGTTTTCATTGGCATGAGCTTCTTAGTGATATAAGAGTGAGACAAATATTGTTACTCTCATAGGCATTGTACCAGTATAACACATTTAGGAATACAAAGCTTAGACCCAGTCCTTCTTCAACTTTTTTAACTGATTTGAGATGGTCAGCCTGTGAGTTAAGGGACTATAGCAAATTCATGACTTGGAGTTTATTATAAGGGTGTTCTATGTTTTATTTAGAAATAGCTGAGTGGAGTTAACAGGCAACAGTCCAGATTACCTTACATGGATACCTGGTTTTCAAAACATCAGAAATCTTTAGAATTGACATGACAAACATTTCAGTATTAATGTTCATTTTCATTAGAGACCTGTCTGCTCCGGACAGCTTCCTATATTGAATTCTAAGAAGAAATTGAGCATCCTTGGAGTTACTCCAGTTGTGGTGAGACAGCCACTAGGCAAGAATTGCCACTTTCCTTCTACAGACAAATTACTGTCCAGAAAAGGACACACTTGCAGAATAGTCGACTGATTATATCTGCCTAGACAGAGTAATCAGCCCTTAATAATTCTGCAGCACTAAGGTCTGTCAGATAGTCCTGGACCAGAAGGTTGAAGATCAGATGCTCCAACATTTTGAAGTAGAGGGAGTGTCCAGGTGTTCAGCGGTGTCTATAAATTGGCTAAGTTTTAGAAGCTATGCTTTGTGCGTCCCAAAATTATATTTAACTCAGTCATTCTGGATCTCTGACGGGGTTGAAAACTTATAGCCTCATAGCCAATTCTGGTTATTTACCTTTAGAGAAAAGATTTGATTGGATGTCGTCAGCTGACATTCATCCTAAAGCCTGGTTCAGAACTAAATGTTTTAGTTAGGATAGATGACAGAGGTTCTGGTTAGTCAACAAAATCATAGACTGGGTATTAGGACTATCTTGTACCTCACGGTACAAATTGGCATAATTATGCTCTAATTGTATTTTGAGAGAAAATTTTCATTTTAACAGGAAGGGTGATATGTAGGAGGAGCTAAGGTGGGAGGAGTACTGAGAGGAAGAGAAGGAGTAAGAAGAGGAGGAGAAGGAGAGGAGAAGCTAGGTGATGAAAGAGAGAAAGAGAGGGGAGACAGGGAGGCAGATGTTCATGTATCTCCACCAGTCAAAGATAGTTGATATATCTAGGTTGGGTAGTGGGTTACACCTCTGATTGAGCAATACCAAACTTATAAAACCTATGATTAATATTTTTTTCTTTTTGTTTTTCGAGTCAGGGTTTCTTTGTGTGGTCCTGGCTGGCCTGGAACTCACTTTGTAGACCAGGCTGGCCTCGAACTCAGAAATCTGCCTGCCTCTGCATCCCAAGTGCTGGGATAAAAGGTGTGTGCCACCACCGCCCAGCTAACATTTTTAAAAAAATGTATAAATGCAAAAAGGAAAAGGGGGCATGGGATAGGGGCTTTCTAAGGGGAGGGGAATGGGGAAAGGGGATGGCATCTGAAGTGTAAATAAAATATCTAATAAAAATGGGGAAAAAAGAAAAAACAACAGGAAAATAAAATTTGTTTTCTTTCATTCATGAAGCTTAGATTTTAGTTTTTAATGCATCTATTTCTATATCTCAAGAAAAGAAGTAAACATAGAATATTATTGGAGGAAATATGGGCACATTGTAGTGACATACATGTTTGAAAATGAACCCTAATTCTGAAAAATTACTGAAATAATTACAATGAAAACATGATTTATACTTTGAAGTACATAGAATTCTTTGAAGACAAAAGTAAAAAGTTTATTTATGGAATCACTTCTAAATCATGAGTAGGCATGTTGTATGTTCATGTTCATTATTACCTGAAAATAGTAAATTCAAACAAATAACTTAATGACTGGATTTAAAACATGTGCTTCATCAAACAAATATTTAAATCACTACATTCTCCGAGTAACAAACATCAAAGTCACTTGAGAGGCTAGATCAAAGGTTTACGTGCATGTCTCACTTCCCAAACTAAAATTCGGGAATTTTTACAGGCTTTAGCATGTATTAGGAGAGACTGGTTTTAGCAAAAGGGCTTAGATCAGCACTGCTGAATTGAATCTCTCTGACTCACATTTCATTATTCTTGTAACCAAACTGCCATTTCAAGCTTAAACTTTCTACAGATCAATTTTTTTAATCCTTAACGTTTCCTTAGATGACATTGGAACCATCTTCTTGAGGTGGTTTGAGATCAATTTAATGACTATGGATGCTGTTGTAAATGAATTTATAAGAATTTGTAGTTTAAAGAAACAAATATAATTTTCCCCAAATCTGTGCACTTTTGTATAACTCTTAACAAAAATACAGGATTTTAGTTTGTCTAAATGATTCATATGATACTTAACCAATTCATCATTCAAATGGAGAAAATCAATATAATTTTCATATATATATAATTTTCTTTTAATATATGCATACATATTTAATACAGTTTTTTTTTTGTGCTGAGGATCAAACCCAGCGCCTAACACATATTCTTCAGCCCAGTTTTATATGTGCTAACGGTGCTGCACCTGTGAATTATGCCATTTAAGCATTTATTAATATCTGTCCCTCTTGCTATTTATACCTCAATTCACACTTTGCTTTTAGAAAACCAGTTATATCTAAAAACAAACAGGATCCTAAGATTTATATCTATGAACAAAATATATTTTTTATATTTTCTGCATGGAAAATTTCACTTTAAAAACATGATACTAAAATTATTTTTATATGTGGAATTGGGCTTTAGGATTGATGTTTCTACTATAGACTGTCTTTTGCCTTTACCAGTTTCCTGGAAAAACTACATTCCCTGCATTGATCATGTAACAGTTGTTCTGAAATCAATTCAGACTACTACATAAAATGAAGTTAGTTTAACACTCTAACTATGGTTCTCAGCAGCTATATGAGTCAATTTTTTAATCCCATGCCCTGGTTTCTGTTGACACTAACATGCATGAAGCATTTGTTTATAAAGGCAATCATACATGCAATAAATAATAAAATACAGTTTAAAATAATAAAGAAAAGAATCGCTTATTAAATGGATTCATGAAGAAAATGGTCTTTGTGAGAGAAATTTTAGGGGAAAGGGGCAAATGAGGTCAATTTTAGTGATTTTTTTCTGTCATGGTGAAAGTTTTCAAATTATCACAAGCTTAATTCTGTAATGGAAGTCTATTCTCATACCACAGAAATCTCTGAATTAGACCTAATATTAATATAATTAATTCCAATAGCAGTGATTAGTCATATGAATAAATTCTACAATATTGAATATATGCCTACATATGTAGTTACAAATATGCATTTATATATTCCCATATTTATGTTATATATATATATATATATATATATATATATATATATATATATATAGAGAGAGAGAGAGAGAGAGAGAGAGAGAATAAATACCAAAACACCAGTTATTTGGAAAAAGCAAACAGGAGTATATGAGAGAGTTTGCATGGAGAAAATGGAATAAGGAAATGATGTGATTATAAAAATTTAAAAAATTAAAAATTAAATTTAAAATAAATAAAAGCAAAATTTAAAAAAATTAAAAATCACTAGATTAAAATCCTACTACCTCTCAGATGTCTGTTTATTTAGGTAACCTTTTGGCACCAGAAAACCAATTTGTCTCCTTTTCCCTGGGGAATACCACCTCCCAGCTTTCTTCAGTTTCTGTGCAGGCTTGGGGCCTTGTGGCCTTTCCCTCCCATTCATTAGTTTCATGCTTTATCAGGTCAGCTTTGGATAGTCACATTGCTGCTTTTTTATGGATATAGCTTCAGATGTAACTAGGAGACCCAGTCTCATGCACACTCCCCAGTGTTCTGGCTGCTACAGCTGTCCTGCTCTGTCTTCTGCTGTGTTCTCCAGGTCTTATGTGTGGGAGTGTTTTGTAGATGTACATTGATCCTTGGCTCCTCAACTCTGCATTTTGATTCATTGTGGTTTCCTGTTATCTGTATGGTTTCTGTATGATGTAAAATGAAGTTTTCTTAATGAGGGATGAAGTAGACTTAACTGTGGTTATAATCAGACATGTTTATAAGTTGCTGTTAGATATTATGCTGTTAGTAAATTCACGAATATAAATTCTTCTCAAATATCTAGAAGCTCACTAGCATTGGGGAATTACCTAAGTTTTCAGTATCAGGGATGCTTACTTTCTTGTTGATTATTACCACTATTATACTCTTAGGTTATCGTCCCAGGCTGGTCACTGATGTAACTCATCTCATCATAAGTGGGAAAGCCCATTGTTTACCTTCCTCCTGTGTAAGCTAGCATTGTGCTTTCTGACCATGAGTGCTAACTCTCAGGGAGAAAGCTTTCAGATCAGTTCCAATTCACAGATCTTTAGACCTTTTCTCAAATGTATAATATCTTCAGTAATAGGGACTTACCTTCTCCCTCTGGCAAGTAACCGTGGGCGACAACAATAGGCTATACGTTTTGGTAGTCTCTTTGATAACCCTGAACAACAACTCAAAAGACTTCATGGGTCTGTTACTGGGGTTTTGATAGGTAGGCTTTGTTTCTTGGAGGGAGCACCATCATCTCAGATAAAAAATACATTAAACTATGTATGTATATTTATACACAGAATTATGTGTAGTATGGGTTTTGCTGATACATAGTTAATAATTCCTGTGCATCTTCAGAAACCATTATTTTATTTGACCCACATCCCTCAATCTTCTTACTTACCTATCCTCCCCTTTCCTGAAGAGCCCCCTACCTATCCCATTTTTCCTATCATCTAAAAACTATAACTAGTTTCTTAAGGCTACAAAATAAAACTAACTCCCAAAGTTGTATACATCCACCTATAAAGAATGGCTTCAGTCAATGTGGTTGAAAATACACGTATTTTTTTTTTAAATAGTCTTAAATAGTAGATCACTACTCATCTTTCCTGAGTTTCTGAGCTTGATTTAGAACACGTAGCTTTGATATGTGTGTCAGACAACTAAGCTGAGTCACTGTAGTTCTCAGAAGAAATTATTGAGAAAAAAAAACCCACATTTTAATCCATGCTATTATTGATATACCTTGAAAAATTTGGAGGCCTGGATTAGCTGAATAGCAAAAATAACGGAGCTATACTCCCGGGCGCATGCAATACTCAATAAAAGGAAACATCTACCATATGTGTGACACCCAATAAAGCTAGATACTATGGTGACTTGAAAACTCACTAGAAAGCCTTGTGTTGCAGTGTTAGTAAAGTTTACTTTGTTATGAGCATCAATGTGTCCTGTTTATATTGCTAAGCGAGTAGTCACTCATTCCAAACTATGTCATATGTAGAGTGAAGATCACAGGGTCCCATTGTACTAAAGGCAGAATTTAAAGATTTGAATCAAAATGTGGATCTAGTAACAGAAAGGTATGATTGTGATGTATTTCAAAGAAAATAAAGCTTCTCCAGGCATCTACCAAAGTGGGCTTGTCATGTGATTTTAAATAAAGAATTTTAAATATCACATGCACCTTTCTGCCCTAAAGGGAAGATAATATTGACTTAGAACTTTTATCTATCTGTCTCAGTGAGTGCAAACATGTTTTAATTCTAAACTCCAAGCAAGTCTTCTTTCTCAATCAATACAGAATTTTTACAAAAAACAAGAAATGGGCCATTTAGTATTCCACAAGCTTATGTGTTTAAATAATATTAATTCTATGGCTAAAACTATAAGATAATCTTTGAAGACTGGCATGAAAGGCGCCTGGTTTTTTACAACATAATTTGAATTTAAAGTTAAAAGACCTGAACTTGTCATTTTTTTCTATTTCTCCATTATGTTAAACAGTCTATTATTGCATTACAGTCATTATAAATATCATCATTGTCAAATAGTCAAATCCCTTTAACACCTTAAGTTCTCAAGGCATGGACATACAATTGTACTTCACAAATCATACATACATGGTATCTTGATTAACTGTAATTTTATTGTATGCTTGAAATTGTTAATTTGGTATTTCCCAATAGACAAGATGTCAGAACTATGCTGTATTTCAAAGACATGGCCAATATTCAGAATATGTTTTAATATTTACTTTCGAGGGCTATTTCTCAGGTCACTTATATATTAGTCAGTACCCATTTGGGAAATAGAATTTATTCCTGGAATTATTACTAGAAAATTTTGAAATAATTAGTTTTGAAACAAGTATTTACTAAAGATAATTAATTAATTAATGGGAGAAAATAAAGAAAACAGAATTATCAATTGTAGTGAAGAACTACTATATATACAGATACCCAGATGGAGAATCTCTAATGAAGAAAGGAAAAGAAAATTCACTTCTCAGTTGAAGATGAAAATGTAGACTTCATTAGAGAAGATGGGTCACCAATCGGAGATTTTAGAGTTGCCACTCTTTGGAGACAATGCCAAGGAGCTGTCAGTGGTTTCCCAGATATACCATGCTGGTATATTCTCACTGAATATAGTGCTTTTATGAAAATGGTGACTTTCAGATACCCCAAAAATGATTAATATAAGTATATCCCAAATATTGGGAAGAAAAAAAGTGTTTATAGGAATTTCAAATTTAACAAACTTTAAAAAAAAAATTGATAAATGCTTCTGTATGGTGACATGACCCTTGCTACATACACAAGAGGTTTTCATCCACAGTACCAGCAATGATATTGCTAGTTGTCTGCAGCTGATTCTTGTTAAAGAGCATATTAGGTACCACACTTTGGTTCCCAATGTGAGAGGTATAGTCAATCATGGCAGGAAAAGTCATGTGGAATGCCTGACCGCATTCTATCTTTAGTATTTAACAGTGAAAAATTAATGTGGTTGCTCACCTGGGGTCATCTTTTTTTTTTTTTTTCCTTCAGGAACCCAGTGCATGGAATTACGCTGCCCACATTCAAAATGGATGTTTGCCTAAATCCCTTGAGAAACACCTTAAAAGACACTATTTGAGGTATGTCTTCTATGGAAATGCTAATCATGTCAATTTGACATTGAAGACTAACCATCAAAAAGCAGTTGAAGAAAATAAATTTGTTTTTTCAAGCTATTGACGATCAGAAACAAGTATAAATCACATCAGAATACAGAAAAAATGTTTCTACTTGATTTCCAATACATTTTTATGTCAACTAATAAACAATTTGCACTAGATATAAAAACAAAAAGTGTTTGTAGAAAAAGCATATCTCATATCATAAGATACAGCAACATTGCCTGATTTGTGGCTAAAAACAATAAGTTAGTAACTGTCATAATAAGTACTCACTATAAATAACTGAAAACATGATTGCATAACTCATTTAACTTTAATTCTATAAGTAATATTAAATTTTCCTGCCATCAATTTATATTTGTGAATTTAATTTTAAATCAAGGAAGCATGTTTTTTCTCCATGTATTTTTACACAATGTGTTATATATTTATATTTTCTGGCTAAAATTTTTATAAAGATATTTTTCCATGGTGGTAACAACCATTAGTGACATTGAGTGAATCAAACCCCAAAGTAGTGAATGATAATTTTCATAACTAAGTAATTTATTTCTGTAGTCACACTTATAAGTCTCTGGAATTTGGGGCTTGATAAGCTGGAGAAATGAGCTAAACATAGTGTTTCCCTGATTATATTTTTTCTTTTACTGGAGACATTTTGCAGTGGTGGAGTTTCAGTAAACTGCTATTAGATGCTTTTTATTCCCACAGTAGAAAAATAGCATTTGCTAATTTTAGTTGGATATAAAGGCCTACAATTATGTTCTTTTCTACCAGCAACTACCAGCAAAGTTCTTGAGGATTTCTGTGTAGTACAGTGATTTGTAGTAGTCTTTTTGATTGTTTGTTTGTTGTTTTGTTGTGTTGGTTTTTTGGATTTGCATTGTCTAGTCCTGCTATGAAAAAATATATGACTAAGATATATTTTTCCATGTAGGATAAAATGTAAAGCATTTGATGATGGTCTTTCTTTGTATTTTAAGAAGTTAATGAACTAATAATTATCCATCAAATTAAGTACACAAAATATCCCGAACACACTTTTGTATCTGTACTAACTAAAATATTCAAGGAACTGTAGCAGAAGAATCATAACATTGAAAAGACAAGAAATAAGTGTTTATAAGCTTCAGAGCAAAGGGATATCCATTCTATGTTAGGGAATAGAAGTTGATGAGACATCAAATGAAGGTATTTATTTCTTTAAAGTTCAAAAAAGAACTAGCATATAATCTAGCAATGCTCATTTGGGAACATATCCAAAGAAAATTAAATCAATATGATAGAGAGAGATCTGTGCTGAATGTGTTTTGTTCAGAAAAGCCAAGAGGTAGAATGAACTTGAATATTCATTAACAATTGAGTGTATAAAGGAAAGATAGATTAAATGCATAGTAGACTACTATGCAGTAAAAAAGGTGAAAAACTATGTTATTCATAACAGATAAGATATACTCCAAGGATACTCTGTTATCTAAAATTATTAGGCTGAAAAAAACCCAAATATTGCACAAACTTATTCACATGTAAAATGTACAAGATTAATCTCATATATGTATAATAGTATCATGATATCATAAGCTGTGTGATTCTCAGCACTGATTTTAGTATAGGAAGAATATTTTAAAGGTTACAAAATATTAAAACCATGTTTGAGGAATCATGTGTACATGTGTCAATTCAAAACAATAAATAAGAATATTTAAAAACATAAAGAGTAAGAAATATTATATTAATCTAGCAATCTCCCTCATGGTCTATACACAAAGAAAATGAAATAATAACCCCATAGAGATATCTTCTTCCCTATGTTCTCTACAGCATTCATTATTCAAGACAGACATTGATGGATAATGGATAAACACTTCTTGTACATATGCTTGGTGTTATATAATTGGAAGATGGTTAGGAACTAGCAAAATTTTTCTGTTTCTTTTTCTCAATTTGAATCCCAAATTAGCTTCCTGTTATATAGATGTCATCTGTTTTTCATTCTTTCTTTCCTTTTTATGTTTTTTATTACAAATCCATTAACCTTTCTACTTTCACATGGGCAGCCATTTTATTGTACATATTTAAGGTTTACAAAATTTAGTTTGATATAATCATACATAATGAAATCAGTGACTCCATCAAGAAAATCAATATATTGTTAACATAATACTTCCTAATAAGTCAAAAGCACTGACCTACTAAACTTTTCTGCTAAACTTTGTGCACCTTAGATCCACATGATGAAACTGTCTCAATTATGTGATTGCCCCAGTTATATTGACCCATGGATACATCTGTGGGAGACTGCTCTGGTTATTAATTGACATAAAAGTACCAGGCCCACTGGCTGAAACAATTCCCTTAACAGGATTCTATAAGAAAGATACCTAACTATTATCCTGTAAGCAAGGCAGTGTGGCACATTTTTCTTGGTTTGTTTCCAGGTTCTGCATTGAGTTTTTTTGCCCTAGCTTTCTAAAATGTTGAAGTACAGTCTAGATATGTAAACAGAATAAATCCTTTCTTCCTGTAAGTTGCTTTTGTTTAGAATGTATTTTAAAATATTAAAATAAGATAACACAAAATCTAACATATCAGAATTAGACAATAGATACAAACAAGAGTAAAGTGCCCCACCCCCCTAAAAAAAGACACAAGTATCAGAGATCCACTCATTTGTACACTCAGGAATCCTATAAACACACTAAACTGGAAAAAATATATTTACAAAAGACCTGGTTCAGACGTAATGCAGGACCTCTGCATGTTCTTTCAGTGTCTATGAGTTCAAAGGAGCTTTGTTCATGTTGATTAGAGACACTTGTTTTCTTGAAGTTCTCCATCCATTATTACTCTTACATACTTTCTATCTTCTTTTCCATAATGTTCCATGACTGTAAACGTAAATGTTGCTTTCATGACCTCAGTGGATGAGATGAGATAAGAACCATTCCGAAGCTTTACTAATACATGTCTTGGACTGAGCCTACAGCATTTCTCTCTCTGTTCCAACTGTTCATAGGCTTAGGACTAGAAGCTTCTAGCCTCTGTATAATCTTCCAGAATCTGTCTGCCAACCTAGACCTAGAATGTTTCAGCCTCAAAAACTTACTGCTGAGTAAACTTGCCCATTCTAGCTTTTTCTGAACCCTGGTTGGTTGGTTCAACTCAGCTTTTCTGGTTCAAACTCCCCTCCAAAATGCGTGATTCAAACTTGCTACTCTTAGCTTCTGAATGAATTGTTCTGCTTGAACCCATACTAATTCTGGCAATCTATTTTAATCTTCTCATTCTCTGGTGCAACCTGTATCTCTAAAACTGTCTCAGTAAAACTCTTTCTCATTTTATCAAATCTTTCTTTAATTTGTCACTTTATCTGCTCCTCAACTAGATGTCATTTGGCTGCTTCCTTTTACAAACTAACCTTACTTTTACTGTTAGGCAGTAAAAGCATATACTATGAGTGTGTCTGTGTTCCAGCCAGATCATACTATGATCCAAGTCTTTGAATGTGTTCCCTTGTAAGAGCAGCCAGGTTCCTGGATTAAAACTCATCTACATGTTCCCCCTTTCTGTTTAAGTTAAAAACTATACACAGTTTATCTTTACAATACAAAAAAATTTCTGACCCTCACACTTAACAGTCCAAATATTTTTATGGAGATCCATTGATGAGATGATCTCACATAACTTCAGTCTTGATAATCTGAGAATCTCAGCAAATGATCATTTCAGAACCTTTTTCAAATCTGAAAGTCAGATGAACAATCTGTCCTTTTTCAGCTGGTCTGTAAGGGGAGGGACTTGACATTTTATAACAATCACAGAACAAAAACCAGAACACTCACCTTCACCAGCATGTATCTAGCAAACTACTAGTCCACATTTCATGTAGAATGGACTTACTAGCTTGACATAGCTGTAACCATCATTCCACCAATATTTCTATGTATTTACCATTTAACGAATTCATATATAAAATGCATTTTTTCAGTAGTTTTCTTTCTGGCTCTAGTTAATTGTGAACAGTGCAATGTCCTCCAGATTTATTTATTCTCTTAGAAAATGAGAAATCTCTTTCTTTTTGTAGATGAATAAAAATCACCACAACTGTTTATCCAGTCATATATTAAAGCATACATAGTTTGTTTTCATGTCTTTGCTATAGTTACTAATAACTATTCAAGGTTCTAATTTTATTTGTTTTTGTCCATACCCAGAAAAGGTACTTACAGGTCACATAGTAATTCTGTTTTCCATTATTGAAGAAGTATGATACTCATTTTGTTTAATACCTCATGTTTTATTCTGAGATAATTTGTTCTCCATGATGTTTCATTTTTACCAACCCAGAAACATGAACTATCTTCTGCATTTTATCAATAAAAACCAAAACAAAACAAAACAAAAAAAAACCACTAAGAATTAGGCTTCCCACAGGCCCATAAATTTAAATTTTAAGTGATTTATATCAAAAGTATTTGATATTTTTAATTAAATCTCTAAAATAAAATATTAGAAATCAATACTGGAATGCTGAGAATAGGGGGATGGTTTGCATGTACTTTTTGAGAACAATTTGACAAGTTTAACATATCCAATTTTTCTCAATGTAATGTCTGAAACCACGATATATCAAAGTTTTGTTGAAGTTTCCACGGCTTTCAAGAAATATTGGTAGTCTTACTACAAGGCATTTGGTCCTGTTTCAGGAAACTTCCATATAGATTTGGTGTTCTTTTATTTGATCCTTATTTTTTGCCTTTGACATATCAATTGAGAGATAGCTACTAGGATGCTAGTTGTTTAAGAATGTGTTGGCTGGGTATGGTGATACACATTTATAATCTCAACATCCCAGAAACAGGTCAAAAAAATCTCTGTGAGATCAATTTCAACTTGTTCTACATAGTGAGTTCTGGGCCAAGCAGGATGGTATAATGAGGGAAAAAAGAACAATACTAACATAGAAAAAAGATTTATAATAGCATAATGAATATGAAATTAAAGTCAGAATTACAGTTTATCCTTGTTTGTCTGGGATATAAAAATAATGTGTTTTTCAATCTCTTCTTTTCTCTTCAATTAATATAAATGCATACATGTTTATATGTTTATGCCTAAAACCACATTCATATGTGTTTATAAAAATATGTAAATATAGTTAAGCAAAATGTATGAATGAGTGTTGATGTGCTATAATAATTAATTTCATACAAATATATTGGTTCTATATTATTGTATAATAAGTTATACCAAAATATAAATAGCAAATTTTTGTTGTTTATTCTGAGTTTTCTGATGAGCCCAGAAACTTTGTTGTTATGATCCAGGTGTTGCTAATATTATCTGGCTTTGCTTCTGTCCTTGTTACCATCTGACAGCTTACTTGAGGAACTTAATGTTGTAGTGATTGATGGCCGATTGGCTTGTGGGCCTGCCATTGTAAACTTATCATTCATAATTCATCAGTTTAGAGTAAGCCTAATCATAGGGTAATATCAAGATCATGAAAGACAGAAGTGAACATATGTAAACATTCTAATTGTAAAACTAGTGCCAAGTCTATCACAAATGTGACATTAGTTTTTCCTTGCTGAGAGTATCAAAGAGTTTATATTGCAAGTATATGGTCACAGGAAAATATAAATAACTGGCATTTCTTTTTTAACCAGTGTGTCACAGTGTACATAACACGCATTTTGATTATTACCCAAATTATAATTATTATATAATAATCATAATTATTATAATATTATAAGAAATATTAATCTGAATTAATATTCATGTTAATATAAGGCTCTGCCTAAGATTCTATAATAATTAACTACTCAATGAAAATGGCTTAAACTATTACTAAGAGGATGAACAGTATGATAGAAACAAAAGAGTTTTGCAGGTGTTTGTATCTGCATCCACTATTTATGCACAAGAATTTGTGAACAAATACATTTTCTCATAATTTTACAAGATGAGATTCATTACATAATGAGTTTCTTGCTGTTTACTCTTTGCCCAAGACAAAAAGATGAAAGCAAAAACAAGCAATGAAAAATTATAGCTTTGGAGTACAATATAAAAAATAGAATTTGATCATTCACATAGCAAAGGAACATAGAGAAACCATAGAAACAAAATCTGTATGAAGAGCCACTAAATATAGTATTAAGAGTATGATCAATGTGCTACTAAGATATTAAAGAATAATATCAGAAATTGCTAGAAGAAATGGCAAGGGAAGGCTGTGGAGTGGGAATCTAAATAGCACCAATGGGAAAGAAGAAGACTCAGAGGCCCTATAAACACCCAAAGGCGAGACCATTTAGAGTACTCACAGAGTTGAAATCCTTTCATCCAGAATGACGTTGTTTTCTTTCTGAAATAAAGCTGTTACTAATTCTTTTCAAAATGGTACAAATAATTAATATAGAATGGACTCATATGTGTATTATATATTGGCAGCAATATATCTACTTGAAAAATAAATTTACAATTCTATTCTTACTTTAAGCATTAAAATTACACAAACTTATAAAATATATGAGTGTATATATATTCATATGTAAATTAAATGAAAGTATATCATTATCAAAATATGTTTCACATTAGCAGAAAATATGGAGATTTTGAGAATTTATTTTGCTGAAGACTTCATGTGCATTACCTTATGTATATCTTAAAGTAATAGAACATTCTTTTTGCAAGAATTCTCATAAAGGACACTGAAGATTAACTAATTACAGAAATGAGTCAAATGTCACAAGTCTACAAATTCAGACTTCTACATTCATGAAGTCTTTGGTTTTATAGCCACTTTTTTCTAACTTCTCGCTATTTGATTTGCCATATTCTCAGAAGCTGTAACATTCTATATTTTCCCCAAATGGACAGGAGTGTGTTGTCATTATGAAGAAAGAAAGCCTTCTCCTTGTTATGAATCTTTATCCAAGATTATGCATTTACTTTCCTTACTGGCCAACTGCATTATCATTATCAACGAGGGAAATTATATGGATTTTTAAGAAAAAAAACACTCAGGCAATAGAATTTCAATACTGGTATATAATGTACTTATCATAGAATGATAACAGATATAGCTTATCATAGAATGAAAACAGATACTAGAAATAGGAACATACTATATTTTTACTATTCAACATGTCATTTTTCATTTAGCAATTACATAAAAAATACATAACATTAGTTATGTTTAAGTCTCACAATTTCTTAATTTTCTGTACAGTGCCTCTTCATCTTGCTACCTGCTGTCAAAGTCCTCTACTTAGCACTGGATAGCAACTATTTACTCTAGAGTCTAGGCTCAGGCAACTCTGTAAAGGTCTTCAGAGATTCATAATCAAAGCCTGTGATGGTTGTAGAGAAATTAAATAAGAGCCATTTCTGTGAAACCAAAGAGCTAAGCACAAGGAGTCTGAGTTGCTCAGGCAGTTCCCTCAGGCCATGCACTGACATTTGTGCCCACTCAGTCCAAACCTACCATCCTGATCTGGTTATGTTCAAGCTTCAAGTTCTCAAAAAAGGTTCTCCTTGACACTAACATGACGAATGTTTTTCTATGTCCTGAGGACAAAGAGAAGATATGAAAGGCTTTATGCTGTCTAAAAATGAAATTGTTGACAGAATGACCCAAGTAATGCCAATTATTCTTGGTGACTAGTCCAGCAGGGACACTTTTTTCTTTTCTCCTTTGGGTCTCTGGAACATACTAGAAAACTTAGATATATTATGTCCAACAGAAAACATCCTCAACTTTTTTTAAGTAAGAGAAATATAAATGTATGTGTATGTACATGTGTGTGTATTTGTATACTTATCACTATATAGGTGTGTGTTTATGTGGCTATACATGATTGTATGCACAAAAGCATATAAAAAATTTGTTTTCATAAAATACTTTGCTTTCATTTTCACTATTCAGTTAATTGCGGGTCAAATATATTTGAAGACATCCATTAATAGTTTCTGTTGCATTTAGATATATTATATTTCCAACAAGACTTTAAACTGTTATGAATTACTCAGATATTTACCAGAAAATTAAACAAGACACTTAAAGTAAAAATACCTCAAGGAAGTTTTTAAAACATTTATTATTTCACATATATTAAATGGTATGTTTGCATATGATGACATGAAAACTTAATATTCTCCAGTGTATGAAACAATGAATACTACCAACCAAGAAACACCCAATTATAAAAATGACCATCAGTTTGTAGTTTTTCTTTCTTTTTGTTCAGAAGAATAAAATCAAAGAGGAGGAAATCATTCATAAAGACCTCTTACATGCTATGCATTTTGTTTGCCATTTTAAGAGTCAGTTCTAAACAAGTATTTACTGAAACCATATTATATCAAGAAACTGTCTCTAAGAGAAAGCAGAAAATCTATTCTTGTCACAACTTTAGTAAGGAAGAAAACCAGGAATTAAACTCACACAGTTTTGTTCTCTTGATTTCCACATTTGGATGCTTTGAATTTCACTGTCATTTTTTTTTTCCAAAACTGTTGTGCATAAGTATTTATTTTGAGCTATTATTTACATAACCACACTCTAAAAAGAGATTTATAGGCTATTTCTAAATAATTTGATATTTTTTATGAGGAGCCACAACTGTGTTTTGAAGGGTAGGGATGTTGATCAAAATGTAAATTATTCAAATCTCCATGTGCCAAAGAATAAAGAGGCATTAATTATATCATAGCTCTGTCGACTTAATCCATACAGATGTTAAATAACTCAAACTCAGTAAATCTCTATCACTGCCGATTCCTTCATAAAACGAATAAAAGTGAGATAACTTGGAAAATTAAATATCTTATTAAAATAAAAAGGCTTAAAACTGTAAAATTATCTTTCCCCACGTAAAGATTACATATAATTCTAATATTATTCTAACATCTAAAAATATTTTTAAAAACACAAAGTTTTACAACATGAAAAAAACACAATTGGCAAAAATTATCTCTCTCTTTTTTTTAAAGAGAACACAATAAATAGGCTAATCAACAAAGACATAGATAAGAAAAAATCAAATTGCTTACGAATCCTTTAAAAATATCACTGACTTGCTTTCAAGGTCAACATATTGTCTAGCAATGCATTGGTTTTATATGTCTTGTTAGGATTAAAATTCACTATACATTAAAAATGAAAAGTGAAGAGTGAAAACGGATAAAACTTGGCATGAGGTTTTTTTTTCATATGGAAAAACTACAATAAAATCATTACATAAAGTTTCAAATGCTTAGAACTTTCTAGCATAGTATAAAATGTTTCAAATTAATTTAAAAAAATCAACTGTAATTGCAACCTATTTTATCTCACCCCTTAAAGATATGCAGTCTGCCCATAGCAATGAAGGTAAAGCTGTTTATATATGAACCATTTAATATTTAAATTTGTTTATCAAACTAAAAGTGGACAAAATACAAAGCAGTTGCTTACTTTGAGACAGAACACATACTGATCTGGAAAACCAACTTTGAAGATCTTGGGATCCTCTGAATTTTCTGTTGGAAGGTAGAAGTCAAGCAGAGTTGGTCTGCAAGATGTTCCTTGGTGCCCCTTTCTCTTCTACGACATGCTAAGAAGTTAGACATATATTTACAAGGGAGCCAAACTTCTTCATTCCTCTCCCAACTGTAAAGCATCTAAGTGTATTCTTTTCCATGGATGCCCACAGCAAGTTACAAATAGTTCTGTGCTTTTTGACTAGTGACTAACATGAAAGAAAATTTTTAGAAAGCTCAGGAGGTGGCATTGATAGCGTGCGAGTAGGTAACTTGGTGTCTAGGAAAAAAATCTGGAAATTGAGCCATGGGCTCTGATCCATGAAGGCTTTCTTCTTAGGGTAGCATCAGTACTCCAAGAGGATCATATAATTTGCTATTTGGTGAAAGTCATAGCCTTGTCTAGAATTTATACACCTGGTAGAAGAAAAAAAAATATTTGACATCTCCTCCCCAAGAGTAGAAGAGGAGGCTAAAATTTTCAAGAGGAATGAGAATTATAGGGTAGAGAGGGAAAAGAGAAAGAAGAGGAGGAAAGAGGGACAGAGACAGAGAGATACTTTCTGTGGTTATCCAGATAGATCAGGCACAATGATTGCAGAACATATGTTTAACAATATGTTCTATTATGTTTTTATGTTAAAAAGCTTTTTTAGATTTATTGAATTCACTAAGAAAAACATCCTAAAAACAGTCATACTGAGATGTGTAGCAGTCTAGAGTACATCTTGTTTCTCAAGTCTCCTTTTCTTAAGCTCACAAGGTACCACTTTCATATTTCTTCCTCCTGCTTTTAACACTGGTTTTACTGATTTCTCCATCTGTCCTATAAATGTGAATATAATCAGTCCATTGTTGTTACGTTCAATAGATTCTTTCCAGATAAAACACCAACATCCATCACCTACTCCCAAGTTGTACCACTAATACATGAGCCAAGCTTTAAAAATACATAAAACAGATCAATTGACTGTGTCTTCCTTTAATTTAGCTCAAGAATTCCTTTCACTACCATTTCCCCCAAATCCCCAAATTACATACTGCTATCCTTATTAACTGCTTAAAGCTAGACTCACATACTTATTCCTTTTTTTTTTTTTTTTTTTTTTTTTTGGTCTCTTCTCCCACTACAATTTCTGTTAACTTTAGAGAAGATTACCTAATTTTAGAAACTATTCTCCAAATACCAGAAGAAGGAACATCAAGCCTTCCTCTTAGCGTAACAGGTTATTGCAGCTTAGTCTGTGTATCTCACAAGTTAGTGTATATTGAAATTACCTGGAGAACATTAGCCTCAAAACTGAATTACAGACCCACTCCTGAGACCCCCTTTGAGATTCTGTAGCTCTGATATGGCATAGGAAAATTGGATTTGCTAGTAAAACAGTAAACAACACCTGTGTCACCTCTCTTCAAGATATGTATTCTGCTCAGTGTCATATTCTCTCTCTTGATATTTTCTCGTAAATCTATTGGGTCACATGCTCCTGTAGAGCTTGAGAAGACCTTTGCCTTTATTCTAATTAATTTAAAATATCACTTTTATGACTACATTTTAAGACATGAGCTTCTGTTTTAGAAGAAAGAAAATAGATTCTATTGCTTGCTTCAAAGGGGCAAGCAGTCATACATGTTGTAAACACTCTACAAAAACATCACAAATATGATTTAACAGAGATGTCAGCATGGCATCAAAAGCCTAAGAGAATCTTCCAACAGCATGTGAAAGAAAGAGAGGAAATGAAATATAATGAAAGCTTAAATATCTGGAAAAATGTATTATTGTCTCCATTTTACTATTTAAAGCATATTCTAGGTGGCACACATTTTCTTGAAACCTTATGAAGATTCAGGACATAGAACCCAGAGACATGCCAAATTTATCTGATTCACAGACTATGGGGTATGAACTCTAGCTTGACTCTACTTACTATTTGAGATAGTTTGTACTGAATATAACATTTTATAATGGAGGTTATTCTCAGAATTAATCCTTCCAAACTTAGGTCATATATGATAGAATTAAAACACTACAGTTTGTAACACATTTTATAGGAAACTTTTTTTCCTTCTATTGACTCAATATAAATTACTTCTCCTCCTAGTTTTTACTGTGGCGTTTTGGCATTTGTCTTTAAATTTGGAGCATGCTGTCATGAACATACGTAAAGATCTTAGAGTACTTTTCAATGGATAATTCACCAGCATGAATTTGCTCCCATCAACATATATTTCCAGTAATCTATTCTCTGTAGAAGTTAGAGAAGCTTTCAGATCTCTTGGAGCTGAATGTTGTTAGCTTCCTGACCTTGGTGATGGCAACTGTACCCAGATCCTCTGAAAGAGAATTATATGTGCTTAAATGCTGAGCCATCTTCTCAGCTCTGATAAATTATTTATAATTTATTAAAATGGCATTCATTAACAAACATATAGAGTTAAAAGAAAGCAATATATGTTTAAAATTATAAAAAGAATAAATTGGTGCCTAGAAAGGTGGATCAATGGCTAAAGATGGTCACTTTTCTTCCAGAAGACCTGGGTTACATTCTCTGAACACAGCAGATAGGCTCACAATCAGGTAGCTTCAGTTCCAGAGCATCATCTGGAATCTGTGGTCACAGCATGTGAACTATAGACATACATGTAGGCAAAGCATCCACACACAAAAATAAATTTATAAATAAAAGAGAATAAATCTTAACTAAAAATAATGATGTTGTGGCAACCCTGTAAGAACGATAAGAAATATATACAGCTAATAGATTTTACTAAGATGTAAGAGTCACTCTCACATTTTTGGATGCCTTACAGTTCTGTTTAATGCTATGATTCACAGGATTTACAGTCTGAGAGGTAGTACTGTTTATTGTTCTTTTACTTTGTTTCCTGACCTCTGGCAGAGTGCGTAGTATCTTAAGGTATTGCTGCAGTTATTTCTCAAGAGAGGAGGCTTTCTTCTATCTCAGACTTTGTTGCTGCTTGTGGCGACCGATGAACTGGGTTCACCTGATGGGGGGCTGGAAATGAAAAAGGGGGAATGGAGAGGCGAGAAAAGCATGAAACCAAGACAAAGTTTTCTTCTGATTAAAGCTCAAAGTTTACTATTCAGCTCTTCTAATTTAAAGGAAAAGCCACGCTGAACCCATTCTTATTTTAGCTGGAGGTGGGTGGGGGAACCCATCCTTTGTCATAGCCTGAGATGGGTGAGGAACCCATCCTTTGTTACAGCTGAGAAGCTGAGATGTCTCAAAGCAAGCTCAGCAGGCAGTCTAGTCTTCCAAGTTCCTATAGGAGATATATGTGCAGCCAAGGTGGATAACTCCACTTAGGTCCTATTATTTTGTCTATTGTGGTAAACAAGGTCTTTTTGGCCTGCTTAAGGCTGAGTGGAGGGCACAAGACTATGCTTGAGTCTTCTAAGCCATGTGTCTAAAGTTTGTGCAACATTAGACGCTTAACGTCAATGTCTGCAAAGCAACAACATTTAATGAAAAATTGCCTCTATTGCTTGGAAAGCATCTTGAACTCCTTGAACAATAGATAAAAAGGGGGTTTCCATTGCTTGGTGAAAGGATTTTTACTAGTCTGTGGCTTGTGGGCAGAGCATTATTCTACCCCAGGTGGCATGACTTTATGTATATATAGTATACCACATCTCCCTCTGCTCTGTGTTGCCTCTCTACCTTCTCCCCAGTTAAAGTCCCCAAATTAAGATGGTTTTGTCTATTTGTCAGAAGAAGGTGAAACCCTGAAATATTTGTCTTTTCTAGCCATTCCTTAATGTCTTTATATCACAAGCAGCAAATGAACAACTTTAAGTCACATAAAGCTCAACTTGCATGCATGGCTTGAATGAAACAGCTATTGTCATCACTTTTGCTGGAAGATATTTAATTCAATTACTAAGTAAATAGATAATCACCCATTTTATAATGACCTAACTCAAAACGTGCTATAAAGTGAACACATTTTAGAAGTTTAATAAAAAACCAATTGTCTATTACATTTTCTATTTCATAAACAAGAAATCTTATATGTGTACAGTTTTCCATCACTTTTCTGGGAAATTAGCCTTAACCAGTTATATCATTCAAATTTACAGTTAGAACCCTTATATATATATTTTTTATTTAAAGGCATATTCCTCTTTTCTCTTATGATAAACAGTGTCTCCACTGTTTATTCTATAATGTATACAATCATGTACATATAGAAACAGTGTCTTCACGATTACTCTTTCAACATAGAAATATACAAATCATCAACATAAAAACTGTTTAAATTTCAAAATAATAAAATAATACAACAAGGATTATTTGATCAAATTGTAGTGTCTCTTAATTATTCACTTGTGTCCTTCAACAACTGACCCAATTCCTGAGAAGTGTCAACATATTTGGAGTCTTAGATAATCTCTATACATTGTTATGATCCCACTAGAGAAGCATCTTTAATATTAACAGGACAATGATGTTGAAATAGCATTGAAAGGTATAGAAAACTTATGAAAAATATAGAAAATTTTTATGACACCTAGACCTGAATAAAAGAATGCAGGCTAGCTGATTCACTAGTTCCACCAAGAAAGCAGAACTAAATGTGAGATTTTAGGTCTTCACTGCCCCGGGATACATTCTACATTCCAGGGAGGGGTACGTTATTTCTGAGTCAGAGGACACTTGCTGGATTAACATTCAGGAGAGGAAGGGAGAGGCTGATTAACATTCCTCAGACCTCAGAGAAGAGAACCCACCTGCTGGTGGGGAAGGCCCAAAGCCCAAAGCACAGATGGTTGGACAAGATTACATTCTTGCAAAAGAAAGATGAGTGTACAAGATGCTTCTGCATGACTCTGACTGAATTATAGGTTGGGACATTTTTGAGACTTTCTACTGTTTTTACGTTATGTTTCCTTAGTTACCTCTTCACACACCTCCTGTTTGTGGGTTCCCCTATATAAGACCACCCCTAACTAAGCTGTCTTGACAATTCCTCTGCTCCTGCATGAGTTATGAGTTGACCATCAGCTGGTTGATCCTGAAATATACCTCTTGCTGATTGCATCTAGATCAGTGTCTTGTGAATTATTGGGCCCCCATGACATCCCAAGACTTGAGTAAGGGACTCCTCTCTTGAGGATTTTTCAGCATAAATAAATAAATTATTAAATAAATGAATAAACACACTTTTTATTATCTATTGAAGAATTTAAAAGAAATAACTTGATTCTATGAGTTTTTGAAAAGAAATGTCATGAATTCTGAATTTAGGTTTATTGCTAATAATACTGGTATTGTTACTTCTCTATAACCCTTTTACTAACTTTAACACAAATATGATCTTCTTCTTGAAGATGAAAAAATCTAACAAAAAATAGCAAAAGAAAAGCTAGTTTCAATGTTATACTACAAGCGGAGAGAAAAAAACAATTATATAGTTTCTAAAGACATTATGAATAAAATTTCAGAAAGGTGACTGAGATGTCATTTTAAAAACACCTCAGAACATAACAGAAAAAACTAAAAAGGTGTAGTAGCTTTAGTATTTCTTTATTAAATAGTTATTCAAAGATTCATAGATATTTGATCTTTATAACTAACATTATGAGACATGGCTTGGAAATTTAAAGTGCCTACTGTTTTATAAACAGGTATGAAGTTTAACAGCCAAAAATTGTCTTTATTTAAGCAGCCTGTCTTATACTTAGCATATTTTAATTAGGAACAAATGAAAAATACATGATTCTGGGTATTGATACTGACTAGGTTTTTTTAGGCTTATGATTGAACCCATAAAATATTTAATTACCATTTAGATAGAGAAAATGAATATATTGTTATCTATTAATACACCACAAACCCAAGGCCTTTTGTTAGCCTCCTTATTCTCTAAGAATGAAAAAAATTATGATTTCTCTTATTGTAGTTATAGTAGAAAGGAAGAGGATTTTATGATCATTATTATATAAAAAGACACCTGCTCTATACAGAATTTAATTCTACCAGTCACAGATCATTTCTGAGGTATTTAGGCTACTCTAGTAGCAGATATTATCTCTTGAAGTCATTGAACACATACCAGCTGACAAGCTAACAGGAAATTGAAAGACAATTTTCATACTATGCTCCAACTAAATGCCAATTTAGAAACTAAATATAACTACTGGATTCTGTTTGCACTTTGAAAATTGCATTTCGAAGTTTAATAGTAGAATGAAATTTTCTGTAAGTTCCACATGCTGAAGCCTTGAGGCTTAGGCAAAGTAGGCTCCCCCAAAAATACCCACTGTTACTTAAAATGTAAAAAAACATATCATGCTCTGTACTGCTGAAGCAGTTCTCAAGAGAGGAAAAACATGGGGAATATTGAGCTTTTGGTAAGTGGGGTAACTGGGAACAGATAGGATTACAAAATTATGGGTTCTACAATTAAGAAACAATAAGCAGTGTTTGCATAGTACCCAATTCATTCAATAAATATGTATAGTATGAAAAGCCCAGTTTCCAGATTCAAAACTTATAAGCCATTGGAATGCCAGGAAGAAAAAAAGCCAATAATAATCAGTGTGGTAAGAGACAAGCAATGGAAGAAAGAGACAAGCAAAGTCATAGGAAACTAATTATCATTGAGGAGGTATGTGTGTAGGAGTGGATGATTGTTGATTTCTTGCTGGAAATGACACTTATAATGAACTTCAGAGAGTTTGGTTGACAATTGGCTAGATGAGTTGGTTTCAGAGATACAGAATATCCTATGTCCTAGCATATAAACTGGTAAGCCGAACTAAGACAATGGACAGACAAATAATTAGTGGAAGAAATTTCACAGGTAATCATTGTATGATCTGTGGGAATCTCACAGGACGTAGGAGTTTGAATTCTGACTCATCTTGTAACCAATCTAACACCAGTCAAAAAAAAGTTACTTCTTTCTGCTGAAAGGCACTGTTTACGGCTGGTGCACAGAAAATCTCTACTTCACAGCATTGTTATAGTGAATTAGGTAATATACAAAGGCAAAGAACAAAGCAAGAAGCTGGCACAGATTTGGAACTTAATGCATCAAATCAGTACTGAGAAAAAGACAATATAGTTTGTTTTGTAGAAAGGCAACCATAAAAGACAGCAGAAAATGATTCAAAAAGGAAGAAAATAAGGGAGTTGGCAAAAAGTTTAGGATTAAATGATGAATAGAAATATCTTACTCTGGGATGCGGCAGAAAGCACCAAGGAAAAGACTATGTACTAACTCTTTCCATCATCCTGGAGGCTGGGAATCAGCTCCATTATGATATAATGGTGCCATGGAGTCCTGGTCATGTCAGCCAACAAACTTTCTTTACAGATACAGCAAAAAAAACATCTCGTTTCTCCTCCTCTGTCTCCTCAGTTTTCTCCTCATTCTCCTCATCCTCATCCTTGTTCTCCTTGTCCTCCTCCTCTTGCTCCTCTTCTTCCTCTTTCAGGGGTGTGTGAGTGTGTGTGTGTGTGTGTGTGTGTGTGTGTGTGTGTGTGTGTGTGTATGTGTGTGTGTGTGTGTGTGTTTGTGTGTGTGTGTTTGTGTGTGTATTATGTATGTGTAATTCCTGTGGAGATTAAAGAGTCACTATTAATAGGTGAGTTATAACTGCAACCCATACATAGTTGCAGTTATTTTTTGTTATGATTTGTTTTATATATTGTTAAATATAATCCTTTGATATATGTAATACTCAAGATTGACTATTTGGAACTGGAAAGCAAACTGGTGTTCTCTTCTCCAGGGAAGAACACTTCTCCCACTCCTAAGTTTTGTCATTAACCTATAATTTTTGTAGGGTTGGGGCCCCTGGGCTTTTACCCATTCATTGGTGTTATTCTTTTTCAGCTCAGGTTTAGGCAGCCACATTGATAAAACGGTATGAGTGTATATTCTGATGGTATTAGTAGGCATTCTTACAGTGAACTTTCTGGTCCTCTGGCTCTTAAAAATTTTCTCTCTTCTCTATAGAAATTTTCTCCAGCCTCAAGTAGAGGAGTGATTTGTAGATGTATCCATTGTAACTGGGCTCCACAACTCTACATTATAATTGGTTGTGGGTTTCTTTAGTTGTTTCTGTCTATTACAAAGAAAAATCTCCTTAATGGGGAGTGAGGACTATATTTATCTGTGAGTATAAGAACAAATGTTCATAGACTGCTTGTAGAGATTATGCCAATTTAGGGAGTGAGTAGTTATAGACACTCCTCTAGTAGCAGTGACCTCACTAATACTGAGTAGTTAGCTAGTACCAGTCATGGTTTCCATCTTATTAGGCAGGTCTTTGTTGGGAGCCAAAGCCAAGAAATTACCTGCTGTTCTGGAAAGCCTAGTTAATATAAGGTTAAGAAAGGATGTTTGTGGGTCTCAGGCCCCAGGAACCTAAAGAACATCTAGTATTTCCTGGAAACAGGTTACGACAGTGGGATGGTCTTGGACAATAAGGATATGACAGTGGAATGGTCTTGGGCAATAAGGTTATGACAGTGGGATGGTCTTAGACAAAGATGATTCAATAGTGGGATAGCCCTAAGCAATGACGCTCACCTAAACTTCCCGTTTTGCTGTGTCTTTATAACCTGCCCCCAAAATTAAAGTTTCAGAGCTTGATTAGAACCCCAGACTTGCTCTCAGTCTTTGTGTCTCTTGTTCCTTCATTCTTTTGCCTCCTTCCCTAGGGTCTCATCGAGTCCCGTTGGGCCAGGGCAGGTCTTAAGATCAATTAGATAGCATTTGGTTAACACCAAGTTATGCATGTCCCTACTGAACCTATAAGGTTATGTTCGCATCCTAATAATTGATGTGTTTATCAGATCTATTGCACCCTGGTATTCCATTTAAGGTCCTTCCAACTCTCAGTCTCATCCTTACATGAGATTTGTTTTTAACCTCTTGAATTTATGAAGATCTTGTATGAGTAATCATAGATAGTCTGAGTTCATATTCATATGTGATATATCAGAGAAGATGGAGCATGAAGAAAATAGGTGAAAGGTGTAGAATGAGGAAGATAACTCTATAAAACTGGCCTCTGTACATGGCATGGCTGTTACACAGAGAAAAATCCAAAATTCTTGAATGAACATTTCATATAATAGCAAAAGCAAGCAAACAAACAAACAAATTAAAAGCATTAAGGAAAAATACTCCTGAAATTTCTTTAGCTTAGAAGTAGCTATTTTCATGTTCACACCTCTCTCTAAAGTCTGCATTGGAATTCACTATTGTTACAAACTTGTTCCATTTATTCTGGTAGCTGTGTTTTCTTTGACAACTGTTCTCTTCTTTATGCTTTCAGATTCTAAAGGTTGTTTTATAAAGAAGGACAACACTATAAACTGAAAAAAAATAAATTAGTAAAGTTCCAACATCAATGTTCAACATTGTTTTAACCATGTATATCTCAGAGGATCTCATTGAATCACCAGGCCCCATTTATGCACTGCTGGCAATGGAGCCTAGAGTATCACATTTGCTAGATAAGCACACTAAAATCTGGCTATATCCACAGTCCTTCTGAGACTTTCATCATGTCTGTATTCATTTTTACACATCACTTTGCTGTTGAATAGCTGAATTAATTCTCCATCTTTAAAAATGTTTTACAATAGCTTACAATCTATTTTCCAATTTTCTTAATCTAAACTCAGTAGGTTTTAAAATCGTTTCACCTAAACTCATAACACAGTTCAAGATAAGACTTCCTTTTACACCATTTCTTGGGACTAGTCTATACTTTACAAACATCGCAAACTTGCTTTTGAAAAAAAAAAATCAACATCATACTGGCTTAGAATTTGCTATGGAGCCTGGGAGTCATATCATAATTATGGTCTATCTGATTCAGTCTTCTCAGTAACTGGGATTAGAGGTGTAGGCTAACATGCCTAGATCCTATCTGATTATTTTTTTACATATTTGTTTGAGATATTCATACATGTGTAGGTGATGTGTTGTGATGAAAAAGAGATTGTAATTGAAAAATAGATTTTACTCTCATACAATACATTTTAACCATAGTTTTCATCTCTTTATTCTTCCCACATACCTCACTTCCTCTTTCTGCTTCATCTAGACCCTGTATTTTTCCTCTTCAGAAAAGAGCAAGCCTCCATAAAACAACAGACAAACAGGACAAAACAAGACACAATAAGACAATGTAAATTTTTTCCTACAAAGGCAAGACAGGCAACCCAATAGGAATAAAAGTCTCAAAGTAGGCAAGAGAATCAGAAAAACATCCCACTTTGTACATATATATATGTCGTAGTCTCTCTGTTACCCCAGACACAATTATCAGAATTGTCACTAGGACAGTAATAGAACACTACTGGCAGTTCCTCTTCTCCCCCACCCATGCTTTCTGTGAGTCCCTGAGACTAACTCCTTCTGGTTTCCTCTTCCCCTGTTCCAGAACTCCAACAAGCATTTTAGGTGACATGCCAGGATAGCAGGCCAATAAAACCGAAAACAGTCAGCTAATACAATCTCTAAAATCTAGAGAGCAAACAGAAATGAAGAGACACCATCACCACCACCACTATAAGCACCAAATAAAAAAGGTCCTTAAAAAAAGAAATTAATGAATCCCATAAAGAAATTGAGGAAAAACACAAATAAATAAAAAATAAAGCTGCAAGAAACAATAAAACTGTTCAAGACATGAAAGTGGAAATAAAAGCAATGAAGAAAGACATACTGAAGGAATCTTAGTAAAAAAGGTGGAAATCATACAAGAATTACAGAGGCAAGGTTCACTAATATTGAAGGCATTATAGAAAAAAATGGATACACTGGTCAAAAATAAATGTTAAATCTAAAATTATCCTGAAATTTTGCATTTAGTCATTGCCTGTATCTTGGGTATGTTCTTCTCAGTGGACCTCAGTGGGAGAGCCCTCAGTGGGTGAGGATATGCAAAGATGGGGGGATACCCAGGGTAGCTCCAACCCATTCAGAGAAGGAGAGGAGAGAATGGAGGGAAGGTTTGTAGAAGGGGTGACCAATAGTGGGTGAGTGAGCAAGATATAAAATGAATGAGTTAAAAGAGAGTTAGAAAGAGAAAGAGAGAGAGAGAGAGAGAGAGAGAGAGAGAGAGAGAGAGAGAGAGAAGAGAGAGAGAGAGAGAGAGAGAGAGAGAGAGAGAGAGAGAGAGAGGAATCATGACTATCATGTTCTCAAAATGGCCCACAGTTTGAAAAATGATGGAAGTGCTAGAGTTCCCAAGATGCTAACAAAGATGGCATAGAAGCACCCAGTAGTTTCCAAAAAAGCTACTTATAGCACTTGTTCTCTTCAAGGTGCTATAAGTAGCTTTTTTGGAAACCTTGACTGTTCTGCGATTCCACTAATCCAGTCTTCAGGTGGTATGCACCTGACAGAAATATGGTACATAATTCTGGGTTAATTGCAACTGGTCTTCATGGTTTGCTACAGTGCAGTAATGAAGCATGCACTTGATGCCTCCCAAATAATCAGTCCTGTTGAAGTAGAACCCTGGTAAAATCCAAAACTTAAGTTAGAACCACAGAAACATCCAAACTACATTGCCATAAATGATCCGGGGGGGTGGGTGGGTTCAAGAAGTTTTGGACATTTTAAAAACATTAAATCTATAAGTAATAGAAATAGAGGAAGGAGAAGAATACAAATTAACAGCCCCCAAAACATTTTCAACAATTTCAAATTTTTAACAAAATGGTACAAAAAGCACAAAGAATATCAAATAGACTATAACAGAAAAGAAAGTCCTCTCACTACATAATAAACAAAACACTAAACATGAAGAACAAAGAAAACATATTAAAAGTTGAAAACGAAAAGACCAAATAATATGTAAAGTCAGAACTATTAGAATTAGACTTGACTTCTCAATGGACATAATCAAAACCAACAGGGCTCTGACAGATGGGCTTCAAACTGTAAAAGACCACACATGACAGCCCAAATTATGTTACTCAGCAATATTTTCAATCACCATAGATGGAAAAAATAAGAAATCACAAGATTAAAGTCAATTTAAATGATATTTATCTACAAATGCAGCTCTACAGATGTACTAGGAGGAAAAATCAAAACCAACAAGGTTAGATGCACACATGAAAACACAGGAAATGTACCTAAGAAGAAAGTTGAACTCATTTTAATATCTAACAAAATAGACTTCAAAACTATCTTCATCTAAAGAGATGGGGAAGGACAATGCATTTTCACAAAGGAAAGAGCCAGTAAGATTACATATTAATTATTACTACCATTAATTACTCCAAATACAATACATAAGAGCACAGCATAGATAGATAGATGATAGATAGGTAGATAGATAGATAGATAGATAGATAGATAGAGCTGTAATTCCTGGTGAAATATAAGCATTCCTTTAAAGTTTGTCAACAATATCATCAATAACAAAAATTCCCAGGTATAGACAGGATTAGAACAAGATTCTACCATAAGTACAAAAAAGAGTTAATTATTTCACAAAACAGAAAGAGAAGCATTGCCTAATACATTTTATGATACCACATTTATACTGAAACCCAAACCATATAAAAATTCACCAAAAGTAAATTAAAAACCCATATAACTTACAAACATACATGCAAAAACACTCAATAAAATAATTACAAACCAAATGCAAGAACACATCAAAATGAATGTCCAACATGAATAAGAAAGTTCCATACCATAAATGCAGGGATGGATTACACACAAAAATCTGTCAATAAAATCTACCATTTAAATAAACTGAAAGAAAATCTTTCTTGTTCATCCACATAAAAGCAAATAAAGCCGTTAACAAACTCCAACATCACTTCATAATAAAAATATGATGATCTTAGGAATACAAGGAACATCACTAAATATAATAAAGGTAATACACAGCAACTGAATAGCCAACATGAAATTAATTGGAATAAAACCCAAACAAATTCCCTTAAAATCAGAAATGAAACAAAGTTGTCCACTCTTTCCATGTTAATTCGGTATAGAACATGATGTTTTAGCTAAAGCAATATAACAACTGAAGGATATCAAGATGATAGAAATTAGAAAAGATGACATCAATGCATCTTTCTTTGTAGATGATTTAATATTATATATAAGTGACCAAAAATAATAATTAGAAAAGCCCTATCATTGATAAACAGCTCTGGCAAAGTGGCTTGATTTAAAATCAAATTAAAACATACAGTAGTCCTCTTATATAGAAACACATGAATATTTTTCTCTATATATACAAACAGAGAGAAAAATGAGGGCAATAACACCATTAACAATAACCTGAAAACATATAGAACATCTTGGTGTAACTCTATCTCAAGGTGAAAAACTTGCCTGATAAAATCTCAAGTCTTTTAAGAATAACATTGAAGATGATACCAGAAGATGAAAAGATCTTCCATGCTCATTGATCTGTAGAATTGACATAGTACAAACAACAATCCTACCAAAAGCAATCTTTAATTAGTTCCAGTGCAAACCACATCAAAATTCCAACTCAACCATTATAGACCTTGAAATTACAATTTTTACTTTTATAGAGAAATATAAAAACAAAACCAACACCAAAACCAAAATAAAACAAATCAGGATAGCTAAGGCAATCTCAAACAATAAAACAACTTCTTGAGGTATCACCATACTAACTTGAAGAACTGTAATAATATAGATCTATATAAATTCAATCCACATGGTATTGGCAGAAAAATCTGCAAATTGGTCAGTGAAATCTAATTGAAAAACCAGATTTTTGATAAAGAATTGATTCATACACAATGGAAAAAAGACAGCATCATCAACAAATGGTCATTTAACTGGATATTTTCATGTAGAGAATGCAAATATTTATCCATATTTATGACCATGTACAAAACTCAATTTCAGGGACACCAAATTCTTCAACTTTAATCAAGACACACTGAACCTTCAAGAAGAAAGAATGGGGAACAGACTTGAGCTAACTGGCACAGGAAATAACTTTCTAACTATAATAACTACATTATATCCACTAAAATCAATTCAATGACTGATAAATAGGAGCTCATAAAACTGAAAAACTTTTGTAAACTGAAAGAAAAAACAGTTGCCCACAGAATGGGAAAAGACTTTTTTTTTTTTTTTTTTTTTTTTTTTTTTTTACCAACTCTGTATCTGACAGAATGATAAAGAATGATAATATGCAAAATATATAAGAACATAAGAAATTAAATATTAATAAACTAAACAATCAATTCAAAACCAGGGTACAGAGCTAAAAAAAAATTCTCATTAAAGGAACTGCAAATGGTTGAGAAACACTTAAAGAAATGTGAAACATCTTTAGGTACCAGCAAAATGCAACTCAATACTAATTTGAAATTGTCTCATACAATAGTCAGAATGACTAAGAATAATAACCTAACTGACAGCTCATGCTGATGAGGATGGGGGAACATAGATAATACTACTTCACTTCATTATGAGAGTGTAAACTTATATTGACACTATAGAAATCAGTATGGGGGTGTTGGGGTCCACACTAGCCCCACGTTGGGGCGGCCAAAAAATGTCGTGGTCCAAGCAAAATGTTGAGGCCTGGGCCGACCCACGTTTGGGCGGCCATTTTATCCCGGCCCAAGCTGCCACTCTGATCCACTGGTCGGGGTTCAGCAAGAGCAAGAGTGAGGACGGAAGAATGCAGACCAGACAGAGTGTAATTCAATCCCATTTATTCTTCAGTCTAAGTCCTAAGTCTTAAGTTCCTAGTGCCTAGTCCCTCCAAGTTCCAAGTTACTTCTTCCAAGTTCTCTTCCAAGTGCCTGCTACCTGTCTTCTCTCTGCTGTGTCTGGTTCTCTCTCTATAGTCTGATACTCTGTTCTGTTCTGTCTCTGCCTTTTATATGTCTCACTTCTAAGCCATGCCTCTAAGTCACACCTATAATCATGCCCTTAGGTCTTGTCTCTAAATCTTATCTCTAAATTACACTCTTAAATCACACACCTTTAATCTCACACATCTTTAATCTCACGCACCTTTAATCTCAAGGTATCTAAACCAAGATTATCAGAGTGTGCTCAGCTGTTGTAGGCTATTGTAATCGAAGTCACATGTCAGGGTATATGGCTCAAGATGGCTGCAAAGCTGATAGCCGCTTTCTGCTAAAAGTCGGCCCCCAACATGGGGGCTCCTTTGAAAACTGTTTATTTTAAAGCACCAAATCCATGTAGTGCTGCTAGCATGTACACAGGTATAAAGTCATCTACTAAGCATGAGTAACTTCTCACAGACTATGTCCTTTAAAAAGCTGACTCTGCCCAGCAGCACAATTTACTCATGGCTTCTCAGCTAAGGATGGGATTTTATGACTACTACTCTCATCCATAGCAGTGATTTGTCTGTCTGGATCTTGCTCTAATCTTATACATGCACCAGTGAGAGAGTCTGCCATGTCTCTGAGTTTGAGGCCAGTATAGTATGCAATTCTAGATTATCCAGGACTATAGAGTAAGAGCACTTTTCAACTAAGCATTAAAAGAGAACTAAAAGCAAATATAAATGATTATAATCCTTGTATTTCATTCTTAAAGAGAAAGGGATAAAACATGAATTACACTATTTTCCTAAAATATAAATTTCATTAAATTTAAGTTCTTCCTCTTAGAAATGCCAAGAATGGAGAAAACATTTTTTAACACAAGAGGATCTTCATTTTCTACCAACTTGAGGTTTTCTTGATAGTCAAATTTATATTTCAAATGTCAGGGTGAGTAAGAAAATGTAGAGAGAAATTTAGATTTAGCAGTTCTTAGTAATGTTTAGTGATGGAAGGAGTGGCTCATTGACTAAATTGTTAATCTAGATAGACATGTGAACCATGCATCATCACAGAAAAATGTGCTTCTGAAGAAAAATACTCCACTCTACTAATAAATTTTTTCTATATGCTATGGACAAAGTCACTCATTAGAGGTGGAGATGTGCCCATGTAACATATGGATATCTGTGGGTTCAGGGGTGATGTAACTGTAAACAGAAACAAAAAATGAAAAAGATAGATGGAGAAATTTGTAATATAAACTGATTTTTTTCCTTCTATAACTTTGGGTCTGTTGGAGGAATTGTAATGATGTGTTAAATCACAAGAAGTACTTTAAACTTCTCTTTACAGTGCTCAAGATCCCTGTGGGAGCATGAGTGTGTCATGATTGGTTGAGAAGATATCAATTAAGTTTGAGCATCCAGTGTGCTGCCAACAATATCTACTAACTTGAATCACATCAATTGGTAGATTAAAAAAAACAAACAAACAATGTTAATATTCCATTGGCTTTATAATTTGCTGTGATTTGGAAATGAAAGGTTTTTATTAGAGAGCAAAGAAAAATTGTTAAGCAGTAGGGTCTTTAAGACAACATACAGTCACAGAGTAAGTTGCAGAAGATAAAACTGGTTTAGATTTGTAAAATGTTATCAGTGTAAAGGGCATGGATAATACAAGAGTTCTCAAATTCTTCACTGCCTTCACTTTGGGTATGTTTGTTTCTTATAAAGATGATTTTTCTTAACTGAATCATAGAAGGAAGCAGTTAAGTGTTAAAACCTTTACTGATCATGGGAAAAGATAAATTAGAATAGAGAATTGATTTCCTTACATGTGCATTATCTCTAAGTGATAAACTCTTAGTTATCTTAGAAAAAATGAGGACATTAATGACTTTCTGATAAATGTAAAATTTATAAATCCCATATCATGCAATGATAAAGTGTATTTGGGTCATTTGGGTGTTATTCCCCAATTTGCTAGCCTCTGGCTTAGGAAGAGACTCCTTGCTGGATCAGATGCCCTTCAGGCAACCACAATGTCTGCTCCCAACTCAGGCAGAGATATCATGATCAACAAGAGACCGTATTGACCATCAAAAGTTCAGATACCATCTCAGGTGAAAATGTCCTGCTCAAGCACAAAATGCCAGAAGTCCAGACATTCAAAGATTAGTTAAAACTAGTATACTCCAAATTATACCACTAAATAGAAACAGAAGAATTGCCTAATTCTTCTTATAAGGGCACAGTCACTCTGATACTCAAACCACATAAAGATTCAACAATGTGAAAAATTATAGACCCATTTCCCTTATGAACATAAATGTTAAAATACTCAATAAAATAATTGCAAACTAAATAGAAAATCAGCAAGAAGATCTTCCAACATGATCAAGAAGGCTTCATCTCAGAGATGTAGGGATGGTTCAATATACCAAAATCTGTCAAAGCAATCCACCATAAAAAACTGAAAGAAATAACATCATATGATCATCTCCACAAATGCCAAGTGCCTTTGACAAAATCCCACACCCCTTTATGAGAAAAGTCTTAAAGATATTAGGGTAAAAGGGATATACCCAAACACAATAAAAGGAAGTTATAGCAAAGATATAGCCAACATAAAATTAAATGAAAAAAAAAAAAAAAAACCAAAGCAATTTCACTAAACTTGGGAATAAGACAAAACTGTCTACTCTCCATATTGATTCAATATAGTACTTGAAGTTTTAGGTATAGCAATATGACACCTGAAGGAGAGTAACAGAATAGAAGTCAGAAAGAAAGAAGTCAAAATATTGTTATTTGCACATTGTTTGATACTACACAAAGGTGACAAAAGTTATTTCACTGGAAAATCTCTATAGCTGACAAGCACTTCCAACAAATTGGCTGGATACAATATTAAGTTAAAAAAAATCAGTAGTGCTCATATATATAAATCATACACAGACTGAGAAGAAAATAAAGGAAATAACACCCTTCACAATAGCCTGAAACAATCTAGAACATCTTGGGCTAACTCTAACCAAGCAGGTAAAAGAGTTGCATGAGAATATTTTTAATTTTTTAAAGAAAGATATTGAAGAAAATATCAGAATATGGAAAGATCTCCCATGCTCATGTAACAGTAATATTATTACAGTAAAAAGGACCATCTACAGATTCAATGCAACTCTCATCAAAATTCCAACTCAATACAGACCTTCAAGAAAAAGAAAATCAACAACAAAAACCCCAAATAAACAAACAAACAAACAAGTACCATCATTATCATCATCATCAACAACAGCAAACTTTCCAGGAGACCTAAAACAGTAGAATTTCCAAATTCATCACCATCCCTGACTTAAAGTTCTACTACAGAGATATAGTAATAGAAAAATATACATATCTACAAAAAAAAGCAGACATTTTCTTCAAGGCAATCTAATTGACTAGTAAGACATATATTTTCACACCCATGGGCACCTAACTTTTGATAAAGAATCCAGAAATGCACAGTAAAAAAAAAACCAGCCTCTTCAACAAGTGGTTCTAGTCTAGCTAGATGTCATCATATAGAAGAATGCAAATAGATCCATATCTATCACCCCACCTCAAAGTCAAGTTCAAGTGAATTAAAATCTCAACCTTAAGCCAGGCACACTGAACATGGTGTAAAAGAAAGTGGGGAATAGCCTTGGACATATTGGCATAGCGATTAATTTGGAAACAGGACATCGATAGTGCAAGAACAAAGATTGACTGTTAATAAATAGAACCTCGTGAAAATAAAGGTGAAAAACACTATCAAAAGAATAAAAGAGGAAAAAGGTTTTTTTCATCTCCAGATCTGATAGAGGGCTATTATACAAAATATACAAGAACTCAAGATATTAGGCATCAATAAACCAAACAATTCAATTAAAAATGGGGTACAGATCTAAACAGAATTCTCATTAAAGGAATAGCAAGTGCCTGAAAAACTTAAAAAATCTGTTGAAATGCTTAGCCACAAGAGAAATGGAAGCCAAAACTATTTTGGGGATTCTATGTTACAGTGTGAGAATGGCTAAGATCAATAACCCAGTGATAGCTCATCCTGGGCAGGTTGTGGAACAAGCAGAGCACTCCTCTGGTTTTGGTAGGAGTGAAAACGTATACAACTATTTCTGAAATCAATGGTATTTACTCAGAAAAAAAAATTAGGAACTGATCTACTAAAAGACCCAGCCATACTGTTCTTGGCCTAGACTCAAAAGATATTCTATCCTACCACAAGTATACTTGCTCAGTTATGTTCACAGTGCCTTTACTCATAACATCCAGAAACTAGAAACAAACCTAGATGTCCCTCGACCAAAAAATGTACAAAGAAAATGTGGCAGAGCCTCTCAGCCTCGATGCCCCAGTGTAGGAGAATTCAAGGTCAGGGAGGCGGGAGTGGGTGGGTGGGTGCTAGAACATACTCATAAAAACAGGGGGAGGGAGGATGGGATAGGGAGTTTCCGGGGTGGGTACCGGGAAAGGGGATAACATTTGATATGTAAAGAAAGAAAATACCCAATAAAAAGTAAAAGAAAAAAGAAAAAAAATAAGAAAATGTGGTAAATATACAGTGCTGTTTATACTTGGCTGTCAGAAAAGAATAACATCAGAAAAATTGTATGCATATTGATGAAATTAAAAATAATCATCCTAAGCAAGACAGCTCAGAAGGAGAAAGACAAATTTGATATGTACTCACTTATAAGTGGATATTAGCTGTTAAGTAAAAGATATGCACACTATAGTCCATAGGGCCTGAGAGGCTGGATGTCTAGGGAGGATGCATGGCTCTCTTTGGGAAAGAGGAAATGAGAAACAATCTGCAGGGACCAGTTTGGATGTGAATGGAAACAAGAGTGATAAGGTAGGAGAGAGTGGAACTCAGGGAGCCACAAGTAGAATAGGAGGGCATTGAGGGGAAGGTATGGAATCCTAGTATAGTGGAAACTTCCTGGAACCTTTGAAGATGACCTGTGAACAGCAAAGACTTGAAGTAATAGAGAATATGGAACCTGAACCAGCCATACTCTGTAACTGTAATGCTCACAGTATTGGGACTAAGACAGACACCTACACAACCACAAAACTGTCTGCTCAAACCTGTTTTGCTTGCAAGACATTCTGGGGCAATAATGTCTTAGAGGTTTTGGGAGTGACCAATCAATCAATTATGAATGGATGACCAGAAACAGGAATGTGGATATCTCAGAGAACCAAACAGGACTGAAAAAAAAAAAAGTCAATAAAATTATTTCTTAGACCAATTTACCATCAGAGAGGCTTGTTCTGGCAGTTGATGAGAACAGGTCCACCCAATCATTAGGAAGAGCTCCAGGAACCTGTAACAGAATGGGAGAAAAATTATACTAGCCAAAGGAGTTGAGAACTCCAGGAGAACAATGCTCACAGAATCAAATAAGCAGGGCTCATAGAGGTTCACAGAGGCTCAAACGCCCTGCAGGGGTCTGTGCCAGGTACTCTGAATACATGTTCTGGTTATTTAGCTAAGTTTTATTTTATTTTATTTTTGCCAGGATATCTAGAGGTGGACAGAGAGATACTTCTAAATTATTTGCCTCCTCTTGGTACTCCTTCCCTCTTACAGGGTTGCCTTGTCAAGACTTGATGAGAGGGTTTGTACCTAGTCTTATCATATCTTGTTATGCAGTGTTGACTGGATATCACTGCGAGTACTGCCCCTCTCTGAAGGGAAATGGAGGAGCAGTGAGTCTTGGAGAGAGAGGAGATGTGGGTATAATGTTTTGTACACTGTGTAAAGTGTTGTCTTGGGTTATCCAAATGTTGCTTTCAGTGGCCTTATATCTCATGTCAATCTGGGCATGACATTGTAATGTGTACACCGAGAATATCCTGTCACAAGTTTCTGTAAACACTTCTTACCATTCATTCTCTGCCTTATCAATAAATGCTGATCACCTAATGGTTGGGCAGAATAGAGAATACGTTTGGAGTCTGCCAGAAAAAAAAAAAAAGAGAGAGAGAGAGAGAGAGAGAGAGAGAGAGAGAGAGAGAGAGAGAGAAAGAGATGGAGATTCAGATCAGCTACAGTATGGAGCAACTGGAGTCGTGAAGAAGGGGTCTAAAGAGCAAGATCAATAATAATATGCAAGCATCATGGGATGGGGTTAGGAGGTAGCCAGATCATGGAACTGCTCAGCTATTGAGCTCCAGTTTTGTATAAACCTCAATTTTTTTCTGTGTTGTTATTGGGAAATAGCATAAGGTAAAGGAATACATCCAAATAATTAATTTACTGCTTATATGTGTACTAAGAATATAATTTACAGGAGGTTGGATGGTAACTTGGAGAAGTGGAGGAAAGGAAGGCTGGGAGTAGGAACTTGGAGGAATGAATAGAGGGGAAGATGTAGTCAGGACATAGTGCATGAGAGAAAAGAAAAAGAAAAGGAAAGAAAGAGCTTGGGATATGGATGCCATTTCTGAAATGCTAATAAAGAAGACACAGAATCAGGCTGATGCTTGGGTCCCACTGGTCAGCTGAACTAGCTTAATTGGCAATACCCTGTCACAATGAGACACCAATGTAGTGGCTCCTAAGGAACGACAATTTAGTCTGCCCTCTAGATTCAATATGCATGAAAATCACATGAGAATATAATCACACATGTACTTTGTACACACGTACATGCACACACACACACACACACACACACACACTAAAACTCAGGTATTTACGACATCCTCCAAGAATACCACAGAATCCTCAAATAATGACAAGGAATATTGCTGCTTCTCTGGGTTTACTGTTATTTGTAAAGGAATCAGTTCAGGCTAAAATAGATAATGAATTTATAACTCAAAAATCAAATATTTTCCATCCTAATGATAAAAATAGAAAGTACTTTTATCTTTATCCATTATAATATTTATTCTTCAGAACATTCTTAAGAACTAAATATTTTCATTATAATCCTACATATGAGAAGACTGAAATGCAGATGTATTGAGAATCACCCTTTCAGTTACATAGCAAGCAAATGTTAGAAGCTTCAGGAGAGAGATCTGGTCCAGGTGTTATTTAATGATAGCAGCACACTTGACTTTAACCTGTGTTGGCATTATGAAATCCTCTGTTTTAGATTTCTTGTCTGTCATGTTCAAACCTGTGCTTTCTCCAATAAAATTGGAAAATCACATGCTTGGTATGCATAATAGGAAGGTTCGAGTGTCATGTGCCAGAATAGTTGCTTATATTCAGGTATCTTTCTGTGCAGTCTATCTCTAAATAATCCAGGCAGTAACTGCGGGACAATGATGGCAATGCAATTATATCATTTGTGTTCTAGCTTAATGTTTTGGAAATCACAAAAGAAGATATGGAGGAGGAAACAGGCTGACTCACATAAACCGGCATAGAAAAGCAGTTTGTGTTGTTCTTTCACCTTCTATTTTTGACATGACACTAAAGTCAGTTAGTGATCAAGTTATTGGTGTTAAACTCAATCTTCATGGATATGTGTTAAGATAAACAATTAAAAACTTCCTACTGATGTGAGAAATGTACGAAAGTTACCTTACAATGGCTTTTGAAAAAATGCTGAAAGATTTCGAGTTTGGAAATTCATCTAGGATAAAAATTGTATGCAAATTGCATAAAGAACATTTAATTGGAGCTGGCTTACAGGTTCAGAGGTTCAATTCAGTATCATCAAGGCAGCATCCAGGCAGGCATGGTACAGGTGTACCTGAGAGTTCTACATCTTCATTTGGAGGCTTATAGCAGAATACTGATTTCCAGCCAGCTAGAATGTGGGTCTTAAATCCCACACCCACAGTGACACACCTACTCCAACAGGGCCACACCATCTAATAGTGTCAAACTCTGAGTCAAGCATATATAAACCATCAGTGTTTATCTTTATCTGAGAGAGAGAGAGAGAGAGAGAGAGAGAGAGAGAGAGAGAGAGAGAGAGGCAAGACAAAAGTAGACACACTAGGGCACCAAGAGACGACAACCCTTGAAAAGCAAGTCAACTACTTCTCAGTTGTAGCCATGAGTATATTGAACTTCTATCTAGATTTTTATTTATCTTGCATTTTGACCTTTAGACAGAAAAGCAGTGTATTTATGTTATTTGAAGCCACCCACTTTAGGATAATATGCTACAGCAGAAATAAAACACTCACATTTGGAGGGTCAAAGATTGTATGGGCAGGTTTTAAAACAATCATGGCCATCATTTCCTGAGAAATGAGACTTAAATCAGTTCATTAAAAACTGGATTATGTTGCTGCCATGTGCTAGCATTGATTACATGCTAATGATATAAACATGAATTAAACATAATTCTTCCCTAAATATACTCACAGATAGTATTCATGGAGGCACTTTCTGAAACTCTAAAGGGCAATATAAATGTAATATATTATGAATCACTTCTCAAGTTTAATATTCAACTCAAGCATTCCTTAGTTTACTAAATCATAAATCAGAATCAATATTTCAACAGATTGGAATTATGCATACATTATGGGCAAATTGCAAACAAATACAGAAGATAATTTTAAAATTAAATGTCAATAGGATTTGCAATAGGCATTTACCATGTCTCCAAGTACAAAAACCTGTTAGAACAAGTAGGCTGTGGTCAGTCTCTATGCAAAATGTGTACTAATGAGCATCTCGTACACAGAAGCCTGGTCTCGAGGGTTATGAGTCTAGGATGGTTCATTCTCTCACTGAACTCTTAACTGAGGCAGCTAACAAGATGTCCAACTGTGATTTGGACACATATCCAGTAGAAACTAGATAGAGTTTGCTAATTTATTTTGTATAGGTCATTGAACTGATACTATTAGGTAACAATTTGTGGTCAATATTGATAGAAATGGGAATGGAAATGAGCCCCCAACTCCCCCAAAATGTAATCTTTGCCCTCTTACCAGATAAAGCAATATGAAATAAGCTACAAGCCAGAGCCTCTCAAATGGGGTATCTATTTTTGTTTTGGCATTTTAGTCTTAGAACACCTTTGTACTTTGGGAGATTGTTAGCAAACCCCTAAATTGTGACTAGACTATATAAATAAGGACATTAAAATAAAGTTGAAATAAAATTAACATTTCTTTACAAAAGTATATCTATTCTGATTTTTGAGAAAAGTTCATGTTTCCAGTGATAACTGACTTAATGTTTAAGTGCTAAGAAATCGATGTTCTCAAGAAAGCTTAGAGGAATGATATTCAGTGGCCCTCTCTGGGTACTGGGGGAGCCCACTTTCCGCAGGCACAGCTGTTGGCAGCTGGCCAGCATCTCAGGCAGGCAGCTGGCAGGGAAGGCATAGGCTCTGCCAGCTGGAGCTAAAAAATTAAAATTAAAATTAAGGGGAAAAAAGCCCCGGGGCACACACGCATAACAATCAAACCTTCTTGGTTTCTGGTGTTCTCCCTTATTTTTCAACACTTTGGGAAACTTAGCATTAAGACAGTTCCTCCTTCCCAATTCTACCATCTGGGACTGCTCCTTTTGAGTTTTGCTCTCCATGAAGAAGCTTTTCTGCCTTCACTCACAGTGAGCCAAGCAATGTGCTGAGAGCAGAAGTGTGTGTGTGTGTGTGTGTGTGTGTGTGTGTGTGTGTGTGTGTGGCCGTGTGTCTGTATCATACATATATATGATTATCATGTATATATATCATATATACATATGTATATATGATATGATATATATCACATATGATATATATCATACATATAAGATATATATATATCATTAGATAAACAAAACCATAAAATATAATACCTATGCATCTCAAACTAATCTGAGCTGATGATCTTGCTTACAAAATATAGAAACAAGCCACAGGTAGATGGGGGAGGTAAATATGTTATAGGAAGACAAAAGTGAAAACCTCTTCAGAGAATGAACTTGCAAAAATGAATGCAGAAACACATGGAAGTTGAATTGCACAAATATTCATTTAGCACTAGAATAGTGAGCTGGTGTGACAAAGGGTACCAAGATCATCATATGTGTATGACTTATGATTTATTTAGGCATGGCACTGTGACTTAAGTAGTTCCAGCACATTCTGAAAGTTTTTTATTCTTCTAAGTCTAGTTCCTTTAGAACAAGTATAATCTCAGGAAGAAGAGGGCATTATTTCCTTTTAATCGGGTAACAATGCAACTATAGATATAGTTTCCATTGACAGTCTTTCACCAAGCATAGGGTGTATGATAATTTGCTGAGCAACTTTGTCCAAAACTCCAAGCTAAAGCTTGGAACTTCTATTAAGAACAAGAACCATTACTAATAGAACCAGTGCTGCTTGGAAGTAAGCACCAAATGCACACAAGCGTGTATCTAATGGATCATAGAAATTTAGTTTTGTAATTCTCCTTATAAAATCCTTCATTTTAAGATCTCTATTTCCTAGGCTACACTGAGAATCATTTAATGATCCATATGTATTTTAGATAAGTTACTAATGAGATATTGTAGAAAGTATTACAGTGGTATAACATACACTATATACAATATATAATAAAATAGAATTTGAAAATGATATTGTATTTTCACTGAAATAGAGAGAATTGAAAACACATTATATAAGCCAGAAATATAAGTTGGTCAGTAGATATCTTGACTTATGCATGAATGCCACTATAAAATAGACCAAATCATCATAAAAACCTTATTCTGTGAAGTCAACAAACCTCAAGTAAAAGTAGTTTTTTTCCACCCAGCATTTTATCCTATCTCTCAATTTAACCATCAAAATTTGATCTATGTGAGCCTCAAGGTAAGGCATTACTGTTCCCAAAGTCACAGTATATTCCATGTAGTCACATTTCATGCATAATGAAGGTGGCAGAGAGCTACATAGGATTTTTATCAACTCAAACAGAAATAGAAAAGCTGTCTAAGAACGATTTATGATCTGTATTTTCAAAAGGTATGAAAAGAAGTTTGGGGTCAATTCAAATGTCTTTAGGGAAAATTATGTCACTTATAGATATTTTGTAGAAAAGGGAGAAATTTTACTTTAAAAGACTTTTAAAGCTTTGTTCCCCTTTCAACATTTTTCTTCAATGTACATAGGTGTTGAATAGTATTATTGACTACTCAAACAAAAACTCAAAGAATAAGGAAATTTGGGGAATAGATATTTTCTCTTTAGGTATGTGATCACCTTACCTTTCACAAAGGGCCTTTGTTAGAAACTGAGGCACTACATTTTGTTAGAACCTGAGGTAGAAACCGTTAGACAAAGAAAAATCATGAAAAATTAAGAGAGTATCAGAGGTGTAAGAATCAATATACACTACTGTAAAGACTGCATTTTGACAATATTCAAGACCAGGCTTGAAATACTTATAGACTCAGTGAAGTTCTGACCAAAGTTCTAAGCAGCATGTGTGAACACTAACTCCACAGATCGTCTTTAAGATTCAATCAGGTACCTAAAACATTAATGAGGCATTGGGTGTTTGAGTGGTTAGTGTTTTTATTTGGTTGTACATTCTTGTTGTAGTTTTCATGTGTTCTGTTCATTCTTATTGCTTTCTTTCCAAGTTACTTCTAATATCTGTAGTTCATGTATCTGTGGCTGAGAATAGGAATTTGATTTATGAAAATAATTTCCCATTCCCTGTTACAAAATCCAGTTTCCAGCTGGTGTTTCTGGCTGGTCATTTCAAGCTGCGGCATGCATGTGGCCTCTGGCCACAGAACATGCTGGCTGAGTTAGGCAGAGCCACCGCAGCTTAGATAGTTGGCTTGACCTGCGGCCACTTTTTAAATATTTAGTTCAACAACTTCTGTCTTCTGGCTCATTTTTATTTTTACTTAAAACAGGGTCCCATATCAATCTTTGGCTCTTTAACTAATACATATATGGTTTATAAATTATGACAGAACATTGCATTCATACTGGATTTTCTGTAAAATTGTCTTATACTGCCTTCTTTCCTTTTGCTACACAGCATGTTCTTTAAAGTCATCACTGTTCCAGTTTATTCTTCATATTCTTCACATCCTATTTCTGACATTCAGCAGAAACTTTTTATTTGATTTTATAAGGCAATAAAATGACATGGATATGTATCCAAGGACTTTAAATCAATACTTAGAATATAGTAGCAGAGAATAACTACCGTGTTAGGTAGTTATGAGGTTTCTAACACTGCATAATTATCTGACCTTTGAATGACAACTTCTCCTTGTGTCTGTTTGCTTTTGTGGATATTAGGAATTGTGAGCATTGTCAATTTAAATGCATGTAAAAGTTTTATCATGATGTAGAAGCTATTTATCAGCCAAAACCTTCTATTGTCCATTACTCAGTCTGTAGACTTTTCTTTACCTTACATCATTCTATTCATCTGTTTATCTATTATTCTGAAGTCATGGGTGTTACATGGGAGATAGGGCTCTAAAATCAACACATGAAAAAAATTCTAAAAGTCTATCACTCACCTATAAGGTAAAGTAAATTTATTCATGTCCATACATGTCTCAATGAATCTAAGGATGCATGCATGTTCTGCCTTTAGTAACACAGAAGACACAATATTTTTAAGAAGAACCACACACTGACTGTCATTACTGAGGATTCTTCAGAAAATGTTCCTGAGCTTCCACTATTTTTGTGTTTGTGGTTTTACATTTCTGCTAGAAAATGTTTTTCTTGGTCAATAATTAGTTCTTCAATAGCTTTCTCCAGGAGGAAGAAAAATCCTACCACTACAGTCTACCTAAGAGGTCTCCTTCTATTCATGCAAGTGTATTTGGAAATTTTTGTGTTGTGGTCCCGATGTCTAATTTACTGGAGGTTATTTCTAGTATAAAATATGTTTGAATGTCATAAAAATCATATAAAAGATGAGTGTTATCATCATGTATATATGCATAGCAGTTAAACAGAGCACTTTAGCAGCTCTCCTGGGATTTCATTTCTGTAAGACCACCAGAAACAGTTTATATTTCCAGGTTCCATGCCTTACATACAGAAACTTCAAACCAGTGGACTCCCACCGAGTTGTGCCATGTGTATATAAGATTTCTGAACTGTAAATGAGAAATTTGATTATATTACAAACTGGGAAATGTTACTGGTATTTATTGTGCTGAATCCAGAGATGGAGTTGTAGTATAATCTACAGGAGAATCTGTCAAAATAAATGTTCCAGATATCATATGGTAAATTAATAGGCAAAGGAGGTTGTATTCAATGATTTTGCAATATATAGAAAATGATTATCACCTTAAAACCAAAGACAATCTCAAAACTCAACTTCTGAAAGAAAAGGCAGGAGTACTATTCAAATTCTGGGGTAAACCAGTGGACAGCCACTGGAGGTGATTAAAGGGTTGGTGTCTATTGTGACTCAGCCCTCTGTGCAAGCTGTTTGGCTGGTTGGTTAGTATTGTGAATCAACACCCTAAACATGGTGATTGGCTGTCTATTCAGGTTGTCCCAGTCCCACATCTACAGAGTAGATGCTCTGTCTTTATATTTCAGAGATGTATATTTGTACATACTAGAGAAAGACATCCTTGGCTTCTAGAATTGTCTGGAGTCTGAAAGATTTATATTTCAGAGTCGGGAGAAAGCAGTGGTGAATTTTCTAAAGTAAATATGATAGAAAGGTCTTGGCTTCTGGAAAAAAAAAAAGCTTAACTTAAAGTTGAGAGTATAAGAGGAACCTTATGCCATCTTAGGTCACAGGTAAGAAAAAAAACAGAGTTTGGGCTTTTGCGTGAAACTTCTCTTTTAGTAGTACTTTCAACCATTCTATCACATGGCCTCAGATATTCTGGTATAGTCTTAACAACAAAAATGCAGTTGTCAGAAATGCAGCATACTGTATAAATCTGTGATGTTTCTCAGCAACTTTTTATGAAATAATGTCACTGGTACCCACACTGTTTTAAAATACTCACCACTAACAGAAACTCTTATTCATGCCTGCATTTAGTACCTGTACTACTTACAGCATTCTACATGTACATTCAGGATTTCATGTTCCTTATTTGAACTCCAGAAAATTATTGTCTATATTGAAAAGTATTGATAAGTCAGCTTTTCTGGTTTTACTTGATACATTTCTACATGCACTGGAACTAAAATTACTACAATTTGTAGACTACTATAAAAGAATTTCAAAGGTATACATCTTATAAACAAACTACAATAAATTTTATAAATTGTTTTTCAAGTTTGGCATCTTTCATGAGCTCATTTGTGTGATTTTTTTTAACATTTTTAAATCGTCCTGCTGACCAAAATATTATTTTTTTCCATTATTTTTCTTTAATGACTTGTCAAATTATGACCAAATTATTTGGCTGAAATAGAGGTAAACCAGAACTCACAGTAGTGGTAGAATAGTAGGTTTATTCTAGACTAGAGAGGTCAGAGAAAACTAAGCCATAATAAAGGCGAAGAAAATATGAATGTCAATGGTAGTGATTGTTAAACAGACTGTGGAAAATGGAGAAAAGATTAAGGCAAGTTTAGATGACCTCTGTGTGCACTTAAGACATAATGGCACTTTGCTGTTCATAGCCACGTTCTCCTTCACAGAGCACTAAGCCAGGCAGCAATTTAGCAACATGGCTGGTTTCCTTCCTCAGGATGGCAGTCTTTTAAGATAGGTTTAGTAAAAGGACAGTCATCTAACAGCTACCATTTATGAAATTTTGTATTTCTCACTGACCAGACAATAAAAGATAAAATTTAAAAGCTTCTAAAATGTAAAATGCTGATGAAAATTTATTTACCAATTCATAACTTAGTTTTATAATCAAATAAGAAAGATAATACATGATCCTACATGTCATTTTCAAATTATCATGACCAAAAATTTCATATGTCAGATTTACTCAGTCGACATTTGGAGTTGGAATTTCTAATGCTTGTCTCTTTTCAAATATACTAGATGGAGTGCCAAGGAGCAGCCTCTTCTTGGAGAAGATTCTGAAAGAAGAGGATATCTGGGAGCAGCAAAACAAATGACTTGAAGTCAAATTCTGGGTCCAAGCTGATGGCCTATGTTCTGCTCTAGAAAGCTTTCTAGGTTGTTCTCTCTGTGTGTTCTGCTCAAGACAGCTTTTCAGACTGCTCTCTGTGTTCTTCCGGAGACAGCTTTTTCTTGCTGTTCTAAAAACTCCCTGGATAGCTCATCTCTTGGAGATAAAGAGCCTAGTTTTTATTTATTTATTTATATATCAATTCAGTCATTATCTGAGGTTCTGTTTTGATTAGCCCATGAAATAAGCATCCCATGACTCCAACCCCTTGATTGTTACAAAGAGGCAGCAAGCACAACCATGGACAATAAGATAACTGGATAGAACCCCTCCCTAAAATTACCATTCCAACCATGTCTATTTGACCTATATTAGCTCTGTCCCAGGCAGACCTTGAACTCAGTCCTTGTAAGCATAAACAAACAAACAAAATAATTTAGCCGAGTGAAATCTCACCTTTGGATCACCTCCCCCAATATCTCTTTATCTCCTTCCTTAATGTTTTTCTGACAAGCTGCCTCATACTGCAGCTGCCCTTCTTCCTTTAGATCTGTAAAGTTCCTTATACAATTCATATTGAATCTTTATATTCTTCACATTTGAGGAGTTATGTATTTTCCAACTTATGGTTTCAGAGTTCTTTTCCATAGCCTTAAGGGCTATCCTGAAGGCTACAAAGTTCCAATATTTTGCTGAGAAATAGCCCTTGTCTTCTAGACTTGTGCTGTCTCTTAAAATTATGGAGTCATTAAGATTTTCAGAAAAGACCTTCCTCAAAGGAAGAATGTGAAAATGTGTACACTATTATACAAACAAGCCTTATGCCCACAGCCACCAACAAAATTCATGGATCCCTACGCCGATGTCCTGCTGACTGTATTCTAGGGGCAGGAATAATATCATGTCAACCTTCACACATGGCCAAGCAAGACTCGGCATTGTAATTGTTGTCTCAAAATCTTTTACCAATTCCATAAATCCCTGAAAAACATTATTATTATTATTATTATTATTATTAATTATTATTATTAATAGCTGCCTGGCAGGAGGGAAAATGAGAGTTTCATACAATAGAATTGCATTCCTTAACAGAGGATCATAACTGTACTTACTGTTGGAAAAGAAATGAATAAAAAAAATTTTAGTCTCCAACTAACGAAATGCTAATAAATTTGAAGTTTAAAGGTATCACTTTCTAAACTTAAAATCTTAATAAAAATAATAAAATGTGTAAGTATCAACTAAGAGTTCCTCTGTGAAGAATACATGTTTCTTCATAAGAATATATAAATACATACGCAACATACTGGCTTAGTTTTGCTTAAATACTTTTTTCTACTTTAAAATACTTTTTTCTACTTTTAAAGTTTTATTTACAACTTAGAATAAATTTTTATTCCAAAATCCTTAGAATTCATTACTATTAGCTAAATTGAAATTAATTTCATCATTAATTCACTATTTAATTTATGCTTTCTGTCACAATCTAGAGTAATTTTATTTCTACATATTATTTACTTAACTTTGATAGATAATCCTCATTATAGTATTGAGAAGAAAAAATTGCAGTGAGATGGAATTCTACCAGAAAGCTGTATTAAAAGTTTCTGTAGTTCAGGGAAGTAAAGGGAATTCATCAGCTCTCTGTAAATAGTTAAATTTTCACTACTATTTTTCCTTGATGGGAAAATAGTAAAAATTCAAGTGAAAAGTTCTGTGAACAGAGAGACACCTCCATACCTGATTCAGTAGCTTCCTTATAATATGAGTCATCTTTACAAATTATAGTCCTTCATGTCTAAATCATCCTTTAGATGATCTTAGCCTCTATGGTAATTGTGGCCATAGGATGTCACCACACCACAGTAAGAAACTAATGTTACTTTAACTACACATTAGGCTATCAGAACCTCTCTTATCCACAAATAAAAAGCCTTACCATCTTTGATTCTGGGAGAAATCTGTACAGATTAGGAATAGATGCTGGAGAATAATACATTAGAAATCCAAGTCTAATTTATAAGGATTTTTTGATACATAATAAATTGTGCTTTGAAAATCATAAAATTTCATATGGAAATTTGACTTGTAAAGTAAAAAAATATTTATAATGAGGATCATTGTTTTTATGATTAGGAGAAAACTGCAAAGCATAGAGTGTGTGCTTACAAATCCAGCATTCAAAAGGCTGATAACTGGATCATCTTCACCTTAAAGGGTTAACAAGCCATATCACAAATACAAGATTGCCTTCATAATATTAGAATATTTGCTGATTATGGCTTCATGGCACATAAATCTACCCTAGCATCTTAGGACTTTCTCTGTGTTATTTTTTTCTTGGGTAGTTCTTATTCACTAAAAAAAACATTCCTTAATTTCAATGATGAGTGTGAGAACTAGAGATAATCAGTTAGAATTAAATGCGGAGAATATGGTAGTAGTATACTACCATATAAAAGTAGTATGAGCAATATTTTTGTCATGCTGTTCTAGACACTGTGAAGATAGAGTCTTAACACTATTGGATACCACTGCCAGAGCCCCTACAGTTGAGCCAGAAAAGAGTAAATCTTTTTGTTTGGCAATGGTAAAATTTTGAATATTTCTGATCCTCCTTTAGCCCTTAATTCTAGCAGTAAATGAAACTTATCTACTCCTTACGATATTAGATCCAGTAGCCAAAAACTCTCTTTACATTTAGAATTTTAAATTGAATCTTTGTCAACTGAAACTGTGAGTCATGTATACTTCTTTTTCTTTTATACATGCTTTACCATCTGTGAATTCTCCTGTTATTAAATGCCTTATGTTGTCCTAAAATGCCCCATCAAACTTCCTGGTATACATCTTATTCTCCCCAATTTTCACTAGTTGGTCTTGTTCATGCTTTAGGAAATCCTGAAGGACCAGAGGTAGCTGAAACAGTTTACAACACTGAACTGCTAGCCAAGCCAATATATCCAATTCATATAAAGCTTCAAATTTTGCATATGACACTAGTAATTTTAATGTTAGTGATTTAATAATATGACTTATTTATGAGGTGTTATATGTAAAATATAGCTGTTAAACCATATAAGAAAATGATTGACACTTAACTGCCTAAACACATAAAGGAAGAAATACCAGAGTGGAGAAGGTACACATGTTATGGTGAGTTAATTTGTATTTGCATCTTAGCTAAATTCCTTATAAATACCTTGTTTTAAGATGGTACTAAGAATTAAGAGAAAAGATTTGAGTGGATGGTCGTCAGCTGACATTCATTCTAAAGCCAGGTTTAGAACTAAATGTTTTAGTTAGGATAGATGACAGAGGTGCTGGTTAGTCAACAAAAGGATGGACTGGGTATTAGGACTATCTTGTACCTCACTGGTACAAATTGGCATAATTATGCTCTAATTGTATTTTGAGAGAAAAGTTTCATTTTAACAGGAAGGGTGATGTGTAGGAGGAGCTAAGGTAGGAGGAGTACTGAGAGGAAGAAAAGGAGTAAGAAGAGGAGAAGAAGAAGGAGAGGAGAAGCTAGGTGATGAAAGAGAGAAAGAGGGGGGAGGCAGGGAGGCAGATATTCATGTATCTCCACCAGTCAAAGATAGTTGTTGTATCTAGGTTGGTCAGTGGGTTACACCTCTGATTGAACAATTCCAAACTTATAAAGCCTATGATTAACATTATTTTTTAAATAATGTATAAATGCAAAAAGGAAAAGGGGTCATGGGATAGGGGTTTTCTAAGGGGGGGGGAATGGGGAAAGGGGATGGCATCTGAAGTGTAAATAAAATATCTAATAAAAAAAGAAAAAAAAGAAAAAAAAAGAAAAAATAATATGTAAAATTGCTGCTTTAATGAATAGAAACTATGCAGTAAATAAATTGTATAAAACAATCACAAGACAATGACATTATAAGTTAAATAAAAATCTTACCATTCCCCCCTCTAATAATTTAAACTCTTAGCCTTGTATCACTGCATCAGCATTTATAAAAATCCACCCCAGAACTAAAATTATTAGTAAATGGTTGGAAACTGAGGTGAGCAGACATTTAGCAATTGTTCAGTGGTCTGTAAAATGAATTTCTGATCTCAGTCCAGTCATAAAACCTATCATCACAATTGATGCAAGTCAATGCCTTTTCTATCAATCTCATCAGGGAAGCTTTGGACTGCTTGAACACAGGCAAAGAAAAGTCTCCTACAGAGCCAAAATCTCTAAGTCAAAACTAAGGAACACTCATGAGGGAGTTACTGTCTCTGCTTGGATCATGCTACAGCTAACTAAGGCTTAAAAAATGATTCCAGTTCCTTTAGGAAGTTTTACATTCTCTCTAAAGATAGACTTGATGTCATGAAAATACTACATTATGTAGGAGAACAACTGAAGAAAAAGAACTATTTCAAACTATAGAACAGGAAGGTAGAATTTTGCCTATGATGCTACTTGGTACCACATCCATTATCCTTAGAAGCAGTGGCAAGGATGCTTCATATGTCCAAATAGACAACTGCAGTGCAGATGCAATAAGAGGCTGAAAATTCATATATCCCCAAATTGAACATTTGCATGGCTTTCTGTAAAATTCTAGGTGTTCTCAAGGATTTTTCTTAAGCTTTCACATGTTTCCTTATCAATTAGTGCCCATTTTATTTTTTAAAATAAATTCCCTCTCCCCACTCTAAGTATACACACATACCTTTGAACTATTTTTTGTTTGCTTGTTTTTTGTTTGTTTGTTTGTTTGTTTTTAGCTTCTGGCCCATAGAAAGTAACACTGTTTATTCTTTAGGTTTAAGTTAAGTTGAACTTGGGGGAACACGTTAAGTATTAAAAATGATATCTGTTGATACTCCGTAGAAAAAAATTTGTAGTTCATCCAGAATTAGTCTTTGTCCCTTCCCGAATCTCTGAGAAATTGTGCTCTTTTGGCATCCTCACTAAACTTATCTTGTTATTCAATTGTGGGTTCAGATTTAGATAAGGCTAAAATTTTTGAATGTTTATAATCTCCAAAATTCTCTTATCAGAGTTATTGCAAAGTGGCATTTTGGGACAAAGTGTATCTACTTAATTCCTCAGGCTATAAATGGGTGCTATATGGAGCCAGATCCGAAGCACTTAGAGTATGTTATATGAGGACACTCTGTGTGTTCCTGTCCCCTGGATGTGAACAAATACCCAACACAAAGAACTTAAAGTACATACTATAATGGGAATGGCATTAGAGCAGAACTAGTTTCTGAGAGTAGGAACCTGAGGAAACTGTTCATATGGAAAAGGTGGACAGAAAAAAAAAAGATAGCCCAATTCAGAAATAAAGAAATGTGATATTATCCTCAAAACACCTCTCTCCTACCTAATCATAACCTATGACATCTGCATAGGCTTTATATCCCACAAGTCCCACAGTTTTGTGCAACAGAGTCAAAAACTAGGAAACAAGAACTCCAAAACAAGAGCTCATGGTGTGTTTCATATTCAAATCTTCCTAGTCCCCAAATACATATATGAATACTTTGAATAGAGATGCCTCAAGATTAAATAAAGTTCTCAAGTTTGAATCTTTTCTTTCTTCACAAAACCTCTCTGAAAATCATGAATTATAGTGAGGAGCCCTCCCATAAGAGGAAATTTTGTAACAAATAAGGGAAGCATAATCCACACAAGATGTTACTGAGGATGAGAGAATTTGATTTGGGCTCCCTGGAATATCCTGCCAAATGATGAATTTCTAAATCAGCACTTCTGCATCGAAAGCTAACTGAGGCATGTCTCTTTCTTTCCTGATTTTCATTTGTGACATACCATGCAGACTGAAATAAAGAAAAAGATAAGAGTCAGTTTTCTTTAGAATTCCTAAACTATGTATGAAGCACAGACCTGGATTGTGTTGTGTTAATTGGATTAAAACTGAGAAATACTTTTGCCTGAAATCCAAGTTCTAAAAGAGCTTAAGTTAAAAGAAGAATTGTTAAATAATTAGGAGATATTGGAGAATTGTGAAATAATTGGAGATAATGAGGAAAGAGCCATTCACTAGGGTTATCACTGCAGTCAGACAAACTGTCTAAAGTTCCCGAAGACTGTCAGTGGCCATGATAATTTCTAGTCTGAGGGTGCCTATCAGTGGCTGTCTTGGTTAGAACTTCTATCTTTGGGAAGAGACACCATAACCACAACAACTTTTATAAAGAAAACTTTGAACTGGGACAGGCTCACTACTTCAGGGCTTTAGTCAGTATCATCATGGTGAGAAGCATGCAGGCAGATATGTTGCTGGAGATGTAGCTGGAAGTTCAACGTCTGGAGCCACAGGCAACAGGAAGAGAATGAGACTCACAGTCCAGGCTTGGGCATCTGAGACCTCAAGGCACACACTTTTTCAACAACTGCACACGTACTCTACCAAGACCAGACCTCCTAGTAGTGCCACTTCTTATGAGCAGACCTGTTTTTATTCAATCCCGCATAGTGCCCATGTTCTTCTCTAGTCTGAGGGTGCTAAAAGGCTGTCACTGTCTCTTCTTTGAGAGTACTCAGGGAGGTATCAGTACCTCCTCTCTAGTCTTTTTCTTAAGATCTTCTTGGGCAAATGAGCCTGAGTTTATACTGTGCACTTGAGATTAACTATACAAACAAGGACCACTGCTCCTGATTTGAGAAGATCTTCCTTCATAATCCCAAATTCCAATATCAGATAAATTTGCTTCATCACTCTCCCTCAACAACATCATTGATCTCTGTTCACACTTGTTACTTGTATTTTTTTTTTTTGTTTTCACTAGCTCAGGTATTCTCTCTAGGAAAATTTTAGTATAGATTAGGAGGGACACTCTCAATGCTTTAATTTCTTGTATGTGGAATGTTGTGCTGTTCAGTACTACTGACTGGCAGAAATTAAGTTGTCATAACCTTCATAAATGAGGCACCAATCTATTTAATTTGATACTTCATCAGGGTAAACTCTGATTGTTTGTTGTTTGTTTGTTTGTTTGTTTGTTTTCATGGTTAAAGTAGCAAAGTTCTTTAAAGAAGGGAGGGACTGAGGGAAAAATGTGTTGATTGTGTTGTTTTGGTATACACTAAACTGCATGACAGAAATCTCATGTTCTCAAAGCATAATCCTGAAATAAATCCCTATTTATGAACTCTCTTTAGTTTCATCCAGTGAGTTATTTGTAGTCCCTTTTAATTGCTAACAGCTTTCACCTCACGACACTCATTATAGGGCCAAAGCATGTACAGAGCGGTCCTGAGGATCTACCATTCCATTTCCAGAAGCAAACAGTTTGCCTCATTGAATTGAAAGGTTTGAGTACTCACATGGTGCATGGTTGTTTCATTCTCCCTGCAATTTCTGTTGACAGGGAAACAAATTTAAAGTGTAAACCCATGAACATAACGAGAATTTCCTAGAAATCTATGTCACTGAACAAAATTTGTTAGAGAAATTCACGAATCACTATAATTACAATTTGAAGAATAAATTTGCAGCAACATCTTAAATAGATGGCATGCTAAATGGCATCAAATGAGTTTAGTGAATTCAGCTGGCTACTAATCTTTTCTAAAATATTCACAATGGCTTTACTCATGTTCTTTGGCATGAACTGTTGATTCCTCAAGAAGAATACTCTCCTGACCATGTGTTCTCGTGGCTTTCTCCGATGTGACCCTGACAATAGCATATTGATTTTCAAACTGTGGCTTAGATGAGCACAAATGTCTCATTAGTATAATATAGAATAATAAAGCTTTATACATACTGTTAAAAGTACTCACAGTTCCTGCTCAAGTTCAAGAAGGAAGAACATACACACATTTAAGCACTTGATCACTTTTTTTAAGGTCTTTAAGAGTCTTATGCGTGTTTCAATATTCAATCTCCTATTACCCCAAATCTTCCTAGAACAATGCAGGCTATCTACATAAATTTTATACCTTTATAAAAATAAGATGCATAATCAAATTGTTTTGCCTAAATATTCTTAGAGGCATCTTCAAGTGGAGACTGAATTACCTAGAGCTATTTTCTTAGAGAAAGTTGTATCTCTGTCATGCAGCTAATAATTGCCTATAAACCCCTCATCTAGGGGTTGGACTTCAAGAACAATGCCCATCTTCATGTTGAAAGTTGGTTTGGCATGAACTTGCACAGGCTTTGTGCATGATGTAACAACCGTTGTGAGTTCACATGTGCAGCTGTCCTGACGAGTCCAGACACTGTTAGGTTGTAGTCATCAACCATCTCTGGATTTTACTTTTCTTATGAAACACTGTCTGCAATGATCTTGGAGTCCTAGGATGAAGTAGTGCATTACGTATATTTCATTCATCACTGCCTCATTTTCTACACCTTGACCAGTTATGGTCTCCCATGTTAATAATCATCTGCTACAAAAAGAAGCTTCTTAGATGAGTGTTGAGAGAAGTATTTTTCTACAGGTAATAAGTCATTGGGGTCAATAAATGTTATATCCATTTAGAAAAATCCTGGTTCTCCCCTAGGATTTAGGACCATCTCACTACACATACTTGTATGAATAACAGTTCCCAGTGTGGGTTTCATCACATGGAACCTGACTTAAATGCAATAAAACATCAATTGCTTATTTCATTGATCTTCATGCCACTCTTGCAGAAATGTGCATGTCTTACCAGCGCTTTTGTCATTGTCTATTTTTGGAATCACAGCTAATATTATTGATAATTACTTTTCTGTTCCAACCTTATAAAATCTAATCAGTATTAGTGATGCTTCCAGGTCTTTATCAACTTGATTTCTCCAAATATTGTGTCTCAAGTATATGGTGTCTTTAAAGAAGAGAATATTACAGTGAAGGGCTAAGTGGTAAGAAATGTATTGATAAATCCAGTTAATAAAAATCTTACTATGTTAAAGCTGGGAGGTGTTTTTGTACAGAATGTTCCTCATGAAAATTTCTACTTCAGGAAAGCAGAATGGCACATTGTAGAAAGGCCACTATAACCAAGCTGATGATGTGAGTTCTATCCCCAGACTCCCACAGTGCAATGATAGAACTGACTTATGTAGTCTGTACTCTATTCTCTACACACATACAGTAGCACGTGCGTGCAAGGATAACCCCCCCCACACACACACTCATATGCACGTGCACACACACACACACACACACACACACAAATTAAATAATTAAACAATTAAATATTTTATTTTTAAGCCCTAGTAGCAATAATGAAATGACTCACCTTGGTTAAATTTAAATCATAAATATTAATGTCAGTCTCTTAAAGAATAAATTGTATTTGGAACAAAAAATGTTGACTGTTATTCACAATATCCTTTCTCTCCCTCTCCTCCATCCTCCTCTCTGTATCCTCTCTGTCTCTGTATATATATATATATATACACACACACACACACACACACGCCATTCATGAGTAGGCTTTTCACCACTTAAAACACATACACAATACCCATGTATGCATTTGAAATTAATGTTCATAGCAACACAGTTTCAGTTTGAGCTATAAGTAGCAGAACTATACCACCTGGGTTCATTGACAGACACATTGTCCTTCATCTTCATGCTCCTCAGTTTATTTAGTGCACTAATAAAAGAAACAACCAAACTGACTGTTTTGCAAGAGTAAAATGAGAAAATGTATGAAGTGCCAGGCACATAGTCCATGGACAGTAAGTCCAAAATATTTTATTTGCAGTTTGGGTTAGGAAGGGAAAGAATGCATTTTTTTCTTAGGACATACATCATCTCAGTTGTTTTAAGGATAAAGTTGACATCATACAGTATAATAGACTTGGACATAGAAATGTTAGACTAAGTGGAGACACTTTGAAAAAAATTTAAGTAGAAAATATAAATATAGAGCATTCACTAAAATTGAGAGTCATCTTTTTCTCTAATTATACTCAGCTGTTTAGAGATTGTTATTACAAAAGCAAATGTGAATTGGGCAGACTTTGAATTTTTTTAAGAGACATATGAATAAGAAAAAATTAGGGTAGTTAAAATTTCCTGCAATGAATTGTTAGTAATGGCAAGTTTGGGGAACTGATCCAAATTAGAAGGTTAATTTTTCTATAGTCAAGTGATGTTTTATACACACACACACACACACACACACACACACACACTTTGCAGAACTATAAGAACTGGATAAAAATCAAGTCCAATTTTGTTGAGAATAAAAGTCACTAAATTTGAGGTCAAACAATTCTTTGGATTTATTTTTTGGACACTGGTGATTAAGTTTGAAAGCCTTAACAAATTTAAGGAATGGTGATAGAAATTGATGATGATGAGGTAGTGTCAAGGAGAAAGTCTGATTGAAAAGCCTAATACCATAAGTCTGTTGACAAGGGAGCATCATTTCTGAGACAGAACATAGTTATAAAACAAAATTACATCATAGAAAGTACTTGATCCTGCCTGCAAGACTCTGAGGTACGACATGTAGAACAGAATTAGCTGTTGGAACAATATCTTTATTTGAAAGATTGTAATTGTCTCTAGGGCCAGAGATAATAAACAAAATATTATTTTATGTCTACCATCTTTTTATTAGGATTATTAAGTAATTCTTATTTGTCTGACCAGGTACCAAAAGTAGAATGTAAGAGTGAGTGAACTGTGTGGTGTGAATCTGAGGAGAAAGTCACAACTGTGAGGACTGAAAGCAGACAGAAAGTGAGAGGATCCAACAAGGTACTACCCTATACTTGCTGTGCGGAACTGACAGAAATTTGATGCAGAAATGTGATTGCCTTTGTGTTTATTGTTCTAGCCCCAATAGCACTGGTATGAAGAATTTGCATTCTAAAGGAATATTGCTTACATGACAGGGGAAAAGTAGCACATGATAATACTACTCATGTTCTCGGTCTGCTTTGTTATGTCCTTTTGAAATCTGGAGTTGCAAGTTTGTAACAATATCTTAGGTGCTGACCTCCTTTCATTCACATTAACCCACCAGTAATACCTTGCTTTCTTGCAAGACAAAATAGTGAAAGGATTAATGAAAGGAAGAAGAAAAACAGAAAACCTCACTCTTTTTTTTATCATTTTTAAATTGGATATTGTATTTACTTACATTTTAGATGTTATCTTCTTTCATCATTTTTTCTGCAGAAACCCCCTATCCCATCTCTCATCCTCCTAGTTCTATGAGGGTGTGCATCCACCCACTCCCTCCCACATCTCTGCCCTTGAATTTCCCCACACTGGGGAATCTAGCCTTCACAGGACCCAAATCTTCCTCTCTCACAGATGCAACAAGGCCATCCTCTACCACATATACAGCTGGAGTGATGGGTTCCTCCATGTGCATTTCCTGCTGGCAGTATAGACTCTAGGAGCTCTGGTTGGTTGGTATTGTGGCTCTCCCCATGGGTCCACAACCCCTTCAACTCCTTCAGTCTTCTCTCTAACTCTCTAACTCCTCCATTCAGAATGCCATGATTAGCTGCGAGCATCTGCCTCTGTATATGTCACACTCTGACCAAGCCTTTCAGGTTCTTGTCAGCATGCACTTCCTTCCGTCTACAACAATGTCTGAGATTGGTGAGTATACATGGGATGAATCCCTAGGTGGTGCAGTCTCTTGACAGCCCCTCCTCCAGTCTCTGATCTACACTTTGTCCCCATATTTGCTCCCAAAGGTATTTTGTTATTCCTTATAAAAAGGACAAAAGCACCCACACTTTAGTCTTTCTTCTTCATGAGCTTCATGTGGTCTGTGAGTTGTATCTTGGGTATTGCAAGCTTTTGGGCTAATATCCACTTATCAGAGAGTGCATACCATGTGTGCTTTTTGTGACTGTGTTACCTCATTCAGGATGATATTTTCTAGTTCCATCCATTTGCCTAAGAATGTCATGAATTCACTGTTTTTAATAGCTGACTAATACTCCATTGTGTAAATGTACCACATTTTTTGTATCAATTCCTCTGTTGAAGGACGTCTGGGTTCTCTCCAGCTTCTGTCTATTATATATAAGGCTGCTATGAACATAATGGAGCATGTGTCCTTGTTATATGTTGGAGCATCTTTTGGGTATATGCCCAGGAATAGTATAGCTGGGTCCTCAAGTAATACTATGTCCAATTTTCTAAGGAACCACCAGAATGATTTCCAGAGTGGCTGTACCAGCTTGCAATCACACCAAAACTGGAGGAGTATTTCTCTTTCTCTTGCCAGGAACTGCTATTACCTGAGGTTTTGTTTTGTTTTTTGTTTTTTGTTTTTTTTATCTTAGCTGATGTGAAGTGAAGTCTCAGGATTGTTTTGATTTGCTGGGGAACAATTCTTTAGATGCTTCTTGGCCATTTCAATTTCTTCAGTTGAGAATTCTTTGGTTAGCTCTATACCCCATTTTTAATAGGGTTGATTGTCTGGAGTCTAATTTCTTGAGTTCTTAGTGTATATTAGATATTAGCCCTCTATTGGATGTAGGATTGGTAAAGATCTTTTCCAAATCTCTTGGTTGCTATATTTTCCTATTTATAGTGTCCTTTGTCTTACAGAAGCTTTGCAATTTTATGAAGTTCCCTTTGCTAATTCTTGATCTTAGAGCATAAGCCATTGGTGTTCTGTTCAGGAAATTTTCTCCTGTGCCCAAGTATTCGAGGCTCTTCCCCACTTTCTTTTCTGTGAGTTTCAGTGAATCTGGTTTTATTTGTAGGTCCTTGATCCACTTGGACTTGAGCTTTCTACAAGAAGATAAAAATGGATTGATTTGTATTCTTCTACATGCTGACCTCCAGTTGAATCAGCACCATTTGTTGAAAATACTGTCTTTTTTTTCCACTGGATAGTTTTAGCTCTTCTGTCAAAGATCAAGTGACCATAGGTGTGTGGGTTCATTTCTGGGTCTTCAGTTCTATTCCATAGATCTTTTTGCTTGTCTCTGTACCAATACTATGCAGTTTTTTTTATCTCTATTGCTCTGTAGTCCAGCTTGAGGTCAGGGATGGTGATTCCCCCAGAAGTTCTTTTATTGTTGAGGATAGTTTTCTCTATCCTAAGGTTTTTTGTTATTCCAAGTAAATTTGAAGATTGCTCTTTCTATCTCTATAAAGAATTGAGTGAGAATTTTGATGGGTATTGCATTGAATTCATAGATTGCTTTCAACACGATGGCCATTTTTACTATATCCTGCCAATCCATGAGCATGGGAGATCTTTCCATCTTCTGAGATTTTCTTCAGTTTATTTCTTCAAGACTTGAACCTCACTCTTATGTACTAAGACACCCAAAAAGGCAATCACAAGTACAAACTATAGAAGTGGGAAGATGAAGCAGGACAATATTTGAAATGTAAATAAATAAAATAACCAATAAAAAATTAAATAGAAGAGAGAACACATTAAATAAAAGAAAGGGCTGAAGATGGCTCAGTTGGTGAACTGTTTTCTATGGAAGCATGTGGACATTCAGATCTGCAACACTTATGTAAAATCCAGATACAGAAGTGACCCTTTAATCCCTGTGATATGAGTGGAGAAATAGGTAGATCCTAGGTCTCAATGACTAACAAGTCTCAGTGAAAAGGTGAGTTCTACAGAGAGTCCTTTTCTTAACAGTATGATAGACAGCAATAATAAAAAACACCAGTGGTTAGCTTCTCCTACATATATGCACAAACAGACACACACACATTATTTTTTTAAATTTTTATTGTTTTTTTATTTATATTCCAGATGTTCTCCTCTTTCCTTGTTTCCCCTCTCCAAACTCCATATCTTTGTCCACTCCCCCTGCCTCTTTGTGGGTGCTCCCCACCTACCCACTCCCATTTCATTGCCCTAGCATCTCCCTATGCTGGGGCATTGAGCCTCTAAAGGATTAAGAGCCTCCCCTCCTATTGATGCCAGATATGGCCATCCTCTGCAACATATGCAGGTGGAGCTATGGGTCCCTCCATGCATATGTACTTTTTGGTTGGTGGTTTAGACCCTGGGAGCTCTGGGGTGTCTGGTTAGTTGATATTGTTGTTCTTCCTGTGTGCTTGCAAACCCCCTCAGCTCCTTCAGTCATTGCCCTATCTCTTCAATTGATGTCCCCATGCTCAGTGTGATGATTGACAATGAGCATCCACATCTGTATTTGTCAGGCTCTGGCAGAGCCTCTCAGGAGACAGCTATATCAGACTCTTGTCAGCAAGTGTTTCTTGGCATCAGCAATAGTATCTGGGTTTGGTGTTTGCAGATGGGATGGATCCATGTGTGGGGCAGTCTTTGGATGGCCTTTTCTTTGGTGTTTGTTCCAGTCTTTGTCCCTGTGTTTCCTTTAGACAGGAACCATTCTGGGTTAAAATTTTTTAGATGGGTGGGTGGACCCATTCCTCAACTGGGGGCCATGCTTATCCATTGGATATGATCTCAACAGGTTCTCTCTCCCCTTTGTCATCCCTGTTGGGGTCCTGGGAACTTCTTGCTTCCCTAAAGAAACTTGGGAAAAATTATTTATAACTCAGCTGTTAAATGTTTGCTGCATATTTTCTCTCAATAACCTCCTACCTCAATATTAGCTAGAAACTTTTATTGCTTAAATTCTACTTATCTAATATCTTACTTTTAAATGGAAGATTTTTTTCTTCAGCAGGTAGAAGGGAAAAAATGACACCAACAATATAGGAGACTGTCAAGCAAAATAAAGCAGCATTCTGTGAAGATAACTGATAATTCACAAAAATTATAAACTGTAAATTTATGTAATCTTTATTTTTCAGTAAAAAGAAAAGGTTGAATTGGTACAAGTGTTATATACAGATGGGCTCTTTTTAATATTTTGTGTTAATGAGGTAGAACTGAGTAGAAGACCAATGCTTGTGGCTCCTGTCTAGACACCCTTTACATCAACTGATAAGGAAATCACATCTTAAAATTCACTTTAAATATTTTCTTAGGAGGCCAATGCCTTATTCATTGGATTATTAGATTTGGGAAACATGGAGAAAATGTCTAAACTAAAAATAATTTCTAGAGAGTTATAAATATTTATTAACAGCAAATCATGCAAACATTTGATTTACTGAGTCTGAACTAATATGAGGATTAGTGATGCTTCATAAAGAGTATCAGGTACAAAGAAAAATATGCATCCTGACATGGAAAGACTTTGAAAAATATCCAAGAGAATACATGAGAGTCATTTAGTTCCTTACATTTTGTTTATATTTTCTCATGCCATATGTATGAGGACTCTTGTTATCCTTATATCAATGTCATAAAAGTCAATGTAGTCTCCCGCATATGTAGATCCCTTATTATTTATGCCTACGGGGTTGAATTCCGAGTGTTTATAATCATTCTATGGTATTACGGCAACTCAACTTAAAATCGGTTTTGGTATGAAAACTCGAAGCCTTGGTAGATTTCAATTATTGCCTACAATTAGAAAAGACATGGTCATGAGAAGACCAAATCCCTATGTGCTCAGAGTGTCAATTAATATCATTTATGAAAAACAGATACAGAAAAAATGACACTGAGTCCTCTGCTTCAACACATCTCCACTCTTAAGAATTACTCCAAGATAGTGAGGTGTCATTAGCAGTGTTCTTATTACAGGGTCAATGCGTCCTTGGTGATGGAACAAAGAAATCTAAGCATCAGGTGTGTTGATCCAACTATACCCTAGGGTCAAAAAATAAAATGTTTATACTCAAAGATGTTAAATTTATTAAGATGATTTTCTTAGTAGATATGGTGCAAGAATATTCTAATTCTGATTTTTTCATTGTTATATTAAATATTAAATGTCATAAAAGTCAACAATGTAGTCTCCAGCATAGGTAGATCCCTTATTATTTATGCCTATGGGGTTGAATTCCGATATATATATATTTATATCATCCTGTAACCAGTTTCTTAAATTTATTATTTAACACTTTTCACCAGTATGATGTTTATTTCCCTGGTCTAAATTCATGGTGTCATCATACCTAGGCTCAGTTTTGGTGACTGTTGGGAAATAATAACTCCATTTGCTGTTCCAGCCTCTAAAAAAGATGCATATTTATTATTTCAAGTGAACGTCCTATATCTTCAAAGCCGAAGATTCTTTTTCTGCTTACCCTTTTCTGGTCACCTCTCTCTCCCTCTGACTGAATGCAGCTCAGAACAATATCTCCATCTCTGTGACGACCTATGTAATTAGATTGGGCCCACTGGGATAATTCAACCTAAATTGTTCATTCCAACATTCTTAGTTTAATCACATGTACAAAAGTTTCACAGACTCACAGAATTAAAGGCAAATGTATTTTTGAGCTATTATTTTTCTGTCTACCACACCCATTTTACATTTTCCACCTCCCTTTTGAACTTGATAATAAACACTTAGAGATTTACTTGAAATCTCTTCTTAATCAACTCAGAGGCCCTCATTCCTAATGAACAGTTGCATGCCTCAGCGAAACTGCCAGTTCAATTGTTATGGCGGGGATTCATTACAGCCCTGTGATGAACATCTCACACAGTATTTATCTACCCATCTATAAAAGAATGTATAAAACCACAGGCTCATGTTATCGTTTGTCTTCAGCACACATCTGAGTTTTATCACACCCCAAAGATACTTTAGAGCAAAAGGACACAATCAATGTTACATAAAAAGGCTTTAAGAGTAAAAAAACTAGGGCAATTTAGGGAAAGCCATGCAAATAAAAGCTTTCCAAGCAAGTTAAGGAACATGTAGACCCTGTATGAAATCTGCATCTTATTTGCCATGTGATATGGTAGCTGTTATAAATAAACAATTCTGACTCCTGTGTAGAGAATGGACCAAGAAGACAAAATCAAGGAAACTAGAGCACATTATATGATTAGATATAATGTAAAAATTCTAACTAAGGGTTATAAATATTGTAAATTGAAGACAGTTTTGAGAAGCATTCCATGTGGTCAAGGGAAACAGAATAATATAACAACACTTGTACAATGTTGATTTAAAGAATGGTCAGATGGTAGATCCACTAATGCCTGAAATTATAAGTGTTAGTGTCCTTCATGACATAAAGAGGGATAATGGTTTTAATATTTCAGAAGTATTATCATAGGAATAAAATTTGATGTCATAGATTAAATATTGGGTAGAAGATTGACAAGTTTGATGTTAGTTTCAATTCCAGTGGCCTAAAAGAGGAAAATGAGCAATTGTAGGAGATGAAATGTGCCAGACCCAAAGTGTGGTTGATATACCCAGTGTATACCCAATGCCATTCCATTGTAGTAAACTGATTTTTCCCTTTGTGAGCAGATATCAACACAAGTACCTTCTAGGTTAAGAGTAATTCCCCATGTCCATTTCCCCCTCTCAGTACTGACTCACTCTCTCACTGGACCCTCAGTTTGGATAGGGGAATGGAGTGAAAACCCAGTATAAAATTTACCTTCAACAAAAGTGCATTGATAGAATTGTTTAAGAGTTTTCACTAATAACTTAATAAAAAGAATACGTAGCATCCACTGAGAACCTACTATGTGTCAAGAGCAGGTTCAGCAGTTTGAACAGATTATTTTGTTCAACACCCATTCAGCCTTTCCTTTATAAGTAAGAATTAACAATCTTATTTTATTAAACGAAGGGTGCTTCATTGAGGTAATTTATTAGTTTTCCCAAGGCCACTAAGATAACAGACTCCATGCTTCTTTTGTCAATTATTCTAAAATAATTCATTTGAGGAAACGACAACTTTAAAATCCACAGCAGACCATTTTGGACAGGGGCTGTAATCTCTGCTGTACAAACAAGAACAGAGAGACTCTGATAGATAATCGTCATTTGTCTCAGGAGCCATTATTAAGGGTTTGAAATAAAGATTTAAACTTGAGGTTTCAGACTCTTGGCTGTGTCTCTGCATGGTTTTTCCATGTCTTCTAGCATGGGTTTCCTGAAGCAAAGTGCAAAGTGAAGACAAAACAAGACCTTGGAAATTAATTGAGGTTTATTTCAAAATAATTATTGTTCCATGGGATGGTTTGTATATGTTTGACCCAGGGAGTGGCACTATTAGAAGGTGTAGCAGTGTTGAAGTAGGTGTGTCACTATGTCTGGGGGCTATAAGACCCTCATCCTAGCTGCCTGGAAGCCAGTATTCTGCTGGCAGCCTTCAGATAAAGATGTAGAACTCTCAGTTCCTCTGGTACCATGCCAGCCTGGATGCTGCCATGTTTCTGCCTTGATGATACTAGACTTAACCTGTAAACCTGTAAGCCAGCCACAATTAAATGTTGTCCTTTATAAGACTTGCCTTGGTCATGGTTTCTGTTGATAGCAGTAAAGCCCTAACTAAGACATTACACAAAATATATTACAATCCTAAATTGTGAAAGATAAAATTTATGACAAAACTTCTAAATTTGGGAGGTAATTTGGAGTTAATCCTTGGCAGCCTAAACTACAAATACAATGTGGGTTTTTTTTTTAGTTTTATTTAAATATAATATTTGGATTCTGTCCAAATATTATAGTCATAATGTAATAATAATATTAGAACTGATGATATATTAATAATACTAATAGTATTATGTTCTAAAATCTAGTTTCCTTGTATATCTGTACAAAATAGGTTATGTAATATAAGTCAACATGTTTGATGCCCAATGACTGTGGAAAACTCCAAGCAGGAGATAGAAGCTAGGAAGAATGTGCTCAATAACAAAATAAGGACAGAAACATGTGAATGTACATAAGGATCAATTCAGACAAGGGAGTAAAAGCTATTCCTTACATAAAAGTGTGGAAGGAATTATTTAGATGGGATCGGGGTAGTCAATTATAGTGTTTGACCAAGCTCTGCTTGCAATACCACTCTAGTAGCTTCCTAAATAACATGTAAACAACACTGGAAAAATAAAACTTGTTAATTCCTGAGCAAAGAGAAAATTCCTGGGAGTTTTGTGTCTCTGTTTACCATTACCTTCTTCAGGTCTCTGTGATACACATGGCTTCACTGGCCATTGCATTCATATATATGTGTGTGCATATATATGAATATATATATATATGTGTGTGTGTATATATATTTGTGTGTGTATATATATATTTGTGTGTGTGTATCTGTATGTGTATTTGTGTGTGTGTATGTATGTATATATATGTATGTATATGTAAGTACAGATGCCTATGTGTGTGTATATTTCTAAACATAAAGATATATAACCCGTTCAATATCTAATAACAAATAGTAATCTGAAGACACATCTACACATCTACAAGACTTTGAGAGGTCTCACTAGGGATCTTCAAGATGTCATTATTTTATTACTTCATATAAATCACACATGCAATTTGTTTATCATTCTTTACAATATTACTTATTGCCTCAAAGCCAACATAGGGTGTCAACATACCTCTCAAATTAGATCTTTTGCCTTCAGCAAAATTGTAGAGTACATACAATAAACTCTATTTCCATTCGGTATCCTTGGCACACATTGCCAATTGAGAATCATTCTTGCTAAGATGAGTGGTTAAAATATTGGACATCAATTGTGTATTAAATTGTCTTATTTTGAGTCTGGATTATGTCATTCATTTCCTGATATTATGCCATAGGTGCTCTATTAACCAAATTTTATAGGTTAAGAAAATGAGTCACCATAATCTAAGGAATGTTGTAACAGTTCATAGGCAGATGAGATGTGAGATAAGAATTTCAATGCAACTCAGTGATCAAGAAATTAATATGTTGCTTCTTTATGTGCAAAATGATCAGATCATAAAATACACTTTTGTGGTATTTTGAGGTTTCTGAAATCTGTGGGGAAGGAAGAACTAACTGAGATTTTGTTATTACTTCTTACACAAGAGTTTTGCAGTTCAAATAAAATTCATTTGACAGCACATTTTAATGCCAAAAATATTTTGTTAATATCAGTAGAATTTAAAATAATAGATCCTTTCATCGCAGTCATCCTTCATATTTTGAAATGTCATTATCAAGCTCAGTGTTTTTCTTCTACTTGTTTTTAATCTAAACTGATTTTGCACATTTAGAATGAAAATGCTTCAAGGTATGTACTGTAATTTGAAAACAGAATTAGTTATTTCCTTTTTATTTCCCTATGAATATCTATATGTTTCTGAAAATGTTGAGTATTGAAATAAAGGATTATTAAAATAGAAAAATCAAAGCAACATTAAAAGGAATAAAACAAGCCCGTGAAAAGAATATAGTTACAATTATTATACAATAACTTCAGCTGTAAATTCTAAGCATTTTGACAGTCTTAGTTCTATTTTACTGTGTGGAAAAGAAGCATGTTATTATTTTTTAGGAAATAGAAACAATTTAAAGAAAAGAAATTCTAAAATGGATTTGTCATGTGGTACCCATTTATTTAATGAATATTGAGTTGCAAAACAAATATCTTTCATTTTACTGTAAAGCATTTTGTGCATAGAGACTCACTGCTCATAAACCAATCAGTTGTGTATGTGGAATCAAAAGAACAGACTAAGTGGAATAGAAACTAAAATGAATTGTTCTGTGATTGGACATGTCACATAGCTAAATTCAAACTATCTAGTGATGTTGGGTATGCCATGTCCATTTTATACATAAATTACCAAACTCTTATTTCTATAGCACAACAAAATTAAGAAAATTATATCTATTTTATGGAAATTTAGAACATCTATCAATATTAACAATAATTCATGTATTAAAGGCAGTTTATTTTTTTAAAAAAATCAAGATAATTTAAATATTTTCATCCATCTAAAATGTGACAATTGCTGAAATCCAGAAAATGTACTTTAGAGCTTTCCTTGGTAGAAGAATAAAAGTGAAAACATATACTGAAAATATTTGTAAAACTTCAAGACAGAGTAGTCCATTCATTTTTCTGGGATCTACACATTGTATTAATGAAATTTGACTTGACGTACATTCTGGAGTCAGATTATTCTTAATATTAAACATTCTAATAAATGTGGAAATCATGTATTTAAGAGCATGATAGGCAGAAGACAGACATACAATAGATAGATAATATTTATTCTTCAAATGTTGTAGGTTTTGTGTTATTTAGAATTTTGTTTCTGTGTTGTATAGAAATTTCTTCCTAGATTAAAAATCCCATCTTTGAGGGAATCTCAGTAAATCACAATATATTCCATGGGGAAGCAAAACCAGTTTCATTACACAGTCTCTCTTGTATGAAAGCAGGTTAAGCTCATAGAAGAAACAGTTAAATAGCTTCCAGAAGTCCCTGAAGGTGATAGGATTTAAGAATTGTTGAGGAACACTCAGAGAAGCCAAGCTGCGGTCTGAAAGAAGCAGAGATAGCTTATCTACCTAGAAGAAGATCAGTCCCAGATAACCAGAAATGAGAACAATTGAGCTAGAAAAGCAGCCTGTTGAGATGCTAACTACTTGTTCAGTGTGTTCCTGATGTCACCCATGTTGAAGTAGGCTTTTGGTGATGTATTTGTCTTTAAAATTTGTCTTCTTTTTTAAGTAATCACTCACCATAGATCCCACCTGCCTTACCTAAAAACAAATGAGGCAATATTTACACTATGCCAGAATCCCTAGTGTGAAAACAGATGAAAAGCCAAATGCCACTCTGTGAGTCTTTGTAAAACATTAAAGCCTAGACAGAAATTGACCACAGGAGTAAGAGAAGTAGAATGCAGGAAGGTGAAATTAATTCTTTGTACACAACTTTCTACAAAGAAAAGAGGTCAACTGGGGTGGTATCTACCCCAGCTAATTTTTGATAGAATGAAAAAAGTTGTCTGAGAATGGAGGTCAAATATGGTCACTGAAGGCCCCATGTCAAATTACAGATTTTTGTTGTTGTTCCCTGCAAATATAGAAAGCAACTTGATCTTTGGTAACTTCTAGACCAGAATATGCCTCAATTCATGACAAACCCCAAAGTCATCATTGACAATTGCCAGCAGTGCATAAATATGTTGATAAAACAGTGCAAGTTAAAAGATCTATACTTCTCATAGATACAGGCCATTAGCCTATCCAAGAGAATAGGTTATGGATTTCTCTTCTACAAGAGAACATTCTAGGGATAGATGTATTATTGAAGTCCATACTGCATGCCACATTGGACCATGTTGCTTAAGAACTGAAATTGTAAAGATGTAGTTGGACAAAGTGTGAACCAGTAATACTGTCTTTTCTTAGTAAGGAGGTAAATTTCTAACAACATAGACTTCCTGAAGATGTGATGAAATTACCAAACCATAAAGGAACTAGGAAAAGTAGTGGCTATTTACCCACTCCAGAGCTCTCTCAAAAGACCAGTATCATCTCTAGAGAGGACACTGGATCCTGCAAAATATCATCAGATTATGGGGAGCTAACTATGATAATTCATTCCTACCATTCCTGTACCAATGTCATTCTAATGACTAAAAATTGATCCTAGCAATGGAATCATTCTATGCAGTATTAGATTATGTTATTACATTTTTAAGTATTCCCTAGTATGTTGTTTTGAATAAGAATGACCCCATTGCCTTATATATGTGGTGTTTGGTCATCTAGGATTGGCATTGTTTGAAAAGGATTAATAGATATAACCTTGTTGTAGATGTGGCCTTGCTGGAAAAAGTGTGTCACTGGGATTAGCTTAGAGATTTATGGGCCTACACCTAGCCCAGATACTCTCTCTCTCTCTCTCTCTCTCTCTCTCTCTCTCTCTCTCTCTCTCTCTCTCTCTCTGTGTGTGTGTGTGTGTGTGTTTGCAGATCAGGATGTAGCTCTCAGTTACTGCTCTAGTGCCCTGTGTGCATGTGTGCCACCATGTTTTCTACTTTCATGGTGATACTGTCCTATAACTCTGAAGCTGGAAGCAAGCCCCCAGTTAAGTGTTTCCTTTTATAAGCATTACCTTGGTCATGGTATCTCTTCACAGCCAGCAATTAAGCAGCAACTAATACACCTGGGCTGCAAAATTCAAACACCTATTTGTACTCACTGGTAATGTTCAACCTTATACCCTCATTGTATTCGCTAAGGTCACCTTCAGAGGCCTACAGTTTCTCCTGTGATGGTGGTTCAGGACTTTTATTTATTACACTGTCTACCCACTATAAAAATGTTTTATTACATGGATGACAATGCTAAACTCTGAGTGTTTTGCACAATTAGCAAAGCATATAAAACACATATACATACACTTACGGAAATGAGTATGGAAGATTAACACACACAAGGTACAAAACTCAGGTATAAAATTCACTGATGTACTATGACTCAGTAAAACTTGTTACCTTAATAAACTAAAACCTCACAATTTCATTAAGAAAATTCCTACAAAATGCTACAGTTCAAAATGGAAAAAAAAATAGATATTTGTGTGATCCATGGGATTTTGATGAATTTTCATTCACTATAATACCACATTGTTTATTCTCTGTATAACTTAGAAAATAATTTATGCCTGGTGGGATTAGGGACAGAAAGTTTCAGGAAATTGTTTTTTGTTTTCCTTACTTTTTATTGCTTCTTTGTGAATTTAACATTATGTACCACATTTCCACTCATTTCCCTATTCCTTGCAACCCACCATTGAAATCTCCCCTGCTCCAACAGAGAAAAAAAATTCTTGTTGTAGAATCTGTAGTGAGTCCCATTGTGTTCCACAGTATACCCTTTGTCCACACTTCTCCACTTATAGATGTTCATTGCAAAAGACTTGTTGTCTGGTATGAGATCTCTCACTTCCACTATGCCACTTTGTCAATATTGGATCCTCACTGGGACTTCCCTTGGATAGTCTATTATTGCCCTTTGTCATAGAGACCCTCCAGTTTTGGATCTATAGGATCAGTCCCTTCATTAATTCCTGCAGTCATCCATAGGGTAGATGCTGGAATGGACCAATTTAAAGCCTTGGATCTGAGCCTGAGAGGAATCTGATGTAGTGTGCTCTTCCAGTCTCACATCCTTGGGGTCAGCTCACCAGCAACCTCTCGCAAGTAGGGCCAGCTCTACCCTGTTATCCAAGTGAGGAATCAGGCTTGCTCTCCCAAGTGTTGCAATAGATGTTAAGCAATGAGGGAGGAGAAGAGGGTACCTCTCCCTCATGAATGCAACAGTCCAGCAGCCAAAAAGTAGGGCAGACACTCCTGTGCTCACACTCTCAGGACAAACTCATCTGCAACCACCACATTGAGGGCAAGGTGCTAGACGTGTTCTCCAGAGTGTAGCACCAGTTAAGAGTCAAGCTCAGCTCTCCTTCTCTCATGAACCCAGGGACCAGCTCTTCCATGTGCTGTAGGTAGCAAAGGGAAGGATAGATACGGTAAGCATTTCTTCTTTGTTCATAATGCCTAAAGGCAGATTAGTTACAAGGCCATCACTCCCATGCTCATACCCTGGAAGCTGGCTCACCCTCCCAATTGCACCTATATTAGGCTCAGTTCTACTGTGCTGCTCACATGAGTGGTAGAACCTGCTCTTCTGACTGCTGCAGCTGGTAAAGAACAGGGTCAGCTCTTCTCCTATCATGATGCCTGTCACTGTTATGGTCTGATACCACCCCCTACTCTCCAGAATAGCTGTAGCCATTTTGTTTCATGCCAGTTAGCTATTTTATATTGTTGTCCTAACATACCTTCTAGTCATTGACAGTGACTTGCCTCAAGGATATGTTGACCACATACCCTGTTTTGTTCTGTGTGTTCTAAATGTTCTGTATGAGATTTGCTCATCTTAAGAAATTCCATAAAGACTTATGTAGGACCCATCAAATCAAAAGTCAATATGAACTCTTATGTCCGCAATATCTTGAGTCAGAGCTGACCACTGGGCAGCCCTTCATATATATATATATGTATACATGTATATATGTATATATGTATATATAATATGTATATATGTATACATATGTTTGTATGTATTTACGAACTATGTTTTTTTGTGGCTGACACTGAAGAATGCTACTAATAAGCCAAAATGTTTTGCTTATAATATCAATGCTCTGCTATCTCAGTGTTCTGAAATTCCCCTGTTCACTACCCCTCCACCCTACTTACCTTATTCAGGACCAGTTAGCTTACAGGTTACCTAATCATACTGGCTAGTAAGTCAATTGCTTTCTTACTTGCTCTTTAAAATTTGAGACTGTTTTTCCTATAAAAAATCCTACCCTGAGATTAGACTACAACTGCAATTAGGCTTCCGAATCTTTTTCACAATCCTGGATGTCTAGATCTATGGTGTGCACTCAATAAACTATTCCTGCTTATCAGAAATTGGCATATGTATGGTTTGTGTGGCAAGTTTTTGAACTCCAACATTCTCCACCAGTAATTTGCACCAATTAGTGGCACCCAGGGTCTCTGGAGTCATCTCAGGAATGGTTTCAGGAGTACTATGCCTCACTTCTGCATTATGGCAGTGAGCAGGGGTCAACTTAGTCATGACTGATGGTCATATCTGGCTAGCTTTATTCAGGGAATGTTGGGACACTAATGAATCAGATGCTCATAGGAAGAACAGTAAATGTAGACATAGCTTCTCTCTTCCCTGCCACCAACTTGAATACAAGAGACACAGCAGCCATACCTGCAAAACCTCTAGGGACAGTTGGATAAGGAAAATTTTGAGCCAGATAAGATTCTTGTAATATAACATAAGCGTCTATGGCAAAATGGCCTGATCAAAAAGTTCTGTTGGGTCTAGCATGGCCTTCATGAGGACAGAATGATAGCTCCTGCCCCTAGGACAGGGCCAGTAGGTGTGGGCCTCCACTAGTGTCAATAGCAGCTGTCCAATAGTGGACTAGAGATTGCTTGTATAATCCTGTAAATATTTTAACGTCTTCCTTCAAGGAATGTCCTCCTTGTTAACATTAATGACTCCATGATAATCTGAGACAGCACAAGTCCAGGAGGCAAAGCTGTGGCTAATGTCTCATCAAAATAATAAACACTGGGACCATCAGGACAATCCTTAAGGCTGTAGAAAAGAACTCTAAATACATGAGTTAGGAAATATATAATTTCTCAACTATGCAAAAATAAAAGGATGCAATATGAATTCTATAAGGAGATTCAGAGATCTAAAGGAACAGAGGCAGCTACAGTATGGGCCAACTGGTCAGAAAGATACTAAGAAGAAGATGAAAAGATTTAGGGAGTGATGATCCCTGGAGATTCCAACCAGCTAAGTTGTTTTGTTTGTTTGTTTTTTGTATGTTGTGTGTCTGTGTGGTTTTGTTTTTTTGTTTTGTTTTGTTTTTTTGTTTTGTTTTGTTTTTTTGTTTTTTGCTTTGAAAGGCAAATTCAGGGTCAGTCTGTGACAGAGAAAGGTAAGGTTAGGCCCAATGTGGTAGAAATGTGCTACTTTCAGTAAGAGATCCTATCCAGCCAGCTTACTGTCTGTGCTCAACAGAGGCAGGCGGATTTCTGAAATCTTTTGAAATGTTGAAAGAAAATGTGTGCTGCCGAATCCTGAGAATGAATGGGCTGGGGTCATAGGATACTGAGTCATCGTATAATTCAAATGAAACCTGGAGTAAATGACAGGATTGATGTGTAAAATAAAAGACTGCAAGGGATGAGCTATCCAGAGAATGTTTCAGAATAGCAAGAGAGAACTGCTTAGGGAACTGTCTAGAAACACAGAGAACTGTCTGGAGGTCTCCAGAAAAAAAAAAAAAAAAAAACAGATCAGAGAGAAAGAAAGCAGAACAAAGAGAAAGCAGCTGGAAATCTGTCTTCAACAGAGTTTAGACCCACAATATGAATTTGAGTCCTTTATTTTTGATGCTCCCAGACACTTCTTCCTCAGAAACCCTCTCCAAGAGTAAGCTGGTCCTTGGCACAATTATAATAGAGGTTTTGTTCATTCACGGAAAGGGTCAGAAAATCTATATCAGGCACTAGAACAATAACTGTCAGACACATGTAAAACAATGCAACTGGTAGACTCCATAACTGATTTTTCCCTAGTAACTTTAGAAATATATCATCTAACAAAGAGTGAATTGTAGATTGCCTGAAAAAAAATATTTTTTTGCATACCAAACAGTTAAACTCCACAAAGAAGAAGTGGTCATTTACAGCAAGCCCCATTGACAATACCTTGTATGTTGTCTTTGGACCAATTTTATTTTTAAAATATATCACTGACTATCCTCCAGTAATTGAATTAACAACTAAGCCAGACAAGATGCTGAAAGGGTCAGTACCCACCCGTGTAGGTACAAGGTACAATGATATCATTGAAGGGTCCCAATTTGACAAGACAAAATCTATTTTGTAACATATTTTGTCTATTTTGTCTTCATTTTATACAATAGGCCCTGTTGCAAACTGTTCCAGGAAAGATCCACCCTGGGCATGAATCACCAGCAGGAGAATACTTAACATTCCAGAGGTTATAGATAAATACAGATAGATTGCTTAAGCCAATTGAAATCATTGTTAGCCAACCATGTAACTGCTAAATTAATAAGCCCCTCACTCTGCTGTAATCTCAATAAAAAGATAGAACCTTAGGTGTTCAGGAACTTCCAGACCACCCCACTGCATCAGACAAGCCTGAGGTCCTGAGGTCAAACTTGAATAAACATTCTTTGCTTCCACATACCGAGTTCAACTCCCGGTGGTCTTTGGGGACCCTTGGATCTGAGCATAACAATCATGCCTTGCTTGTTCTTTTACTATTTGTGTTTTTTTCTTGCTTGTTCCTTGACTACTTGTATTATTGTATTGTTAGTTCCTCAACCTAGAACTGACCTTAATATTTGCATGGAATTAAAATGGCATAAAAGCAAAAAGGAGGAGAGGGAATGTTGTAGGGGATTCTAGAGAAGGTGAATGGGGAAAGGAGATGACATCTGAAATGTAAATAAATAAAATATCCAATAACAATAAAATAGAAAAAAGTGAATGGGTAGCAATACAAATGAACACAGATTCATGGCTGGCAAAAGGGTTGAAAGAGTAGCCAATGGGATGATTTCAGCTCATAAGACTCCTAAAACTGGGCCTGTGATGGTATGTACTGATGACTGGATTATTCAGAATTCTCACTTTATGAATGCCTCAGTTAAGAAAGAAAAGGTGTTCTAGCAGGTGCAGAGTGGTCACTGTGAGAATAACAGATATGGAAAGAACTATAAAATATAATTCCACAGAATTTTTATTAGAATAGAATAATTCTATTAGAATTACAACACCTGGCAGTTTTCCATATGGCAACCCTTAGTCTGTTAAGTCCCAGAGAAACTGAAAAAGGCAATATCCTTACCAAAGTATGAATATGTCCTCCCAGCAATCCTTGGAAATTCCACATTGGCTAATATTAAGTCTAGTCAAAAGAGATCCAGCAGAGGTTTGAAATAGGTAATGTCATTGGCATTTTCTTATAAAATATTTTTATATTTTACATGTTGTACAAAAATATGAGGCCTGTTCATGACAGCTTTGACAAATAGATTGTCTGATTAGACACTTATATAAATTGATCTATTCATGCAAGCATAGTGAGTGCCCTCTCTAAGGCCTATCCCTATGAATAATAGCAGCAAATGTGTCCTTACCTGTAAGGACATTGTCACAGGCCTATTATAATCATCTATATGCCAGTGAGCCACCCTCAAGTATCTGGCTCAACTTAGTATTATGTATGGATATGTTGGGGGCCGACTTTTAGCAGAAAGCGGCTATCAGCTTTGCAGCCATCTTGAGCCATATACCCTGACATGAGACTTGGATTACAATAGCCTACAACAGCTGAGCACACTCCGATAATCTTGGTTTAGATACCTTGGGTGTGTGAGATTAAAGGTGTGTGAGATTAAAGGTGTGTAACTTAAGAGTATGACTTAGAAGTGTAGAGATCAGATTTAGAGACAAGACCTAAGGGCATGATTAAAGGTGTGACCAAAAGGTATGGCTTAGAAATGAGACAAATAAAAGGCAGAGGCAGACGGAGAGAATCAGACACAGCACAGAGAAGACAGAGAAGCAGGCACTTGGAAGAGAACTTGGACGAAGTAACTTGGAACTTGGAGGCACTAGGGACTAGGAACTAGGGACTAGGAACTTAGGACTTCAGACACTTAGAGGAAGAGAGACTGAAGAATAAACGGGATTGAAACACACTCTGTCTGGTCTCCATTCTTCGAGTCAGTCCTCACTCTCTCTCTTGCTGAACCCCGACCTGCAGACCGGAGTGTCAGCTTGGACCGGGATACAGTGGCCGCCAAATGCGGGGCAGCCCAGGCCTCAATATTTTGTTCGGGCTGCAACATTTTTGGCTGCCCGATCGTGGGGCTACTGCGGTTCCCAACACAAGAATTGACAGTGATAAGGGTATTTATTATACCAGCACTGATATATAGTACTGGCATGGAATCATCATTTGCTGATTTCTGTATAACACACATTCAATACATATGTTAATGTAGAAATCTACCTACAATATTACACTTTAAAGCTCATGTGTTCCAGAGCAAAAGGACCAGACACAACACCCGGTTGAAGATTCCAGATAAGCTTGACAATGCCAGGACTTCCACCAAAGACCTCCTTGAGTCCTTACAGCATCAAATCAACTTCCTAGTGGGGGTCACAAAATGGAGGGCTCTGGACTTAAAGATGGCTGAACAGGGAAGGATTTGCATTGTATTGGGGAAGGAATGTTGCATATATGTCAATGAATCTCAGTTGGTGGAATAAGTCATACAAATGCTCAATGATCTAACTCAGGTGTGATCTCCAGGTACATTATGTGCCCAATACCCCTACCCCATGGAACTCATGGTAGCTTGTCTTTTTTCCCTCCTTGGCCCCATACTGGCTATTAGGGTCAAACTTCTCCTGGAACCCTGCCTCATTCAATTTCTAAAATGACAGATAAGTAGCATTGAAAAAATCACTGCCTATCAGATGGATTCTGTTTCAATACCAAACCATTTCTAACATAGAGGCTGATGGTTATGATGACACCTCCCTTATTAATACAAAGATGGGGAAATATAACTTAGATGACCAGGGGGGATTGGGTCTCAAGCAAAAGTGGGGTCTAGAGCTGTCCAAACCCCAAATATCTCATTTTGCGACCTACAGGAGTAAGAATTGCTCCATTTCTGTTCCATGCTTGTATTTTATGGTGCTCATATCCTTGGGACCTCCACCACTGCCTTCATTGAGGTAGTCATATACCTGGTAGCCAAATTACAGGTTTAAGTGCTTAGAATTCCTTTTCATGCAAATGAAGCATTCTCAGCATTTGGATACCAACCAATAATGTACACTCACCTTCAACATCCCCAACCCATTGCTCAAGGTATATATTGTCCTTATTACCCCCTAATAAAGAGATCTATAATACTGAAAATCATCTTGGAGAAGGCTTATTTCTCCCTGATACTCAAGCCAACCAAGTTCTTTTTTTTTCACATTTAAAGAAACTTTTAATTAAAATAGGGGACCTTGTGACACAGACCATTGATGGAATCAACATGAAAGGACCCTGTCCCGAGAAGGACTCAGTAGAGTTGGTCGTCTTACAGAGCATCATCCTGCTCGTGACATTCTGAAGCAGTGAATCACTCCACCTGGGTAAGCATGGTTCCTTTCATAGAAGCCTGGTGAACATCAGTCCAACTGTGTCAGAATACCCAATGAGCAGAAGCAGTCATTGGACAAGAAATCCACTGAAGCTCCACAATTAATAAAGCTAGTTGCTACTGTTGAGTATATGTGAAAACTAGAGGGTAAGGCTCAGTTGCCAAGGACTCTAGCACATTTGGTCTGCAATTTGTGAAAAAATCAAGCTGAAACTAAATTAGAAGCTCCCTCCCTGCTGGCTGGTTTTCATAATGCCAGAAGTTGCATGTGGATAGCTGGAGGATAAGTGTCACCAACTTTTCTGCTGGAAGACAGACCTTGTATGCTACAGTTCAGAAAAGCTAGGCAGGATGTGCTTGTTTGTACAGAGTTGAATGACTATCATGGGTACGTACCATCAACAGTTTCCTGATTGGATTTAAGGCCTACTCTACACAAAAGGGGTCACATCTGGTAGTGTAAGCCTATTGTATTCTATCCACATCTTGAGCCAATTGAATTGTGCCAGCCACACTCAAGGCATTCAAGAGCATTTCTTGGCCCATAGCTAAGTCTCTCCAAGAATGCTCAACAAGACATATCTAAAGCAGTGTCATATTCATTTCATAAGGACTTCTCCATCCAATCATGCTGACAGTCAAAATTATTATCAAAATATCATTTATGTAATAATTTCTTTCTGTTTATAAGGGAGTCTAAGGGCATGTGCAATTGGATGATACATTTATAGGTGAGTACAGATGTTCAGAAGATATTCATAGGTTTTAATATAAAACCATTACAAGATATAAAATTTTGATGCAAATACATGAGAAGCTGGAGAGAAAAATAAGGAGATGGACAACTGTAGAAGTATTGTTTAGTTAACAACTAGCATGAGAAGAGATACTGATGGGGTACAAGCAAATGGTGATCACATCACTGAGTACAGGATCTTTTCAATATAGTGAGCATAAAGTCATATCTAGCAACACTGCCTCAAATTTACTTCCAGGCACTCTTCTATTATCATAGTACTTTGAAACTGAAATTTAAGCAAAACTCTTCTGGTGAGAGGACAAAGGCTTTAGAAATACATCACATTTTCCAAAAGGGATACTCTTTCTTATCATATTAGTGAAGAGTTCAATCTGACGTTTTACTGGGAGAATTGAAATACAGGATAAAAAGGTCTAACATCACTTCCCAAAATATACACAATTTAAAACAATTTGGGAAAATATAATTTGAATTATATGAAGAGTAAGATTATAGATGGGTACATGAATAGACATGGTGAAGCAAATGTAACAGAATAATTCAAAGAGTCTAAAGACAGTAGGTACCCAGGCATTCATGAAAGTTTTTGTTGTCCCTAAATATTAGCAATCTTTCTTATGTTGTATTGCATAAACAAAATAGCAGAGTGATGATAGAAATGGTGAATTTCTAGCTTTTTACCTTGTAGATTTCCTGATTTGCGAGATACTGTTCTTTTATAGGACTTGTGTATAAACTCCTTCTGTGCTGAAATATGATTCACTTGCCTCATGAAATTTTGGGTATTTCTTTTGGTTCTGATTTATTTTTCTTTAAAAATCACCTTTAGCATGATGGGTTTAGTGTAGACTTCATAAGGCATCAAAATTGCATTGGCACAAAAGTTGTGGTCTTTGGCAATAGCAATCACAAAAAAATGAAACAGCAAGTCAATGTTTTAAAAGAATTGTCTCAGGAGTCAAGGAGTTATTTTCAAGAATAACTTTCTTATTTGCCTTTGAAAACTCTTAGTTATTTTTGGAGGAATTTAATGATAGCCAGAATTCCTGTTGCATTATGACATAGATCATAAAGCCTTCAATATGTGATTATGAGTATGTCTTATTTCCACTGCTTATTTAAATAAAAATTTACTTTAAATAGCTATGAAGTTGGATGGTAACTCACAGTTCTATTTCTTAAGAGTTTGCAATATGGAGTGTTATGATCAGCTGCCAGTGAACATAGTTGACACTGGATTGTGTTACATTCTAACTGAGTCTGGCATGAGATTGTCTACTATATGCTATAATGAGAAAAGTAAGAATTTGGTTATGGCTTGAGAAAACATCATTAAAACATCGGAAAAGAACAACAAAATTAAAGAGTTGAGTCTAGTGAAAGGTCTGTCAGAGTAGCACAAGAATCAACATGTTTATTGAGCACCAGACTGTTTCACATATTTTCTTACTAAATGAAAACTAATACAGATATTTAAAAAAAACATAGACATTCTTCACATAATTAAAAAGAGAATTGTTAGGTCATCTGAAAAATCTTACTTTTTGATATATAAATGAGGTAAATAAAATCAATTGTTAAAGAGACCGACTTTGCTATACCACAACTAGTGTATATCAACTGGTAAGTGAATAAAAAAAAATCTTGTTGATTCATTTACCCAACAGAATTTCACTCAACTTGAAAACCACTTGTGACAATATGTCGGGGAGTAGAGATTTTTAGATGAAATAAACCAAACATAGAAAGATTAAAAACAAATCACATGATCATACACATATTTAGAAATTTAGTTACTTTGATAGAAGTTGAGATAAAAATAGAGGTAATGCTCAGAAAGAACAGGGATAAAAGAAAAATTGGTGAGGAAAAATAAATCATAAATTTATTAAAACTAATATTAGAAAATAGAAAAAAGTGCTGGTGTAACTTTTTACAGTAAGCAATGACAGATCATGAGTTTGTACAATCCATCTATATATATAATAAACATACTAAAAGATTCTAGAAGATAGATTTTGAATTTTTATTATAAAAATGATAAAAATTGAAGATATGCATATGCTTTCTGTGCTTTGAACAGAGGATAACATGTATGAATCAAATACCACATGGTACATATCAATCATAGTTTTTGTTTTTAATGTGTTTAATAGACATCAAAGAAGTATTTTTCTCTAGATCACAAGTTGATGAATTTGGTCATATTTTATCTTATTTGCCCCTAGTTCACAGAAAGAGTTATACTGCATAAAAATAAAGGCAAATTTTTCCTGAAGATAGTGAAATTCTTTAGCTTCATTGTAGTTCCTTATACAGGTTCATTTCAAAGTTATGGAGAACTTCAACTGATGGATAGCTTAGTATGTTTTTAAAGCATTTTTAGTTTATAGATTGTGTCAGTCTTTTATGAAAGACACATTTATATAATATTAACTCAACTGCCAAGATGTTAGAATATATCACTACCAAGCTTATAGTAGCCATCTGGTTAAAGTATTTGCAGAACTAATAAGTAAATAAAGTAAGGAAGCCTTAAAAACCTTGTTAACTCTCTTAACCTTGGATAATGCCTAAGTTGAGAAGACAGTACAGAGGGTTCTCCATCTTGTCTTCTTGTTGAGGCCACTTTAGGTTTAAATAGAGTTTGTTCTCCTTTACAGGGAAACCCATGAACAATTACCAAATTCTATTGTAATAACCTAAGGTTGAGATGCACCAGTAAACTTGGCTTATCTGTTATAGTGCTTGCTTGTATCAAATCTCCTCCTACAGTTGCCAGTGAGATAGTAGAATGTGGTCTTTGCCTTTAAAAATATTTTACTATAAGCTTTATATTTTGGTTCCTAATACATGACTATAGTCTCAATATAAAGACTTTTAATTGGCTATAAATTGTGTCTGAGTGGTCATCGTTGATAGCCTCCTCATAACAAAATATATCTTATTAACTTATAGCACTAGTATGTTGCATAGATATTTATTGTATTTCCATAATAGGGAAAATACAAATATATGTGACTGGAGAAAGTTTGGTACAGAATGAGATAAACAAGAGTAGATACATGTTATAAAATTATCTACCTTCTCCAAATACACATGGTCTGTATTTTTAAATGAATCAGAAAGAAAAAAAAGAAGTAAAGAAAGAAAAATAAAAAGGAAACCAAATATACTGATTCTTCTTGATAAGGCATGATAAGCAAAGGGGCATACATATTTTATTTTCTTTAATAGCTATCAAGATCAGCCTTAGGCAACTGGGGTTTAATTCCAAAGATTATAGCAGAAAGTGGGCAGCCACTGGAGAAATAAAATACTGATACATCAGAAATTTTAAATATTTCTACAAAACAAAAGAGGCAACAATAATTGAGTAAGCTGGTGAAATAATTAGGATGCCTTTGGAGAGATTTTAGGACAAATTTGTAATAGGCATTTTGTAAATGTTTATGAATAACCAAATAAAGAAACTGAGATACAGCATATTTTAAAAATCTCTAGTGGACACTACGTTTTTTAAATTTTTAAATAAAAAGAGGAATAAGATAAAGTTGTTTTTCTTAGTCCTGTTTGTAAGGGTCATGTTCTGAAAAGTGGGATTAAGCATATTAATGTGTTTCAGTCTGCTCTAATTTACAATTCTCTCCCCTTCTTTAATGAGATCTGCTCTACAGCCCATAAAATAATTGTTATGGTAAACTGACTTTTCAAAATTAACCACACACCAGTTGGTCCAGAAACCTATTCCTCCAGACCATTCATGCACAAAATACCTTTGTGGGAAACTCTTTCCAAACGTGTAATGACTGGAGCTCATCCAGAAGTTTGCCTGCAGAGTCTCTGCATGGCTGTCAGTGGGAGCAGTCTAACAATTTCTTTTCCTCGGAAGTGCCTCCATAGTAGTGCAGGCATCCTCTGGCCAATAGCAGGTCATGTCTGAGAACACATTGAGCCCAGGTAGTGCTTCCAAAGAACTTGTTTTCGTTAACCTGCACAAATGCTACCCTGACCTAATGTCTGCCTGTGTACCCAAGTGATCCAGAGAAGCTGTTCAAAGACTTTTAGCGAGACTGGAAAGAGATTACCATGGAGGAACGCAGCCTGCCCTTCAAGCCACCGGCTTATTATTTCATCCTCTTTTCACAGGTAGCCCCTGTGTTATCTCTCATTCTGTTATTGTTATTCAGCCAAAGTGACTCCTATGAAAGGAAGGCAGACTGAGACAGGACTGGAGCACCCCATCCTTGCCTCAAAGGCTAGGAGCACAACTAGGATCATACCAAAGAGAACCCATTGTCTTTAAAAGAAACAGTTTCAAAGACACATGGGAAGGTCAAGAGAAGGTGTTTGCAAGCTCTTTTTTTTTTTTTCTTTACTATAATTCCAACAAATCAAAGAACTAACAGGGATGAACTCACTCCAAAACAATTTTTGAGTAGCATAAATATTTTGAAATGCTGCAGTTTGTGTTCCCGATAGCATCCTGCATGTCTGAAGGAAAGATGAAGCTTAGCTTAGAACAATTAATACCTGCATTTTCCTCACAGTTAAAATCTCTACGGGAAAATAAACTGGAACAATCAAGGGAATCTTTACCATCACTTAGCACGGTTCATTTTTCTCCGGAATTACATTCTATATTTCTTTACTATCTCAGTTTTGTTCTTTTCCTGAGTGCTTTATAGTCTGTTGTACAGAAGAGGATGATATGTTATCCTACTAACAATGACAAGTAAATCATCTCCAAATCTATTTTATGCTTAAGATTTAGATTGAGGAAATGAGTAACAGTGCTTTTATTTTACAAACATTTAAGAATAAATAAGTCTATATGTAGGCTTTGTGTTGAGTGTTTGCATCGGATACTGAGAAGGCTTGGATTACACACGAGTTCTTATATGAGTTCTTGTATATGTACTGATCATTTTAAATAAAGTCTCTATGTTGACAGAAGTTCAAAATTGGCAAGTGGGTCACCATCTTGTTGTTCCTTTTGTATTAATTTGACAGATATTTGGGAGTGAAGAGACATGAATACCTGAATTTTGAAGTGAGAGGTTTGATCCCATATAGGGCTGAGTGATTTTTTATGTCTTTTATGGTCTGTACATTGTCCAGTTGTGGCTCTAAGTTAATTCCTGTGTACTGAAAGAGATACTGTTCTGATGAGAGTTGTGAGATACATTGACCTATAGGTATAGTAGTGTAGCATTATAAGTCTTTTTTACTACATTTATATAACTTACCAATGGCAGTAGGTTTTTCCCCATAGTGTCAATTACCTATCTAATATTAGGTTCATGTCTCCATTAACTGTATAAAATGTATATTTCATCTCATGGAGTGAGCCTTCTATCCAACAACATTGGGCTTTGTTACTTCCAAAATATTTGTGTTTCTATTGCTCCAGTATATTTTCTAGGCACTTTCCAGGTTCATACCTGGGTAAAACTGGAGATAAATTTTCTTCTCCGGTGGCATTCAGAGCTCCTTCCAGCACTATGATCACTAGTCAAAAGAGGTGAGACTTGTAGTTGACACCAGCTTGATTTCTGTAAGATCATGACAAAAAAAAAGTTAGATACTTAAACAATAAGGCTTACCTTCACATCAGGTTGTGGGAGGCATCCAATAGAATTAAAAATGTCCTATAAACATGGGATCACTTTAATGACTCAAAAAGTATATAACCTATTCCTGATACTGGGGATTTTACTTAGTGATGTATGCTATCTAGTTGGAGCATTCTCTCCCATTTTATATGATAACTACATTTAAATTCCTTTAAATACTTGAGAAAGCTTCTAGAATAATAGTTATCAATAGAGGTTTTCAGAAATCTTTTGATGTTAAGTATCCCTCCTTATATTTTCTCATTTACCCTATGTTCTCATTCTAGTCTCTCTTTTATCCATTTATATCTCTACGCTTTATTTTTTCCCTTCTTTGGAAGATACACTTTTCCCTATTGGTCTCTTTTGCACTCTATAACTTGGGTTAATATTCTAAATGAAATGTACATGTTCAAAATTTGTCAGCTTTATTCACATATAAGAAAGAAGTCCAATATTTGTGTTTCTGGCTCTTGATTATCACAATAAGGATGCTCTATACATTTTCCTCCAAATTTCACATTTCTTAAGCTCTGGATAATATTTCATTGTGTAATTGGAATACATTTTTATTATCTGTAAATCAGCTGATAGAGAGTCTCCACTGTTACAATTTCTAGCTATTGTGAATAAACAAAAACAAACATAATGAGCAAGTCTGTCTGTAGTAAGATGTAGTGTGCTTTGGGTACATGACCATGTGTGCTATAGCTGGCTCTAACAGTGGAGATACTTTCATTCTATTGAGGAGCATTCATTTCTATATTGGCTGTACAGTTTGCACTTCCAGCAATGAAGATTAAAGGTCCCCCTTGCCCTGCACCCTCACAAGCATCTGTTGATATTTGTTTGGATAATCCTGGTCATTCTGACTGGGTAAAATGAAACCTCAGATTGGTATTAACTTCACTTTCCTGGTGGCTAATGATGTTGAGCATTCCTTACACGTTTCTTGGTCATTCGTCCTCTATCCTTTTAGAACTCACTGTTTAGTTGTACACCACATTTTTTTTATAAATTAGGTTATATATTTCATTGACAACCAGTGTTGGGGGCCGACTTTTAGCAGAAAGTGACTATCAGCTTTGCAGCCATCTTGAGCCATATACCCTGACATGAGACTTGGATTACAATAGCCTACAACAGCTGAGCACACTCCAATAATCTTGGTTTAGATACCTTGGGTGTGTGAGATTAAAGGTGTGTGAGATTAAAGGTGTGTAATTTAAGAGTATGACTTAGAAGTGTAGAGATCAGATTTAGAGACAAGACCTAAGGGCATTATTAAAGGTGTAACTTAGAGGTGTGGCTTAGAAGTGAGACATATAAAAGGCTAGAGGCAGACAGAGAAAGCAACAGATTACTTGACATTAGGTAAAATACACTTGGCTCTAGAGAGAATCAGACACAGCAGAGAGAAGTAGGCACTTGGTACTTGGAAGAAGAAACTTGGAACTTGGAGGCACAAGGGACTAGAAACTAGGGACTAGGAACTTAGGACTTGGGACTTGGAGAGAGGAAGAGAGACTGAAGAATAAACAGGATTGAATCACATTCTATCTGGTCTCCATTCTTCGAGTCCAGCCTCACTCTCTCTCTTGCTGAACCCTGACCTGCGGACCAGAGCGGCAGCTTGGACCGGGATACAGTGGCCGCCAAACGCTGGGCAGCCTGGGCCTCAACATTTTGCTCGGGCTGCAACATTTTTGGCCGCCCCAACGTGGGGCTAAATAATATTTGTTATGGTAAATAATATTTGGGGTTTTCTAACCCACCTTAGATCATTTAGTTCCCAAATAAAAGACACGAGACCTTTATATTTCTAGTAAGCCTTAAGACATTAGAGATGGGCAGATGTCAACCCCTTGTGCTATTTTTTCTACTTCCCTGTCAATAATCCCAAGGTATCACTTGTAATATTCTGCCTAGCTCTCCTACTAGAATAGACTGGCCATCATGGCAGTGTGCTTATGATCCACCTACCCCATGTTGACTTCCTTCATTTTCTTTTCTCTCTGCTTTCTTTGGCTGGCAGGCATCCTGTCCAGCCACTGGGTCATCAGCATTTATTCACAAGGCAAAGAATAAATGATAAGAATTGTTTACATAAACTTGGGACAGGAGATTCTTGGTATAAGCATTACAATGCCATATCTGAATTGAAGCAAGATATGAGAGCAGAGAAGTAAGTGTTTCAATAACAAAATGGTAAACTTTATACACTGTACAAAAACATTAAGCTTACATTTCTCCCTTTTTGTCTAATAAAAGGATCTTTCTAGTAGTATAATAATCAATATACAATAATGATAATTATGACGAATATGAAGTTAGGTTTACATCATAGTTTCTAGTATACAAGTTTATAGAAAATTTCAGTAAAGTATCTTACTATCTATTCAATCTTTGTGAGTTCATACTTTTGACACCAAATAATATTTACTGCAACACCAGCTTTTTTTTAATAAGTATTTTATTTCTTTGTATATGATAGATAATAAACATTTGGTAAGTATATAATAGGTAAATATTTTCCCAGTCTTCATGCTGTCAATTTGCATAAATGATAATATCTTTTGCTGTACAGAAAATGTATATATGCTTTCTTTTATACAAAAAATGCCATAATTTAAGCCTTATGAGATTCAGTTTATTAATTTTTGGGTTTAATGCCTCTGTTATAAGTTTCCTGATCAGAAAACCCTCACCTTTATCAATGATTTCAATCAACTTATTTATGTTAGATTCAGTGTATTTTCTCTTATTCTAAGGCTCTTGAATTGCTAGGAGTTAACATTTTACAAGGTAAGAGATATGAATCTAAGTTTATTCTTTGTCATGTAGCTATCCAGTTGAATGAGCAAGATCTTGTCTTTTCTCCACTGTACATTTTTATATTTTTGTCAAAAATCAGGTGTCCATAGATGTGAGTAGTTATGTCTGGGTCCTTAATTCAACTCTTTTTTATCAACATGTCCCTTCTAATGTCAATAGCGTGATCTTTTTTACTACTTTACTTCTGTAATAGAACTTGAAATCTGGAATAGCAATACATCCAGCAGTTGTTTTACTATCCAATATTGGTGTGTGTGTGTGTGTGTGTGTGTGTGTGTGTGTGTGTGTGTATGTTTCTATGTGCAGATGAAATTTTTCCTTTCACTTTCTGTAAACAATTATTTCAAAAATTTAATGGGGATTGTATTAAATATACAGGTTCTTTTTGAAGGATGGTTATTTTCACTCTATTAATCTTACTCATCTATGAGCACTGGGAGTTTTTACACTTTGTTTCTTCTTCAATTACTTTCTTCAATGATTTTAAGGTTCTTGTTAGACAAGCCATTCCATTGCCTAGTTAGAGTTACTCCGAAAGTTTCAGGCTATTTTGAAAGATTCTATTTCTCTATTTCTTTCATACCACAATTTTTATTTCTATATGGTAAACTACTTAATTTTGAGTATAAATTTCATGTCAAGTTAATTTGCTGAAACTTTTTATCAACCATAGACTTTTCTGGTTGAGTTTCTAGTGTCTTTTATATACAATACTGTATTATGTACAAATAAGTATAACTTGACTCCTTTTTTTTCTTTGTAAGCCCCTGATTTCAAATGCTATGTTGAATAGATATAGAGTGCTTAGGCATCCTTGTCTTCCTCCTGATATTAGTGGAAAGATTTGAGTTTCCATTAAATAAATAAATAAATAAATAAATAAAACGATGTTGACTGTGCGCTAACTGTAATTGCTCTTTTTTTTTTTTTGGGGGGGGGGGGATATGTTACTTGCACACCTTTTCTCTCCAGGACTGTTGTCATTCAAGAATGTTGGAATTTGTTAAAGGACTTTTCTCCATTTATTGAGATGATTATATGGGTTTTTTATTTTTGGTCATTTATTCTGTTTATGTGGTAGATTATGTTATTTATTTATGAATGCTGAGCCATCCCTGTGTCTCAAAGATGAAGCCAACTTGATCATGGTAGATAAGCTTTTTGATATATGATTAAATTCCCTTTGCAAAGATTTTATTGAGACTTTTGTATCTGTGTTCAAATGATCTATTTGTTTTTTGTTGAGTCTGTGTATAGTCATGGTGTTGGTGTAATAGTGTCTTTATAAAAAGAATTTCAAGATATTCCTTTAGTTTCTCTTTTGTGGAAGTGTATTAGAATTAGGTATTCTTTGAATATCTGATAGAATTCTGAGCTGAATCCATCTTCTGTTCTCTTTAAATTGGGAAATTTTAATCACTGTTACCATTTCAAAATTATGAGTCTTTTTAGATTGTTTATTTTATATAGATTTAAATTTGGTAGTTTCTATATATCAAATATTTTGTACATCTCTTTTAGGTATTACATTTTGTTGAAATGAAGTATATTAAAATATGTCTTTATGATTAACTAAATTTTCTCAGTTTCTGTTGTAATATCTCCTCTTGTATCTCTGAGTCTATTAATTTGGATGGATCCTTACTCTCTTTTGGTTAATTCAGATAAAGTTTTGTCAATCTCCTTTTAAAGGCCTTCTCCACGGTTCCTCACAGTGTGGCCCCAATGACACAAGAAAGTCCTTGGGTTTCTAAAATTGGTTTATTGGCATGATGGATGATGGTTGAATCTGGATGTGCATGCCCTTGAAATTCAGGGTAAACTTGAGTTAAATAGGGAGGGAGAGAGGGGGAAGGGCTGATGAAGAATGCTCAATTGGCTCCACCCTCTGGCCTTCAGGGATCTCTTTAGTATGTAAATATCTCTAGAGCCTGAGACCTGTAGTCATGCCTTCTACCTGTGCTCTTTGGGTGGGGTTACATTGCCCTGAACATGACTGAACAGTGCAGGTCAATGGAGTTCCATGCCTCATATTAGGAGCATGGGTTCTGGGAGCCCAGTGGAATAGATGCTCTTCCCTCACAGGGAATTGACACCTGTTGGGTCTCCAGCTTTTCCGCCAGCACTTCTACCAAAACCAGCCATCCCATCATGTTCCTACACTTCTGTAAGCAAATGTAATAGTTGATGCAGAGATTCATAATCTCTCAAAGTACTAAGAATAAGTGTCTCAGCCATAGGTAAGGCATCTCTAACTGTCCTACATGGTCCAGGAAAGATGGTGGAAGAGGGATTCGAATTATTATAGTAGCTGAGAAGTGAGAGGAGAGCTGTGAATTTCTCTCATTTGGATATGACTTAGCACTTACAATCATTAACAGATATGTTTAGCCCACAGAAAAAGCAAACTCTGACTCGATAGAATGGATAGCTTAGAGCTGTATCATCTTAAGTATTGTGAGCACCCATACCACCTTGCGAGGCAAAAAGAAGACCCTGTCTTTTATGATACATATCTGCACTTGGGCAGAAATTAGTGTCATTCAAAACTGAAAAATCCACTAAAGTAGAAGGCAAAAAGTGAAAAAGTATAAAATGCTCATATGAACATGCGTACATAAATGAATTGTAGAACATAAGCAAGAACAAGAGCTTTCAAATGTCACAATGAATGAGCAGAGGCGTTTAAGAGAAACAGTGAATAAGTAAGCCTGAGTTCAGATTGCCTTTATACTTGCCAATGTTTACAATGTTACTGAGGGAAAGAAAAGATCATGTTGGAAGAAGTGAAATTTCTCATGAATATTAATAGTATCTGATATAGAATTAAACTTCTGCATAACCCATCTCTTCAATCAATTTAATCTGAAGGAGGAGTATCACTTCACTCTACACTATATTAAATTCTGGAAACGAAACATGCAGATGCATAAGAGAAATGTAACTCTGGAAATGTATGTATCATATTAATGACTATGGGGATAAAAAAAGATGAATAATGGGAGGATTTAAGGAGGGCATCAGAAGATGGAGTAAAGACAGGAATGGGGGAAGATTTAACAAAGTTGAAGGATATTTAACAATAACCTGGTATTTTATAAGCTTCAGAAGTGTGTATATAATATATATGTACATACACATATACAAATATACACACACACAAATATATATTCATGTTAAAAATTAATCCTTCCTGAAGAAATTGGTTATGAAATAAAATGTGGCAGTGACAAGTGTGAGGTACCTCTCTAGAAGTTTTAGTCAGTGAACCAGAATTAAGAATTAAGAATTTGTTGCTGAAAATACCACATAGTTTGATCACAGGTCATGGAACAATCAACTTCTTAGAGACAATGAAATGTATCCAATGTATGCTGGGATACTATCATGTGCTAAATAGGCTGCTGTAGGAAGGGAGTAATCTACAGTTTTATCCAGGGTGAACCCTCTAACTACAATAAGAACTGAAGTGCCAAGAAGTGCTAAGGGGCACAATGATGGAGTGAACATAAAGAGAGTACCCAATTATTTATGATCAGATTGAAGGCCTACTAAATAGGAAAAAAAGATCATGCGCTATACCATTGTAAATCTGGCCAAGAACCTATAGTTGTAGAGTTCACAGGCTCTCGTGGCAACCTGATGAATATTTTGCTTAAGTATTATAGTATTAAACTGTTCTGTAAATCCACATCTCTATGCCTATGAAATAATGCAGCTCTCAGACATCAGAGGAGCCTTTTTTATGTAGTCTTTAACATAGAATCCCCACAGTTAGTCAAAATGTAAAGAAAAAGTATGTGTCCTGTACTCAGCCACAACATGCTACTACCATCACCAATACCAGTAGGAATCAGTGAGATCAATTTTGCCTTAAATTTTTTCTTATTGCTCGAGAGCCTCCAATGTAAGGTTGTATGTTGGTAATTCAGAGGAGTTTTGTTCTGTTTTGCTTTGTTTACTGGTGTTTTATGGCAGTCTGTAATTAGGGGATTCAGAATAGTATTTATAAACAGAAAAAAACCTTTAATTTTACTTGAAGATTTGGATGTATCTGGCATCACAGTGCTGTAAGTTATGCTTATATCACCCAGAGGTCAGGATATTTACAATTCTGTAAGTGCAGTCAGAGAAATTGTGACCATATCCCTCCCATCCATTCTCCTTTAGGCATCTTCTTAGAATATTTTTATTTATTTAAATGACTTATGAGCACTGTTTTTTACCTTATTTTCTTACATAAAATATTAGGAGATAAATATCAAAAAGTTTTTTTAAGACTATCTCTCTAGGCTTAATTTTGCATGAATAAAGTAATACTCTTTTAAGCCTCAGTTTTTAAAACTTCAGTATAAGAACAGTTGAAGCAGTTAAACTCCAGTGAAAATGTTGCTATTTTAATAGTATTCATGCTTTAGTTTTCAGTTAATCATATTACTACACCTTAAAGGTCCTGACATATGAATACTCCATGATTACAAATTTAAAATAGCTTTAAAAGTAGAACTTAAATGAGTCAGACTTTTTTTTTCTTTATCTGCTTCAGGCAATGAAGGAATTTGCTGTGTTTCAATGAGACATTTGAAATTTCTCTTATTTAAACTGTCCCAACTTCAAAGCACTCTAAATATAAACCCATCTTCTTTGGCAGCCTCAATGTCACAAGGTTATCAAAAGAACAAAGCCCACCTTCAGCTTCCTAAAATGATACTTTTTTAAAAAGACATTTTCATTATCTTCAGACTAATGCAATCTATAAACAATACCACAATACTGAATTAAAAATAATCTATTTATGAAAAAAATGTCAAAAATACTGACTACTAAAATTCCAAAGAAATATAAATTCAAAAGACACAATTTACAACAATGCAGCCCATAGAACTACAGGGGAAAGAGGAGGAACACAAACCTTTTGGGATAATAGGAAAGAAATTGACAAATCTGACTTTCTTTCTTCCTTTCTTTTTCTCTTTCTTTCTTTCTTTCTTTCTTCCTTTCTTTTTTTCTTTCTCAATGAAATACCATTGTATGTACTTCACTTGTTTTGAGTCCTGGATCCTGGTTAGAAAAAGAAACTGAAATTTACTTTTAAAAAAAGGTTATTTGCAATCAGAATAAAAAGATCACTTAACTGAAAGCTATGGATGTTGGTTTTCTTTTATTTAGATTAAATATATTTGAATAACTTTTAGTAAGTGTGGTGGTTTGAATAGGAACGCCCCCCAGAGACTCGTGTGTATGAATGCTTGGCTCATAGAAAGTGGCGCTATTAAGAGATGTGGTCTTGTTGAAGTGTAGCTTTCTTAGAGTTTTACTGGTGTGAACAGACACCATGACAACAGCAACTCTTATAGGGATAATATTCAATTGGGACTGGCTTACAGGCTCAGAGACTCAGTCCATTATCAGCATCCAGGCAGTTATGGTGCAGGTGGAGCTGAGAATTCTACATCTTCATCTGAAGGCTGCTAGAATACTGGCTTCCAGGCAGCTAGGATAAGGGTCTTAAAGCCCACACCCACAGTGACATACCTATTCCAACAAGGCCACACTTATTCCAGCTAGGCCACATTTTCTAGTAGTGCCACTCCCTGGTCCAAGCATATACAAACCATAATAGTAGCATTGTTGGAGAAAATATATCATTATGAAGGTGGGCTTTGAGATCTTAGAAGCTCAAGTCTGGTCAGTGTGACACAATTTCCTTCTGCTGTCTGAGGATCTAAATATAAAACTCTCAGTTCCATCTTTAGCACTAAGTCTTCCTGCATGCCACTATGTTTCCTGCCATGAAGATAATAGACTAAAGCTCTGAAACTGTAAGCTAGCTCCTATTAGGTATTTCCCTTCATGGTCATGGTATCTCTTCACAGTAATAGAAACCCTAACTAAGAATGTAGTGATTATATTACTTGGGCCAACTTTTCCTTGACTTTATTAACAGATGGTTGCTAATCACGACAGTACAGGAAATGTCTTTAGCACATAAGGACTCTGTCTTGACTATGTAGGTACATATCTCTGCATAATTAAGAATCTTTATAAACATCAAGCTGAACATATATTGGTTGGTTAAGTATGAAAAATAATTTACCCCTCTTCACAATGCCCAATTTTAACTACAATATATCCCAGATTACATCCTGAAATAGAGATGGTCTAACCTGGACATTACTGAACTGCAATAGGGCAAACTGTATTGTGTATCTGAAATACTAAGAAGAATCCTTTATTTATCATGTAATATCTATGCATAACTGGGTATGTATATGATTAGCCTCAGATGAATTATGGGAAGGACAATGCACAGAGAAGAAAACATTTATATAACTGAAATATGTCAATAAAAGATTAAAACCAATCAGACTGTGCACTTAGTAACCAAATATTTTCTCTTTTTTTCAACCGAGTAAATGAAAGCATGAATAATAATTGGGGCCCTCACGCGTTGTCACTATTGACAACATTTTTATTTCTAATCTTTGACTAAGTTTTCTTACTACATTTCAAATTCATGTGACATTTTATTTCAATTCCTTTTATAAAGTGGCACAAGCCTGAAAATACTTAACCTAGATCATGCTCATAGGCAGGAAATGTGTGTGATGATGGAAAAATTAGCTAAAATTTACAACTTCTCTTTTCTGTTAATTGTTGAGGTTGTTTGAATGAAAAAGGACCATATTATGCTCAAAGGGAATGACACTGTTAGGAGGTGTGGCCTTGGAATTTGTGTGATCTTCTTGGAGGCAGCATGTCATAAGAAGGCAGGGTGGGAGGGGGAGTGGATTTGAGGTTGAGATGTTCAAGCCAGACCCAGGGTAATACTCTCTTCTTGCTGTCTGTTGATCCAGTGGTACAACTCTCAGCTACCTCTCCAGCACCGTGTCTCCCTCTTGCCAGCCATGATGACAATGAACTAAACTAAACTGTACACCAGCCCCAATTAAATGCTTTTCCTTATAAGAGTTGCCATGGCCATGATGTCTCTTCACAGTAAGAAAACCCCTAAGACAATCAAGTACTAGTGTTCTACATAAGGCTGTTACAATGCTTCAACAAATTTTGTGATTAAAATAAAAACATTCAGTTCTGTTCAGGAATGGGTTGATATTGTTACTATTTTTTTTTATTTTGCCACCTTTAAATTCTGTCTTATAAGGTGAAAAGATTAATGAGGTAAATGCATTTTAACATTGTAGCCTTGGGAAATAGTTTGGTAAATAGTGGATCCATGAGACCAATGACCACAATAAAAATCTCAGTACATTATTAACTTTTATAATGATACACTACAATACACTGTTAGTGATACAAATTATATGTCTTCATAACCCTAAAAATTGACCTTGATTGTGTATGTCCTCAAATATAGGAACTCTGAGAACAAAATAGACCTCTGCAGACAAACTAGCAAGCAAAACCTGTAAAGGTTTCTGCTGTACTTGCTTTGTATTTCTTGTAAATTTTAAAGCACAAAGACAATTACTCAAATATTTTTTATAGGCAAAAATCCCAATTTCCTCCCATAAAGTAGACAAAAACATCAAAGTATACTTATGTTGACCAAAGGGTGGAATACACTGGTCACAGTCTAGACCAAACATTCAAACATATACCTCTATGTTCTCTTTATCTTAATTGGTATCTTTCTGTTGGCTTCTTTGTGTATCTACAGATATCCCAAGGAATACAGACAATGCATTGTGCTTTAAATACAGTAATCATTTAAGGGAAAGGGAAGCAAAATATGAGACTGTTGAAGAAAAAAATTAGTGAGTTTATCTGCCAGAAATTACATCCTATTACCTGTCCTTTGAGTAGAAAACAGTCTTGACTCCAATATCTCCAGAAATTCTCTAAACTTCCTTTAAATTTTAAAATACTTACATAAACTACTTGTATTTAGGTTATAACTATATGAGCTGTATAATACCATAATGTATTCATTACTCATCTCTGGTTCAGAGGTGCACAAGTAGTAGTATGAAAACTATGAAGAGAGTGGGGAAGGGCGTCTTAGCACAGGGCTTATAGCTCTTCTATTTTACCTAAATAACCTTCCCAGTATCACTTTCAAACAGATGACAGCCACCTGCAACTTCAGCTCCAGAAGTTCCAATACCTTCCTCTGGCATCTGTGGGAACCTATACACATGGGACACATGAAATAATCATATAAACATAAGCAAAAATTTAACAAAAGATTGAAGAACTGGTGAATAATTGTTAGCATTTATTCAGAATTAATATCGACACTGTCCTACATGTAACAATATATTTCTAACACTCATTTACAAGCTAAGGTAAACAATGGGTCTCACTCTGAATTAAGTGATACTATTATAAAATATGTGGATTATCTACAATTAATCTTAATCACCTTGCTAATGTGAATATAGGGTTGAATTTAAAATGATGATGATGATGATGATGTCTTCTTTCACTGAGAGTACAGTTTCAAAATTAGATTTTCAAGTTTTAGTTTACATAGTCATTTGGGTGGGCTAAATTAACTATTAATTTAATGGATACTTCCTGAATAGTAATACACTGAATGTATCAGGTGAAATAATAAACAAAATCATTTGGCACTCAAGTTTATACATACTTAAGAGACAGGAGACAAATTTAGAAAAAGAAATAAAAATATAAAAATGTAGTTATTTTGCCAAATAGAAAAATATGTGATGTTATTTTTCTCAGTGGTTTTATCTCTAATAAAAATTGAAAGTTGTTGGAAAACCAGAAAAGACTTCTTAGGAAAATATCAAGAATTGTACATGTCAGGGAGGGTAAAAGTTACTCTGTCAAGCAATGAGAGTGATTAAAAGAATAATGTTTATTATAAGCACCACAGTTGAGGTCAAAGAGATGGTCTTGCTTGGCTTCATCCCCTTGGTACCAGGCATATGATGTTGAATGTTAATAAGTATAAGAAAGGACATTTGGAATCATTGTATCATTATGTAGACTATTCCAAATAGTCTAACATAATTTTATTGACTATATTTAATCTTTGTCTAGGCTTTTTGTTCTCTTTTTTCCAAATCACATAGACCAGCAATTAAAACTTTAATTAATGTTGTTCTTGAGCTAAAGCCAAACAATGGCTCTTACTCTGAATTAAGTGATATTATTTTGAAGTGTATGGATTATCTAAAATTAGTCTTAATCAACTTGCTAATGTGAATATAGTGTTAATTTTAATATGCTAGTTTTACAAAATAGATTACCTAAAATATCACACTCTTTCTGAAGTGTCACTCCTAAAAACAAACTAAGAATTAAGAGCATATTTCTGATGTGTCATCCTTTATTATAGTCTTCCCATTGTGCCATGTTGCTTTCCCAACTTGTCACTTGACTGACATTGAAGTTTCTGAACATTTTCCCAATACAAAAGTCAAACATTGTAATAAAGGCATAATTACCATTGTATCTATATGGATTGTTTCATTTTTAATACAATTGCTTTTTAAAAAATTTTTATTTCAGTTTTTTACTTATTCACTTTACATTTCACTCACTCTCTCACACAATTTCCCCCTCGTTCCCCTTTCTCATATCATCTGAGCAGTTGGGGGGAATCCCTGGGTATCCCTTCACTCTGGTATTTCAATTATCTGCAAGGCTAGGTGGTTTTGCTCCTACTGAGATCAGACAAAGAAGCCCAGAAAAAGGAACATATCCCATAGACAGGCAACAGATTTTAAGATAACTTCTTCTCCTGATTGTTCAGGATCGATATAAAGACCAAGCTGTGCATGTGCTACCTAGGAGCAGGAATGCCAGGGTCTGGCCCGTGTATGTTATTTGGTGGTGGTTCAGACACTGAGAGCACCACGGTTCTAGGTTGGTTGACTCTGATGGTCTTCCTGAGGAGTTCCTATCCCCTTCAGCATATGGAATCCTTCCTCCTATTATTCCATAAATGTCCCCAAGCTCCATCCACTCTTTTAACTCTGAGTATCTCTATCTTTTTGAGACAGCTGATGCTTTGAGCCTCTCAGAGAACAACAAGCTTTGTCTACAAGCATAACAGAGTATCATTAACAGTGTCATGGATTGTTGTTTGCCTATGGGATGGGTCTCAAGTTGGCCTGGTTTTTGGTTGGCCATTCTCTCAGTCACTGCTCTATCCTCCGTGCTTGCATTTCTTGTAGACAGGATACATTTTGGGTTGAAAGTTTTGTGTGTGATTGATGTGCTCATCATTCCACTGGGTTTCTGCCTGTCTAGAAGAGGTAGCCTCTTTAGGTTTCATATCTCCAAGGTTGTGAGCTGCAGCTAAGGTCACATCCATTGATACTTGAGTACCTTTCTTATCCCAGGTCTCTGTCTCATCCTGGAGATGTCCACCATCTTCTCAACCATGTCAGTTGCAGATTTCCATTTATTTTCATGGTCATCTGGACATCTATCCTGTCCTTCCCCACACCTGATTCTGAACCTCCCCATTCTCCTCTCCATACCTCTTTCCCTCTCAGTTCCCTCCTTCCACCTGTCTCTTACAACTATTTTATTTCCCCTTCTCTGTGAGAGTCTAGTATCCTCACTTGTGCCTTCCTTCTTGCTTAGCTTCTTTTGTCTGTGGGGTGTAGCATGGTACCTGTATTTTATAGCTAATACCCACTTATTAGTGAGTACATACCATGTATGTCCTTTTGGAACTAGATTACCTCACTCCACATGGTATTCTTAAGTTCCGTTCATTTGCCTGCAAAATTCATGATGTCTTGGTTTTTAATAGTTGAATAGTATTCAATTGTGTGGATGTACCACATTTACTTTATCCATTCTTCAGTTGAGGAACATAAAACCGGATACACAAAATTTCATAGAAGAGAAAGTGAAAAATACTGTTGAACACATTGGTACTGGAGACAATTTCCTGAACAGAACACCATTAGCTCAGTCTTTAAGATCAAAAAATGATGAATGGGAACTAATGAAACTGCAAAGCTTCTGTCAGACAAAGGACATTGTCGATAGGACAAAGCATCAGCCTTTTGATTGGAGAAGGGTCTTTACCAACCCTACATCTGACATAGAGCTAATACCCAAAATTGATAAAGGACTTAAGAAGTTAGACACCAACAACCTACCAAGTAACCCAATTAAAAAGTGGGGAACAGACCTAAACAAATTTATCAACAAAGGAATCACAAATGAGCAAGAAACACTTAAGGAAATGTTCAAAGCCTTTAGGCATCAGGAAAATGCAAATCAAAACCACTATGAGGTTCCATCTTAATGGAATCAGAATGGCTAAGATCAAAAACTCAAGAGATGGCACATGCTGGTGATGATATGGAGAAAAGGGAACACTTCTTCATTGCTAGTGGGAGTAAAAACTTGTACAACCACTTTGGAAATAAATTGGTGGTTTCTTAGAAAACTGGGAGTAGTTCTATCTCAAGAACCACCTACACCGCTTCTGGGCATCTGCCCAAAAGATGTTCTACATCCCGCAAAGACACTTGCTCAACTATGTTCATAACAACTTTATTTGTATTAACCAGAAACTGGAAACAATTTCTTCTTTGAGTTAGATAATCTCCTACTTTATGCTAGCCCATCAGTTTTGGTTGCCTGTCATTATGCTCTAAAAACTAAAATATCATTATGAGACTTATATATTTGGTCAGAAGGATTACTTAAAGTGATTAAAGATCTATGTACCCCAATGCTCAAGTGGTCCAGTATTGGTCCTTCACTTTGTAAGCAGCTCTTGAGCTTGGTGAAAGCTTATTTGGTTACCACATCAGACGTGTGTGCTCAGAGTCCTTATTCTTTATTGCTAAAATATTTTGTCTCTCACCACAAAATCAAGGCAGGAACATATAAACATGTATTAGTCAAATTCCTATTGCTGAATTGATGTCAATAATTATTTTTTGTTGCTGTACAAAAGAAAGTTGTTAATAGAAAAAGTTGAAAGTTAGCCTAGACAAACATTTAAAACAAATCAATTAAAATAATTAGGCAGGAATATTTACCTTAATACATGTAAAATAAGAAAAAATCTACTCAATATTCATTGCTAAAATATAAAGCAGAAGCTTATGCTATAAAGTTGTCTTTTACCAAAGCATACATCTAAGAATACATATATATATTTAGAACTTTCCAGACAACTCCAGAGCACGTAATGAGAATTTGTTATCCCTTCCATTTTAAAATTGATCTTTTACTCATCTATCTCTTTACCTAACCACGGCTATAGAAGCATCTCAGTAACAACCTTACCCTTTTATTTTTTCTTAGTGATAACGGTGTTGGTTGTGAACACTTGCAATATATTTTTATCTGTCTAGCTTATTGCAAAACAATCAAAGAAAGCCAAGGTTTATTATGACTGCTACACCCAATGTTCAAAGTTCCAGCACAGCCAATTTTGCCATCATTTTATATTTATTCACATATTTGAGGTTAAGAAACCTTAACATGTAGGCAGGACGGAAGTAGGGAAAAAAATCAATGGCAAGATGAAAGTTAGTCACAGAACAAAGCATTTTCTTCTTTGCCAATAAACACTTTAAATACAAGAAAGCCACTGATCCGCAATCAAGATCCTATCTTAGTCCATGCTGAGTCAATAAGCTTTATATGGAAGCAGTAGATTCTGGAAACATAAAAGATAATAATGTGGTACAAGTGGAAAGACTAAAAATGAGTCGGTACAGGAAAGCAGCACTTGAAAAACCTAACATCGACAGTATACATGCATATAAAACTATCGTTGAGAAATTATCCCTTTTTGTAATATTCAATATCTAAGTAAGCATCTGAAGTACAATTGATTTTAAAATGCATGCATATTTATGAATATGAAGTAATTGAGCATATGTTATATATTCTGTATATATCCACTACTCATAATTGCCATCAACTTGTGTAGTCTATCTTTTGTGATTACAAAATAACATAGTTAAAACATCAAATCCTAGTTTTTAAAGGACAGTTTGTCTTTTTTAAGTTTGCCCTCTCATCAAAAGATTCAACAAATCCATCCATATCAGTGCTTCTGCACCTGTAACTCAGGGTATATCTTGGATGAGGGACAGAAAATGGCAATATCCAGAATAGCAGTAGTCTGCTGTGAAACACCTTCTTCTAGAAATGGCCACATAAGTAAGCTCGGTACAATAGTGATGCCAATGGACATATTCGTGAAGAAGGGAGGAAAATTCACAGGGTTTTAGCTCTAGTCAAAGAATTACAAAGAATTACAACTATTGATGGACAGTAGAAGAATAATTAGCCTTTCACTAAGATGAAACTTCATGGTAATATTCCAAAGTAGAGTGGTAGAGTGGACAGCCTTGAAAGTGTGCACACGCGCACACGCGCGCGCACACACACACACACACACACACACACACACACACACAAACACACACAGAGAGAGAGAGAGAGAGAGAGAGAGAGAGAGAGAGAAAGCACGTGCATATACACACACACAAGAAAAATCAAAGTTTTGTTTGTTGTACTCAAAGTTTTGTTTGTATAGGTTTGTGTACATATGTGCACATTCATAACATACATAATTAAAGAAGAGGCTATTAGCTTGTGAGTAGGGGCCATGAAAGAGTACATAAAGAGGGTACTGAAAGGTAATTGGAGAAGATCAGGAAGCAGAGTAACATGATTCTATTTCAATAAAAACATTGAAACCTTTTTCTAACAATTCAACAATGATTTTCTCTCATCACAGTTTCACAGAATATTCTGTCTGTCTGGCAGATACTCCTCTGATTTACCAGGAAAAGAATTACGCTAAGGAGTGGTTCTCTACTGATTTTTTAAAGACACAATTGATACTGAATTATAATATTAATAAAGGCTTGCTACAATTTGAGTCTAATATTAGTAAGTCCATTGATACCAAGGAAACCTCAGAAATTCTAACCACATGCTCTCAAAATAAGAACAGTCTCTTAACTTCTAGGAACATTTCTGTTTTCTAGAACCACGTGGTTTGTGGTCAGATACTATTTATATACCTAAAGAGAAATGACCATTGTCTTCTGTGGAGGTAGAGGGAAGATAAAAATTAGTAGCAGGCTGCAGACCTCTGAGTCTCCTAGATTTTAATAAGGTTTTCTGGATTGTTCCCCACCTGACTCAGAAAAATAAAATGAGAGTATGTCTCAACAAGAACTCAACTATTAACCACAAAATATAGAATGTGTTTATAAATCACACATTTGCTGCTTTCCAGCTTAAAAATCCAGATCCCTCTTTAAGAGTGAGAAAGCTTTGCTAAGTATAAAATAGAGGTTTGCCTCCTTTGCACAGTCAATATGGATTCTATGTACTGAAGCATTGAGTTAGTTCAAATTACTATCTCTTATGAAATATCTTTTAGAATGTCAAATAAAATGCACCTTTTAAGAATGACTGATAAGTCATAATTTTGCATTTAATGTACGAAACTTTTAACAACTGCATTTGAATACTACTCTGTTTCACATACCTAACTCTACCTTTTTTGTTTTATGGTGGCATTTAGCAATTGCTGCATAATTCTTATGTAGTTCATATTCGAATTGGAAGTTTGAAATGTTTTTGGATGAGTTATGCTATAATATAAAGTTGAAGAAGAAAAAAATATATGTACAAAGAACATAGACTGGAAACCTTAAAAAATTAGTTTGAAACAAAGTGGCTCAATTTCTGCTTTATTAACTCATTTTGGTGTTTTGTTTGTTTAAAAAATCATTAAATGAAATAACCATACTCACAAGAAAAAACTTTGAATATCTGCATCCCACTTTGGTTTCTAGATCTTTATTTCAAGTCTTATTCTCTCATGTACACCTATTTCTACACATTTCTACTAGTGTTGTAAAATGCTTTACAACATCAGTTTGGAAATCAATACCTAAGGATTCTTTAATAAATTCAGAATCTGATACACACATATTCCTTTTAAGAATTCACTTGAATAATTGAACTATATAAAGGAAGTAGCACTTGCTAGTTCTAGAAGCGTTCGTGCATGTGTTTTACACTATACGTTCATTAAATGCCTTCTCTGTTGTATCTGTACTTTATCAATTTTATTCAGACTTCCAGTTATTTGTTACTTATATTCTGGAAGAAAAGGAGATAAAAGAAGAGAGAGTGTGGGAGAGAGAAAGAGAGAGAAGATGGAAAATGAAGACAAGAAAAGAAGAGAGACAGGTAGAGGGGGAGAAACTGGTTCAGTCTCTTTTTTTCTGCGTGGAAAGCTCTAGGTATTAAACATGTTGCCTTGATCACACAAAGCAGCTACTCCCACAATTACTTATACCCCCCAGCCTACCATAGGTCACGTCAACCTTAAAATAGCTTCCTACATAGTGAGCTGCCTACAAATAAACTGAAAACTTCAAATTAGCTTTAAGTTCGATTATCTAGAAAACATGCACAGCAGGGGTCTATGATCAAGGGAAACCCAGTTAACTTTAAAGAGAATTGTCTTCTAAAGGAGACAGAATGTTTGCTTTGAACTTTGTGGGCATCATAAGCTTGATGAAAGAAGGAAAGTCTAAATCAGATCTAAACAAAGCATTCATGTCTATTTTCTTTGTGCAGAAAGAAAACATAAAGAGTAGAATGGAAAATGAAATAGTTTTAAAAGCATGTATTGATGAAGAGAAGAGAAAACCCCTGTTAATCAGTTTAATGATGCTTTTAATACCTTTGTAATGTCTTTAATATCTTCATAATGCCTTATAGTATCTCTAATAAAAGAAGCTCCCTTATCATTTTAATACTCTTCATAGTTTCAATTGTGTATTGACTGAAAATCATACACGTCACCATGAATAGGACTCTACATGTAGATTAAAGCCATGCAGTACAATGATTATAAAAACATTTATTGATTCCACAAACATTTATTGAACCTCTAATATGTCAACGATTCAGTGAATTAAATGGCAAATTATCAAACATAGAGCTTTCTCTCAAAGAGTTTAGACTCTCCTAAGGGATATTGGCTAGCAAAAAGACAATTGGAATAAAGCATGTTATAAAAAAATGGTCATAATATCTCATTACCCAGAGTAGTTAAAAAATGCTGTTTCTCTCTCTCTCTCTCTCTCTCTCTCTCTCTCTCTCTCTCTCTCTCTCTTTCTTTCTCTCTGTATCTTTCTGTGTCTCTGTGTCTTTCTTTCTGTAAATTTTTATTTAATGTTTTAATGAAAATTATTTTTACACACACACACATATATATATAAATGATTGTGGCCCCCAACAATCTTAAGATCTTTCCAAACACAATTTCACACCTTTGTTCTCTCTCCTTGAAAAATAAACAAGTAACAAAGGAAATAATCAGATTTAAGAAGTAAAAATATGAACAAAGCTCAAAACTCTCTCACACACACATACACATACCAAAAACCAAATTACAAATACAAAATTGCAATTACAGTCCTATAAAAATCTAAAGTTAGAAGCCTCAATATGAAGAACTCAAGTGATCTTCCTGTCCACACCAACCCAGGGATGCCTGAAGAAACACACCCAACCCCCTGCTGTGGGTACTACTACAATATTTGGCTAATGTGTGCTGGAGAGATGGGAAAGAAGTAGTATGTGGTAGAAAGATTGAAAGCAGGTGAAGCTGTGAAGAAAGATGGAACTGGAGACTACACAGTGATGACAAACAGAAGAAGAGACCATGGTAGGTAAGGTCCTTGTCCAGACTAGTGTCAAGTGCTGTATATGGGTATGTGGTTCTGCTACATCTGGAGTTAGTGTCACGGTCTATGTCCTGAGTTATCATGAAAGGCCAAGAGGAAGTCTGTGGTCTGGACTGTCACTGTAGACCATGTGGATATGTGAGTGCCATGCTGCTGTGGAGGCACGTGCTTATCTCTGTGGTCTGCCTGGCCATTTGAAGCCATGGGGACATCCATGCCCATGCTGGTGCAAGGGGCTATGTCTGGATCCAAGTTTCTATAGCTGTTGAGATCTGTGCTGGTGTTCCAGACCTGTGTTATCACCAAAGGTCACACAGATGACCCTGACCTGGACTGCTGCCTGGGGAACTATGCTGACCTGTCCCACCTATCACTGGACTCCACACATGAGAGAGTTGTCCTTGAACTTCTTATGAGCATCACACTTAAACTTGCCCTAATGGCAGGGATGCCTGTGAGCCAGCCTACACACACAAGCTTAGGAGACCTGTTCCTGACCCTGACACTCATCTGCCTTGGGGCAGAAGAGATGCCATTCCCCCTCATCCCTTACAGTCTGGCACAAGTTGTTGACCTGGCCCAGAGGTCATGAAAGCAGAAGAGCTGCCTCTTCCTTTTATCACTTAAAGCACCCAGAAGAATGATCCCTGCATTTTGCCTGCAAAACAACTCAGGTTGCCACGGTTATAAAGGTATCTATGACCTGCCCTAGATGACATGAGAATAGGAAATCTGATGCTGCCTCATACTGGCTATAAAATTGGGTGAGCTAGCTAGAACAATGCTAAAGAGCTTGCCCTGGTGGTACAGTCACAGGAGAACTGGCAGGCTGACAAACTCAGCTACCTCACTAGCCCATATCTAGCCCAGGGCTTTCAGTTGGCCCGTTCCAACACTCAGCCCGTTTATGATCTTCTAGAGCACATGAAAGAACAAGTCATACATATCCAAAGCTGCAGGATTTCCATGATAAAGGGCAAAACAAAATATTCAAAAGAAGTCCCCATGTGGATCCAGTATTGATAGTGTAGCATGATCTAGAAGCCTTGAAAGAGACCAAATATGTAATGCAATGAACTTTTGCCAGTAAAGATGGGAGGACACAAGGGTATACTGGGTGTCACTGTGACACGGTACAGCTTCACAATAAGATGTTGTTTTTCTATCTTATTTTATTCAATTTTGCCTGGGGATGTTGAAAGGATAGAGGGCAGCAATGAAGTAACAGGGAGATGAGTGGGTTTGGTACATGATGTGAAATTCACAAAGAATCATAAAAAATTTTAAAAATAAACCATAATAATACACAAGCAAAAGATCACTAAGACAAAATAAAAGGTTTAATAGCATTGAATTCATTTTGTGTTGGCCATCTATTGTTGGGGCAAGGACCTACACATAAGTATGTCTAATATCCCTAGTGAAACTCCATTGGCAATAACTAAATTTTTTTCTGTTGCAAACAGATATCAGTTGGACATTGCCTTTTGTTTTAATGATATGGAGTTGGTGTTCATTTTCTACTCTCTGTACTGGAACTAGATTTGGCTTGGACATTTTCAGGCCCTGTGATTCTTGTCACAGTTTTGTCATGAGTTTACATGTGGACAAGCTCTGTTGTGCCTGGAAAACATGGGTTTCTTGCTGTTATGCACTCCTTCAGACTCTTGCTGTCTTTCTGCTTCCTCTTTGCGTAGTTCCCCGAGTCCTGTGAGGAGCCATGTGATGAAGACATCCCATTTAGGACTGACTGAAGAAGCCATATTTTAAGCTTTGACCTGAACAGTGAGAAGGCAGTAGGTCTGAGAAAATGAAAAGCATGCATTATCTTAACAGTGAACACCCACCCACCCACACACACATATACACACACACAAAATCTTAGAACAAACATTGAAAAACTTAAGTCAGAGTAATGAGACCAGAATACACTTTACACAAACCATCCCAATTCCTTGTGTATAATACATTTTCAGGAGTTCAAGCCAAAATGTTAAGAAAGGTATGTTAGAGATGGCTATCTCACCATGGTATTTTGATATAATACAATATAAACAGTTCTCAGGTTTCCCTAGGTAACAGTTACCTAGACCTTTCATTGGTGTTCCTATTGTATGCAGTGGGAAGGTCTGCCACCCTACCTCTTGTTCCTTAGAATAAACAGCTCCTAGCTTGTTCTTCATGTCTCATCCTACTGAATAAATTATCACATGTAGCAGCTTGACTGATGAATGAAGCACAACTTGACTAGTTCACAGAAGGGCCATGGCAGCAACTTCTCTCTTGAACTCAGTCACCCTTTCAAAGCATGTAAAAAGGCTTCTCCTTACATCAGCAATCAGAGAGAATTGAGTAGTGTTTGTTTCTGTGATACTTAATTGGTAAATTATTTACATAGATATTAACATGCAGAGGAAACACAATGAACTATATTGTTAGATTTTGACTATTGAGACTTATCCAATAAACAGAGTGTAGAATAAGAAAAAATAATCTT